>NC_068446.1:1109739-1427239 GCF_023373465.1 Oncorhynchus keta | reverse complement strand
AAGTGCCATGCATTAGAAGTGCCATCCACTTTATATCTACAGTAATTTTGATTGGACTGATCATGTCATCATTATGAATCAAGTCGACAATCTACTGACAAATCCTTTTCAATCCTTGTCAAATGAAGATAAGTTCCGAACAGAAATGATAGATAAAACATATCGGTGCTCATCGGCCGTTGCCCATAAACATTTCACAAGTCGCAAATTCAACATTGAAAGAGCAACTGCCCCCCAAAAAAAGGACTTCTCATTTAGAAAACAGCGGCATCTATAAGAGTCAGAAACATTTATTCTATTCTCAAAATGTACCACGAAGTTTAAATAAGATCATTTTGGTCATCAAGTCAGTCTCGTCCAAATCTGAGTTTTGTGAGACCGTGGTCATGACTGCATCACAACGTTAATAAATTCAAAGGGTTTCGCTCTTGGAGCGTTCAGAGCTCACATTGGACACTCTGGACGAGGAGTAGGGTTATCTACCACGAAGGGTAGGATCAGGATGGGTCCAGAGGTGAAACATCCCTTGAGCTCCCCGAATGCCCTGTCAGCTTCAGGGGTCCAGCAAAAATGGTTCTGGTACTTGCGGGTTAGGGCCGTGAGAAGAGCTGCCACTGCACCAAAGTTGCGTATAAAATACCTCTAAGAAATTGGCAAACTCGAAGAACCGCTGGACTTATTTGAGTGAGGCGGAACGGGGCCAGTCGTTGACCACGCTCACCTTTACGGGTTCCATTTGGATGCTGGCAGTAGAGATAATGTGGACCAGGAAGAAACTTCTCTAACTTGATGTATAGTTGACTCTGCAGGGGGCGTCTCAGGACTTAGCAGACATGCAGGATGTGTTCCGGAAGGGTCTTCGAGAAGATCGGGGTGTTGTCGAGGCTAACTCTCTCTCCTCTGCTCTCATCCTTCTAGACCTATCGGCTGCCTTCGATACTGTGAACCATCAGATCCTCCTCTCCACCCTCTCCGAGTTGGGCATCTCCGGCGCGGCCCACGCTTGGATTGCGTCCTACCTGACAGGTCGCTCCTACCAGGTGGCGTGGCGGGAATCTGTCTCCTCACCACGCGCTCTCACCACTGGTGTCCCCCAGGGCTCTGTTCTAGGCCCTCTCCTATTCTCGCTATACACCAAGTCACTTGGCTCTGTCATAACCTCACATGGTCTCTCCTATCATTGCTATGCAGACGACACACAATTCATCTTCTCCTTTCCCCCTTCTGATGACCAGGTGGCGAATCGCATCTCTGCATGTCTGGCAGACATATCAGTGTGGATGACGGATCACCACCTCAAGCTGAACCTCGGCAAGACGGAGCTGCTCTTCCTCCCGGGAAGGACTGCCCGTTCCATGATCTCGCCATCACGGTTGACAACTCCATTGTGTCCTCCTCCCAGAGCGCTAAGAACCTTGGCATGATCCTGGACAACACCCTGTCGTTCTCAACTAACATCAAGGCGGTGGCCCGTTCCTGTAGGTTCATGCTCTACAACATCCGCAGAGTACGACCCTGCCTCACACAGGAAGCGGCGCAGGTCCTAATCCAGGCACTTGTCATCTCCCGTCTGGATTACTGCAACTCGCTGTTGGCTGGGCTCCTGCCTGTGCCATTAAACCCCTACAACTCATCCAGAACGCCGCAGCCCGTCTGGTGTTCAACCTTCCCAAGTTCTCTCACGTCACCCCGCTCCTCCGCTCTCTCCACTGGCTTCCAGTTGAAGCTCGCATCCACTACAAGACCATGGTGCTTGCCTACGGAGCTGTGAGGGGAACGGCACCTCAGTACCTCCAGGCTCTGATCAGGCCCTACACCCAAACAAGGGCACTGCGTTCATCCACCTCTGGCCTGCTCGCCTCCCTACCACTGAGGAAGTACAGTTCCCGCTCAGCCCAGTCAAAACTGTTCGCTGCTCTGGCCCCCCAATGGTGGAACAAACTCCCTCACGACGCCAGGACAGCGGAGTCAATCACCACCTTCCGGAGACACCTGAAACCCCACCTCTTTAAGGAATACCTAGGATAGGATAAGTAATCCTTCTCACCCCCCTTTAAGATTTAGATGCACTATTGTAAAGTGACTGTTCTACTGGATGTCATAAGGTGAATGCACCAATTTGTAAGTCGCTCTGGATAAGAGCGTCTGCTAAATGACTTAAATGTAATGTAAATGTAAACAAAGGCGAACCAATTCAACATATCCCTAAGCGTGTCATTGACCAATGCTTGGAAGACTGGGCATGACTAAATACTCAAAGTGGCCACTCGGGATGTTAAAGGCAGTCTTCCATTCACTGATTCTCACCAGATTGTAAGTGTTGCGGGGAGATCCAGTTTGGTGAAGAATTGGACCCCATGGGCCAACTACAAGGCGGAAATCAGGGATAGAGGGTACCGATTTTTAATCATAATCCTGTACAGCCCTCTGTAATCAATGCAGAGACGCAGACCTCCATCCTTCTTTCCCACGAAGAAGAAGCCTTCACCAGCTGGGGATGTAGAGGAGCGAATGAAACCTGCCTCCAGTGACTCTCGGATGTAATTGTCCATGACTGCTGCTTCAGGGTTCAAGAGGGAGTACAGACAGCCCCAGGGAGGGGTGGAGACGGGTAGGAGTTCAATGGCTCAGTCATATGGACGATGAGGAGAGAGGGTGGCAGATTGCCTCTTACAGAATTCCTCCTGGAAATAGAAGTACTCTGGAGGGAGAGCGGAAAAGTCTTGGTCTTCAATGGATGCCTGGGAACACGGCAAGGTTCTTGGTGGGGGTATTTGGCATTTAGTCTGGCAGTTCTTACAGTGAAGGCTAATATGGAGCTGCAGGGTGGTGGATGCTGTGCCCACACCGCCGGTGCCAAAGCCAGGGTCTTGCCCTAAAGTAGAGAGATGATGTAGGCGATCATGGCCCGATCAGTGTGGAACGAGCAGGACAGTAGCTCTAACACCAGAGAGCACTGAGTGAGGAACCCCTTGAATCCTCCCGGGGGGCCGCCATACTGCTAGGGGGCTGGGATCAAGTCAAATCAAATTGTATTTGTCACACGTGCCAAATACAACAGTGAAATGCTTACTTACAACACCTTAACCAACAATGCAGTTAAGAAAAAAAAAGAAGAAAAAAAATGTGTGGTATGAGCTCATGTCAATGAGGCCTACAGTCCATAAATAGCAAATAATGTTCACAATAACTTAAGATCTAACACAACATTAGGTGATAATATATGCATTATTATGGATGTATAATCAGCTATAATGGGGGCGGTCGTTTTGGACCGGAACACAGAATAAATTAACATGAAACAAACACAACAGTAAAATAGCTATAGGCTTTAATATACAGGGGGGAACCGGTATAGAATCAATAGGCTATATACAGGGGGGAACAGGTACAGAATCAATAGGCTATATACAGGGTATTACGGTACAGAGTCAATGTGGAGGCTCTATACAGGGTATTACGGTACAGAGTCAATGTGGAGGCTATATACAGGGTATTACGGTACAGAGTCAATGTGGAGGCTATATACAGGGTATTACGGTACAGAGTCAATGTGGAGGCTATATACAGGGGGGAACCGGTACAGAATCAATGTGGAGGCTATATACAGGGTATTATGGTACAGACTCAATGTGGAGGCTATATACAGGGGGGACCGGTACAGAATCAATGTGGAGGCTATATACAGGGTATTACGATACAGAATCAATAGGCTATATACAGGGGGGAACCGGTACAGAATCAATGTGGAGGCTATATACAGGGTATTACGGTACAGAGTCAATGTGGAGGCTATATACAGGGGGGAACCGGTACAGAATCAATGTGGAGACTATATACAGGGTATTACGGTACAGAATCAATGTGGAGGCTATATACAGGGGGGAACCGGTACAGAATCAATGTGGAGACTATATACAGGGTATTACGGTACAGAGTCAATGTGGAGGCTATATACAGGGGGGAACCGGTACAGAATCAATGTGGAGACTATATACAGGGTATTACGGTACAGAATCAATGTGGAGGCTATATACAGGGTATTACGATACAGAATCAATAGGCTATATACAGGGGGGAACCGGTACAGAATCAATGTGGAGGCTATATACAGGGTATTACGGTACAGAGTCAATGTGGAGGCTATATACAGGGGGGAACCGGTACAGAATCAATGTGGAGACTATATACAGGGTATTACGGTACAGAATCAATGTGGAGGCTATATACAGGGGGGAACCGGTACAGAATCAATGTGGAGACTATATACAGGGTATTACGGTACAGAGTCAATGTGGAGGCTATATACAGGGGGGGACCGGTACAGAGTCAATGTGGAGGCTATATACAGGGTATTACGGTACAGAGTCAATGTGGCGGCAGGGAAGCCTAGTGGTTAGAGCATTGGACCGGGTACCGGTACAGAATCAATGTGGAGGCTATATACAGGGGTACCGGTACAGAATCAATGTGGAGACTATATACAGGGTATTACGGTACAGAGTCAATGTGGAGGCTATATACAGGGGGGAACCGGTACAGAGTCAATGTGGAGGCTATATACAGGGGGGAATGACAGTGTTGGAGTCATGCCTGGCAGAGCAGTCATGAGTGAACAGGGAGTACAATAGGGGACTGAGCACGCACCCCTGAGGGGTCCAAGTGTTAAGGATCAGCATGGCGGATGTGTCGTTACCTACCCTTACCACCTGGGGGTGGCCCATCAGGAAGTCCAGGATAAAGTCGCAGAGTGATGAGCTTTGAGGGCACTATGGTGTTGAACATTGAGCTGTAGTCCATGAATAGCATTCTCACGTAGGTGTACCTTTTGTCCTGGTGTAAAAGTGCAGTGTGGGGTGCAATATAGATTGCATCATCTCTGGATCTTTTTTGGGGCAGCATGCAAATTGGAGTGAGTCTAGGGTTTCTGGGATAATGGTGTTGATGTGAGCCATGGCCAGCCTTTCAAAGTACTTTATGGCTACAGACGTGAGTGCTACGGGTGGGTAGTCATTTAGGCAGGTTACCTTAGTGTGCTTGGGCACAGGGACTATGGTGGTCTGCTTGAAACATGTTGGTATCACAGACTCAGACAGGGAGAGATTGAAAATGTCAGTGAAGACACTTGCCAGTTGGTCAGCACACGCTCGGAGTACACGTCCTGGTAATCCGTCTGACCCTGCAGCCTTGTGAATGTTGACCTGTTTAAAAGGTCTAACTCACATCGGCAATGAGCGTGATTGCACAGTCACCCGGAACAGCTGGTGCTCTCATGTATGGTTCAGTGTTTCTTGCTTCAAAGCGAGCATGAAGGCATTTAGCATTTAAAGGTCTTACTCACATCAGCGGTGGAGAGTGTGATCACAGCTGGTGCGCTCATGCATGTTTCAGTGTTACTTGCCTCGAAGCGAGCATAGAGGTAATATAGCTCATCTGGTAGGCTTGTGTCACTGGGCGACTCTCGGCTGTGCTTCCCTTTGTAGTTTGTAATAGTTTGCAAGCCCTGCCACATCCGACGAGCGTCGGAGCCGATATAGTATGTTTCGATCTTAGTCCTGTATTGACACTTTTCCTGTTTGATGGTTCATCAGAGGGCATAGAGGGATTTCTTATAAGCTTCCGGGTTAGAGTCCCGCTCCTTGAAAGCGGTAGCTCTACCCTTTAGCTCAGTGCAGATGATGCCTGTAATCCATGGCTTCTGGTCGGGGTATGTACGTACAGTCACTGTGGGGACGACGTCAATAATGCACTTAATGATGAAGCCAACGACAGATGTGGTGTACTCAATGCCATTGGAGGAATCCCGGAACATATTCCAGTCTATGATAGCAAAACAGCCCTGTAGCTTAGCATCTGCTTAATCTGACCACTTTTTTATTGACCGAGTCACTGGTGCTTCCTGCTTTAATTTCTGCTTGTAAGCAGGAATCAGGAGGATATAATTATGATCAGATTTGCCAAATGGAGGGCAAGGGAGAGCTTGTACAAGTCTCTGTGTGTGGAGTAAGTCTCTAGTATTTTTCCATCTGGTTGCACATTTAAGATGCTGATAGAAATGAGGTAGAACGGATTTAAGTTTCCCTGCATTAATGTCCCCGGCCACTAGGAGCACAGCCTCTGGATGAGCTTTTTCTTGTTTGCCTATTTGCCTCACAAGTCCTCAACTGGCAGCGTCCTTAAATAGTACCTGCAAAACACCAGTCTCAACGTCAACAGCGATGAGGCGACTCCGGGATGCTGGCATTCAAGGCAGTGTTGCAAAGAAAAAGCCATATCTCAGACTGGCCAATATAAAGACAAGATTAAGATGGGAAAAAGAACACAGACACTGGAACTCTGCCAAGAAGGCTTTTTTTGCCAATATGGCTTTTTCTTTGCAACTCTGCCAAGAAGGCCAGCATCCCAGATTCGCCTCTTCACTGTTGACGTTGAGACTGGTGTTTTGCGAGTACTATTTAATGAAGCTGCCAGGTGAGGACTTGTGAGGCGTCTGTTTCACTCTAATGTACTTGTTCTCTTGCTCAGTTGTGCACCAGGGCCTCTCACTCCTCTTTATATTCTGGTTAGAGCCAGTTTGCTCTGTTCTGTGAAGGGAGTAGTACACAGCGTTGTACGAGATCTTTCGTTTCTTGGCAATTTCTCGCATGGAATAGCCTTCATTTCTCAGAACAAGAATAGACTAACAAGTTTCAGAAGAAAGCGTCTTTGTTTCCGGCCATTTTGAGCCTGTAATCGAACCCACAAATGCTGATGCTCCAGATACTCAACTAGTCTAAAGAGGCCATAATTATTGCTTCTTTAATCAGGACAACCGTTTTCAGCTGTGCGAACATAATTGCAAAAGTGTTTTCTAATGATCAATTGGCCTTTTAAAATGGTAAACTTGGATTAGCTAACACAACGTGCCATTGGAACACAGGAGTGATGGTTGCTTATAATAGGCCTCTGTTCGCCTATGTAGATATTCCATTTTAAAAAATCAGCTGTTACCAGCTACAATAGTCATTTACAACATTAACAATGTCTACACTGTATTTCTGATCAATTTGATGTTATTTTGATGGACAAAAAAATATGGCTTTTCATTCAAAAACAAGGTCTAAGTGACCCCAAACTTTTGAACTTTAGTGTACCTATCATTGATTGTACGTTGGCCAGTAGTACGGATGGAAAGGGGAGGTTTGCTACTCATCGGCAGATCTTCAAAAGGCACCCCGATCTCAACATTGTTTCAATATTCAAATTTGATCGCCAGCTGTCCCATAGTAAGGAACGTGTAGGGAATGTGAACGAGATAGCAGAGTTTCTCACCCAGTCGAAGCATGAATCAGCTGGCATTATTTTTATGGATATATAAGGTCAAACTAAATGAAAGGCAGCTAGTTTGCAGTCTTTCCAGCTTCAGTTTGAGGTGATTGTGTTATCTTTGTTGTTGGCTAGCTCCTCTGAACAACATTGTCCTGACGAGTGAGCACATTTTCTATGCCATGCAAAATCACGCCTCAGTAGCTCATTGTTCTGGATGTATCCAAATAAATGTCAGTAGAAAACAGCTTAAACAAACGCAAATGCAGCTACTTTGCTGTTATTCTGGTTGCATTGTTTGTCGTGACTGTATATCAGCCGTAGTTGGCTAGTTAGCAAGCAAGGGATAAGAATAAAGTATGTATGGCAGTGGAACATTCAGAGCGAACGACCGGGTCCATAGATACAGAACAAAAAGACTGAACAACCGGGTCGCGTCTCTGGCAACCGAACCGATAGAACGCCGGCTTGGATAGCAAACCTAGATTTGTGTCGGGATTATATCTTGGAGGGAGGATGAAATAGTTTTAATAAATTCATCAAAATGTTTTAATAAATATCTCAATCATTATTAGAATATGTCGGTAACCCGTTGTATAAAAGTGATAACGCCCTCGAAGCCAACAACACCCGTGCCAACATCTCCTCCAAACACCAGCTTCTCTGGCATTATCACTTAAATAGCACAGGCTTGGAACCTCATACCTTCAAAATGTCTCCCTGGTACATGTATTGTGATGTAATCATTTCCATGGTAATGAAGAATGTTTATTCAAATGATGCCAACTGATGTGGCTCATTCAACGAAATATATTTTTTTGTAATGTAATTTGAGTTGATTCAACAAATCAGAGCACAGATTGATGGGTACACTTCCTGTTTTACTTCCTAATTGTACTTCCTGCTTTGCTCAAATGGGTACACTCGCAATGGCCGCCAGTCCACCCATTATGCCGTCATCGACTTCAATGGGGACGCCTGTTCTATTAATTTCTTATTTCTGTGACTCTACCACGCTAAAGGGCAAAATCATGGCTAAATACAGAAAAACCCCTGAAGTAGCAGAGAATAAGCACTACCTTTAAAGACCACGTCGCCATTTCACTACCACAGAAACAAAATCACATCGGTGAACAAAGAGGTCAGATACAGTGTTCTCTCTTCTCTTCTCTGCGGTTTGAATTAGATATGACTGATCTATGAATGCATCAACAGCATAGCACCCGGGCCTGCGCAACAGGTTCAGCCCCACCTTAACAGTATGATCAACCACACCAACATCCTGCTCTGACGCAGTGATCCACACTGAAGTTCTAGTTAAACTACCCCTTCTAGCGAAGTGTCAACCCTCCCATCACCAGCCCCCTATTAATAACAGGGTCCACCATGAGGAGTTTTGCTGTCAGACATGACAACACACAGAGACTTTCATCTTTACAGAGAAAGAGAGCGAGAGAGAGAGAGACAAATACTTTACCTATCACACACACAAGTGCTACACTTACATATCGCTAACACTCACAACACACACACACACACAAAATCACACACACACACACACACACCACACACACAAAATCACACACACACACACACACACACCACACACACAGCGAGTTCTGCTCCTGGACATGGCGACCCCTTACTGTTCATTTCATCTCTCAGCTTGCTGCTGGCACCATTACATTAACACAAACACTGTATTTCTGTCATCATCCACAGCATCGCACAGCACCACAAGGGCATTCCCTTAATATCTCTCTTTCTTCTGGACTGCCTCCCAAATGGCAGACTATTCACTACATTGGGCACTACATTTGACCACAGTCCTGCGGTCCCTGGCCAAAAGTAGTGCACCATAATAGGGAATCGGTTGCCGTTTGGGAGGCAGTGCTGCTCTGTTTCAGGGAATTTTGGGACGTGGGTGAGCGGTGGGAAATTGGAGTGCAGTCTATGGCCTCACAGCAAGCGGCCCTCTCCCTCCTCTCATAACCTCCTTTTTTCTCCCTCTCTCTCTCTGTTTTCTCTTTGGCAGGCTATTAAGGGGCTTCATGCAGATCACATATTTCAGCCTCAAATGATCTGGGAAAACATTAACCCCACAATGCTATGTGCTTATGATTGTGAGGGTGTGTGTCAGAGTGCAGTGTGTGTATATGTCCAGTCTTACCTCTGCGTAGTCCTTGGCATGGTCCCAGTCTCTCTTGGAGTGCAGGTTACCCAGACTGATGCTCTCCAGCTGGCCCAGGTGAACCTTCGCCACAGAACGGCTGATCTTACGAGTCACCCCTGGGAAAAAGAGCAAGAGAGAGAGAGAGAGGAGAGAAAGAGAAAGACAGAGACAAACAGAAAGATGATAGTGGATATTAGTGAGGTAATGGCCTGACCATGGAAACATGAATGTTTAAAAAACCCTCCACCACCCAGCGACCTTACGCCTCCCCGTCGATGCATTGGCCCAGGGTCCACTAGGCCCAAATATTATTTGAAATCTTTCATTTTCTATTTTCTTGGACTGCCTGCAGTGCCAAGTCGGCTGGGTTTGAGACTATTCTATTGACCCATTGCGCCAGGCAGGGTTGGGGAGTAACGGATTACAACAAAAACAGTAACTGTCATCGGTTAGGTTATGAGCAAAAATATTGTAATCAGATTACAGATACACTATATATACAAAAGTCTGTGGACACCCCTTCTAATGAGTGGATTTGGCTATTTTAGCCACACCCGTTGCTGACAAGTGTATAAAATCGAGCACACAGACATGCAATCTCCATAGACACACATTGGCAGTAGAATGCCCTTACTGGAGAGCTCAGTGACTTTCAATGTGGCACTGTCATAGGATACCACCTTTGCAAAAAGTTTTTCAAATTTCTGCCCTGCAAGAGCTCTCTCGGTCAACTGTAAGTGCTGTTATTGTGAAGTGAAAATGTCTATGAGCAACAATGGCTCAGCCACGAAGTCGTAGGCCATACCATCTCAAAGAATGTGACCGCCGAGTGCTGAGGGGCGTAAGCGCATAAAATTGTCTGTCCTCGGTTGCAACACTCACTACAGAGTTCCTAACTGCCTCTGGAAGCAACGTCAGCACAATAACTGTTCTTCGGGAGCTTCATGAAATGTCCACACAAGCCTAAGATCACCATGTGCAATTTCAAGTGTCGGAGTGGTGTAAAGCTCGCCGCCAATGGACTCTGGAGCAGTGGAAATGCTTTCTCTGGAGTGATGAATCACGCTTCACCATCTGGCAGTCCGACGGACGAATCTGGGTTCGGTGGATGCCAGGAGAACGCTACCTGCCCCAGTTCATCGTGCCAACTGTAAAGTTTGTGGAGGAGGAATAATGGTCTGGAGCTTTTTTTCATGGTTCAGACTAGGCCCCTTAGATCCAGTGAATGGAAATCTTAACGCTACAGCATACAATGACATTCTAGACGATTCTGTGCTTCCAACTTCGTGGCAACAGGTTGGGAAAGGCCCTTTCCTGTTTCAGCATGACAATGTCCCCCCGTGCACAAACCAAGATCCATACAGAAATGGTTTGTCGATATCGGTGTGGAAGAACATGACTGACCTGCATAGAGCCCTGACCTCAACCCCATCGAACACCTTTGAGATGAATTGGAATGCAGACTCCGAGCCAGGCCTAATCGGCCAACATCAGTTCCCGACCTCACTAATGCTCCTGGCTGAATGGAAGAAAGCCCCCACAGCAATGTCCAACATCTAGCGGAAAGCCTTCCCAGAAGAGTGGAGGCTGTTATAGCAGCAAAGGGGCGACCAACTCCATATTAATGGCCATGATTTTGGAATGAGATGCTTGACGTGCAGGTGTCCACATACTTTTGGTCATGTAGTGTACTTCAGAAGAAATAGATGATTGCTTGTAGCATTATTTTTAACTCAGAAAGGATGTTTGCCCCAAAATTATGTGACTCCTTTATTTTTTCTCAATGACTTTCAAATCAGCATTGAAGAAATTTGCAAGATGAAGTTTGTTTCACCTGAGAAAGTCCGACCACAAATCAGAGACCACTATGATGACGGTACAAATGTGTTTGATGGATTGCGTGAAAGAGCAGGAATAAGCTTTTGTTTGCCACAGTCCAAGCTTTGTCTTCCAATAGTGTGACTGCTGTTGGCATCCACAGATGATCCAATTGGAATCAAAGCTCAGATTTCAGGATGACAGCAGTGGTGTAGCCTACGGCGATACAGATAACGCTTATTATTGATATCTACGTAGTGCATTGACGTGAATCACACTGCTGCTCTCATTTACTGTAGCTATTTGCGCCTTACGGATTGTGGTTGTTGTGGATGGCTGTTCTATATGTGTTCTATAATTGTATTTCTTTTGCGACCAGTGGACAGTCCGTGACAATGCGCGCTTGCAACAGCTGCATAGTCCAGATCCCAGGCTACGGAATAAAAGTTTGAGTGAGTTCCTCCCTTTCGTGCGCTTTAGACTTACACCGCTGCAAATTATCGAGATATCAATGTGTCACCCACAAAAAAACATAAACAATAGGCCTTCAGCAAATTCAGCATATGGCAAACATTTTCAACCATGCAAATAGCACTTTTCGGTAGTCTTTAAAGCACGCCATTCCATGAGTGGCCCTCACTATATAATCGTTGCCAAACCCACTTGCTCCAGGTCATCTATAGGTCTTTGCGAGGTGAAGCCCCGCCTTAACTCATCTCACTGGTCACCATAGCAACACCCAATTATTTCGACTCTAGAGCCTATTTATTGTCTTACCTCCCTACTCTTCTACATTTGCACACACTGTACATAGATTTTTTTTTTTAAATGTTATGTTGTGTTATTGACTATGTTAGTAGACCTCTGTGTTGTCGTTTTTGTCACACTGCTTTGCTTTATCTGAGTCAGGTCGCAGTTGTAAATGAGAACTTCTTCTCAACTGGCGTACCTGGTTAAATAAAGGTGAAATATACATTTTTTTTTAAATGTTAAAATGTAAAATGAGAGCAGCATTTATTTTTCAACTCAAAGCAATGAGCTCAATCAGTGCACGTTAGCGTTTTAAGTCACAAACCTAATGACCACTGCAGCGTTGCAATGGTCATTAGCAGCACAGCCACAAAGTCATTCAATCTCACTTTAAACCTACCTGTAACATTCACTACTAACCCTAATGCCTAACCCTAACTTTAAATTAAGATCAACACTTTTGTTTTCACAATATAGCCAAGTTTGACTTTGCATCTAGGGGAAATCACTCAGTTCTGCCTCAAGGACAAGACTCATCCCAATAAACATCAACCTGCCAAATCCATCCTCCATGACAACAAAATAAACATAAACAACAGAGTAATGAATCCTTAGATGTTGGGTCATGCTCAGGTAAAACAATTGGTTAATCTATATTTCCAAGTCATATTCTTGAAGATAAAATAAAATGTATTGTAATGACTGGAAATCTTACAGACTTTTGTTTTTAATGTAAAGATATCGTCTGATTGTATTATTATCTGTAGTAGAAAGCAATGAGAAGAACACTACATAACCAAACCATAAAGTAAAATGCAACATCCATTTATGGCCAGCTGTGTAAACTCTAGCATTGATTTATCTTGCAATGGATGTTGTTTAATTGGTAATACTAATGTTTGTGGTCCTCTAATGCCTCTTAAGGGGAAAGTAATCTAAAAGTAACTCAAATTAATCTGCTTACGTTACTGAGTTTGGGTAATACAAAAGCTATGTTACTGATTACACTTGTGGTCAGGTAACCAATAACTAACGGATTACATTTTAAGAAAGTAACCTACCCAAATCTGGTGTCAGGCGAGCTAAATCAAGCACATCAACTATTTCAAATGATTTCAAATAGGTCTGGGTTCTCCCTGGCCAGGCACCACAGAAAGCTAAGAAGCCACCGGCGAGTCACATAGATCAGTTACCATCTCACATTACAACTACAACATACTGTACATTTAGGGACTTCTCTCTCTCATCTCTCCTCTCATTTTACCCTTAATTCACCATTTCAAAATTAACTCCAGGCTCAAGGCCAAACCAAATCTAGCCTGTATCGCAATGTCGGTCTATTAACCCAAAAATCACCATAAAAAGTTTCATTAAAAAAGGGTATGAACTGAATAAAACAGGGCCGTCAGTTGGAGTGGAGCACTAGCACACACAGAGAGAGGGAGAGATGGAGAGGACCACCCCGACTCTGCTAGTGGAGAGTGTTCTGTCCAACAGCACCACAGGGCGGGTAAGTGAGAGAGAGAGGAGAGAGAATAGAGGAGAGAGGAGACAGAAGAGAGGAGAGAGGAGAGAGGACCACCCCGACTCTGCTAGTGGAGAGTGTTCTGTCCAACAGCACCACAGGGCGGGTAAGTGAGAGAGAGAGGAGAGAGGACCACCCCGACTCTGCTAGTGGAGAGTGTTCTGTCCAACAGCACCACAGGGCGGGTAAGTGAGAGAGAGAGCAGAGAGGAGAGAGGACCACCCCGACTCTGCTAGTGGAGAGTGTTCTGTCCAACAGCACCACAGGGTGGGTAAGTGAGAGAGAGAGGAGAGAGAATAGAGGAGACAGAAGAGAGGAGAGAGGAGAGAGGACCACCCCGACTCTGCTAGTGGAGAGTGTTCTGTCCAACAGCACCACAGGGCGGGTAAGTGAGAGAGAGAGGAGAGAGAATAGAGGAGACAGAAGAGAGGAGAGAGGAGACAGAAGAGAGGAGAGAGGACAGAGGACCACCCCGACTCTGCTAGTGGAGAGTGTTCTGTCCAACAGCACCACAGGGCGGGTAAGTGAGAGAGAGAGAGAGGAGAGAGAATAGAGGAGACAGAAGAGAGGAGAGAGGAGACAGAAGAGAGGAGAGAGGAGAGAGGACCACCCCGACTCTGCTAGTGGAGAGTGTTCTGTCCAACAGCACCACAGGGCGGGTAAGTGAGAGAGAGAGGAGAGAGGACCACCCCGACTCTGCTAGTGGAGAGTGTTCTGTCCAACAGCACCACAGGGCGGGTAAGTGAGAGAGAGAGGAGAGAGGACAGAGGACCACCCCGACTCTGCTAGTGGAGAGTGTTCTGTCCAACAGCACCACAGGGCGGGTAAGTGAGAGAGAGAGGAGAGAGGACCACCCCGACTCTGCTAGTGGAGAGTGTTCTGTCCAACAGCACCACAGGGCGGGTAAGTGAGAGAGAGAGGAGAGAGGACCACCCCGACTCTGCTAGTGGAGAGTGTTCTGTCCAACAGCACCACAGGGCGGGTAAGTGAGAGAGAGAGGAGAGAGGACAGAGGACCACCCCGACTCTGCTAGTGGAGAGTGTTCTGTCCAACAGCACCACAGGGCGGGTAAGTGAGAGAGAGAGGAGAGAGGACCACCCCGACTCTGCTAGTGGAGAGTGTTCTGTCCAACAGCACCACAGGGCGGGTAAGTGTGCCAGACCGCCGACCTCTCTGCCTGCTGCTCTCTTGGACCAGACACACAAGGAGATTTTATCTGTGGTAAAACAAATGATCTTCTAATGGCTTTCTATGGTGTGTGTGTGTGTGTGTGTGTGTGTGTGTGTGTGTGTGTGTGTGTGTGTGTGTGTGTGTGTGTGTGTGTGTGTGTGTGTGTGTGTGTGTGTGTGTGTGTGTGTGTGTGTGTGTGTGTGTGCGTTTGCTCTGTGCGTGCATGCATGCGTGCACCCTGGAGCTATGAAGAGAGGGGTTTTGGGTGTTTGGCTGAACATTGTGGCCCGGTGTCATGTTCTATCCCTCGTAGCATGGAGCACACACACACACACACACACACACACACACACACACACACACACACACACACACACACACACACACACACACACACACACACACACACACACACACACACACACACACACACAGATGACAGCCTATAACTATATGGTGAATCTATCTGGAGACTTTTATCCAAGTTAAACACTGAATTATATAGACTGATATCAACACTGAATCATATAGACTGATATCAACACTGAATTATATAGACTGATATCAACACTGAATTATATAGACTGATATCAACACTGAATTATATAGACTGATATCAACACTGAATTATATAGACTGATATCAACACTGAATGTTATAAACTGACGTCTGGAAATAGACATGTAATTAAAGCTTGAGGGTTATGGCAGTTTAGACAGATTCAAATTAGCTGTGTTGTTAAATTTAGTTTGGTAATAATGAGGAGGACCACAAGTGTTTTTGTTTTCTTACTCTGCACACAAGCTTGACAGGCCTACTATATGAAAACAGGAAAATAATATGAAAGCAAACTCTGAAAATCGAATGGAAACTTCAAAATACTGTTTTCAGAAACATTCCTCCCACTACGACTAAGGAAACCATGTAGTTGATTAGGCTACAGATAAAATAACAGTGATTGTGATGCTCCTTTACAATAAATATCGAGGTTCTGATTTTGGTGACATGATGATCGATGCTTGACTGCAGTTTGACAAATGCAAATATTCTCACTGTTATCCATAATAATCTCATAATGACTAGACTTCCTGTATCTGTGAGCTGTTGGCAAAAGTTATTGTGCCAAAACCAGGGTAGGAACATTAGTTATTTAACTCAACCGTTTTTTTTTTATATACAAAAAAAGTGTTGAAATTACGATGGAAACAGAACTCTTAATTTTTATTCTTAATTTTTATTCTTAATTTTTATTCAGTGAAAACTTGAGAAGGAAATGTACATGTTTTGTGCACTATGTCATGGTGCTTTTTATCTGCAACAGGTCTGTTTGGTTAAAACACCTCTATGTCATGGTGCTTTTTATCTGCAACAGGTCTGTTTGGTTAAAACACCTCTATGTCATGGTGCTTTTTATCTGCAACAGGTCTGTTTGGTGAAAACACCACTGTTTGGAAAATGCGCATATTTTCTTTAATGCGAATTGTAGAATATTTGCATGAATATCTGTCGCCAATTGGACGGAAACCTAGATGGAGACAAAATCGTTTCTTAGTTTAATAGTTGAATTTACAGATGCAATTTAAGGGCACGGAAAATGCCTGGACATACAGACGGACATCAAAACGCGAAAAAAATGGAATATTCTATGATAGAAAGGTTAAAGGTTAAAATGAATACTTCAATTGCTTCAGGCGGGATTTGAGAAAAACACGACTTGTTCCATTTACACTGGAACATTGTTGTTCAGTGTCCGTCTAACAGTTGGCTATTATTCAATTAGTTACAGAGCCATTACAAGGGATAAAAAAAAACTGGTTGGGTTACAACAGTTCAGGCTTAACACAACACAGTACTCCACGACCTATGTCCCCCCATTATTAGACTTCCAGATAGGGAGTTCTAGGCCACATAAACTCATAAAGTTAAGCGGCATGTTGCTACTTATTAGGCCTCCCGGCCATAATTACCTCGTGCCTTGTCTCTTCACTGTGTCCCTGTTGCCATGACGCGGAGCAGGCGTGAAACGTTAGCTACAGCACAATCCCATGAACCCAGTCATGCACACACACCACATTTGTAGTAATTATTTCATAGACGTTGAGTGAAAACAGACCCCAGACTAGAAAGTTTGACTAGACATACATATTTTGAGGAATATGGCATTCTCTATGAGGCTTGGGGGCCCGGGGGTTGTGTGCATACTGTACGGCCCCATGTCACTACTTTCTATGAGGCTTGGGGGCCCGGGGGTTGTGTGCATACTGTACGGCCCCATGTCACTACTTTCTATGAGGCTTGGGGGCCCGGGGGTTGTGTGCATACTGTACGGCCCCATGTCACTACTTTCTATGAGGCTTGGGGGCCCGGGGGTTGTGTGCATACTGTACGGCCCCATGTCACTACTTTTTATGAGGCTTGGGGGCCCGGGGGTTGTGTGCATACTGTACGGCCCCATGTCACTACTTTCTATGAGGCTTGGGGGCCCGGGGGTTGTGTGCATACTGTACGGCCCCATGTCACTACTTTCTATGAGGCTTGGGGGCCCGGGGTTGTGTGCATACTGTACGGCCCCATGTCACTACTTTCTATGAGGCTTGGGGGCCCGGGGTTGTGTGCATACTGTACGGCCCCATGTCACTACTTTCTATGAGGCTTGGGGGCCCGGGGTTGTGTGCATACTGTACGGCCCCATGTCACTACTTTCTATGAGGCTTGGGGGCCCGGGGTTGTGTGCATACTGTACGGCCCCATGTCACTACTTTCTATGAGGCTTGGGGGCCCGGGGTTGTGTGCATACTGTACGGCCCCATGTCACTACTTTCTATGAGGCATGGGGGCCCGGGGTTTGTGTGCATACTGTACGGCCCCATGTCACTACTTTCTATGAGGCTTGGGGGCCCGGGGTTGTGTGCATACTGTACGGCCCCATGTCACTACTTTCTATGAGGCTTGGGGGCCCGGGGTTGTGTGCATACTGTACGGCCCCATGTCACTACTTTCTATGAGGCTTGGGGGCCCGGGGTTGTGTGCATACTGTACGGCCCCATGTCACTACTTTTATGAGGCTTGGGGGCCCGGGGTTGTGTGCATACTGTACGGCCCCATGTCACTACTTTCTATGAGGCTTGGGGGCCCGGGGTTGTGTGCATACTGCCCCATGTCACTACTTTCTATGAGGCTTGGGGGCCCCATGTGTGCATACATGTCACTACTTTCTATGAGGCTTGGGGGCCCGGGGTTGTGTGCATACTGTACGGCCCCATGTCACTACTTTCTATGAGGCTTGGGGGCCCGGGGGTTGTGTGCATACTGTACGGCCCCATGTCACTACTTTCTATGAGGCTTGGGGGCCCGGGGTTGTGTGCATACTGTACGGCCCCATGTCACTACTTTCTATGAGGCTTGGGGGCCCGGGGTTGTGTGCATACTGTACGGCCCCATGTCACTACTTGTCACTACTTTCTATGAGGCTTGGGGGCCCGGGGTTGTGAGGTCACTACTGAGGGGGGGCCCGGGGTTGTGTGCATACTGTACGGCCCCATGTCACTACTTTCTATGAGGCTTGGGGGCCCGGGGTTGTGTGCATACTGTACGGCCCCATGTCACTACTTTCTATGAGGCTTGGGGGCCCGGGGTTGTGTGCATACTGTACGGCCCCATGTCACTACTTTCTATGAGGCTTGGGGGCCCGGGGTTGTGTGCATACTGTACGGCCCCATGTCACTACTTTCTATGAGGCTTGGGGGCCCGGGGTTGTGTGCATACTGTACGGCCCCATGTCACTACTTTCTATGAGGCTTGGGGGCCCGGGGTTGTGTGCATACTGTACGGCCCCATGTCACTACTTTCTATGAGGCTTGGGGGCCCGGGGTTGTGTGCATACTGTACCCCCATGTCACTACTTTCTATGAGGCTTGGGGGCCCGGGGTTGTGTGCATACTGTACGGCCCCATGTCACTACTTTCTATGAGGCTTGGGGGCCCGGGGTTGTGTGCATACTGTACGGCCCCATGTCACTACTTTCTATGAGGCTTGGGGGCCCGGGGTTGTGTGCATACTGTACGGCCCCATGTCACTACTTTCTATGAGGCTTGGGGGCCCGGGGTTGTGTGCCCATGTCACTACTTTCTATGAGGCTTGGGGGCCCGGGGTTGTGTGCATACTGTACGGCCCCATGTCACTACTTTCTATGAGGCTTGGGGGCCCGGGGTTGTGTGCATACTGTACGGCCCCATGTCACTACTTTCTATGAGGCTTGGGGGCCCGGGGGGGCCCCGGGGTTGTGTGCATACTGTACGGCCCCATGTCACTACTTTCTATGAGGCTTGGGGGCATACTGTACGGCCCCGGTTTGTGTGCATACTGTACGGCCCCATGTCACTACTTTCTATGAGGCTTGGGGGCCCGGGGTTGTGTGCATACTGTACGGCCCCATGTCACTACTTTCTATGAGGCTTGGGGGCCCGGGGTTGTGTGCATACTGTACGGTCACCAGGCTTGGGGGCCCGGGGTGTGTGCATACTGTACGGCCCCATGTCACTACTATGAGGCTTGGGGGCCCGGGGTTGTGTGCATACTGTACGGCCCCATGTCACTACTTTCTATGAGGCTTGGGGGCCCGGGGTTGTGTGCATACTGTACGGCCCCATGTCACTACTTTCTATGAGGCTTGGGGGCCCGGGGTTGTGTGTGCATACTGTACGGCCCCATGTCACTACCCCATGTCACTACTTTCTATGAGGCTTGGGGGCCCGGGGTTGTGTGCATACTGTACGGCCCCATGTCACTACTTTCTATGAGGCTTGGGGGCCCGGGGTTGTGTGCATACTGTACGGCCCCATGTCACTACTTTCTATGAGGCTTGGGGGCCCGGGGTTGTGTGCATACTGTACGGCCCCATGTCACTACTTTCTATGAGGCATGGGGGCCCGGGGTTTGTGTGCATACTGTACGGCCCCATGTCACTACTTTCTATGAGGCTTGGGGGCCCGGGGTTGTGTTGTGTGCATACTGTACGGGGGCCCCATGTCACTACTTTCTATGAGGCTTGGGGGCCCGGGGGTTGTGTGCATACTGTACGGCCCCATGTCACTACTTTCTATGAGGCTTGGGGGCCCGGGGGTTGTGTGCATACTGTACGGCCCCATGTCACTACTTTCTATGAGGCTTGGGGGCCCGGGGGTTGTGTGCATACTGTACGGCCCCATGTCACTACTTTCTATGAGGCTTGGGGGCCCGGGGGTTGTGTGCATACTGTACGGCCCCATGTCACTACTTTCTATGAGGCTTGGGGGCCCGGGGGTTGTGTGCATACTGTACGGCCCCATGTCACTACTTTCTATGAGGCTTGGGGGCCCGGGGGTTGTGTGCATACTGTACGGCCCCATGTCACTACTTTCTATGAGGCTTGGGGGCCCGGGGGTTGTGTGCATACTGTACGGCCCCATGTCACTACTTTCTATGAGGCTTGGGGGCCCGGGGTTGTGTGCATACTGTACGGCCCCATGTCACTATGAGGCTTGGGGGCCCGGGGTCTATGAGGCTTGGGGGCCCGGGGTTGTGTGCATACTGTACGGCCCCATGTCACTACTTTCTATGAGGCTTGGGGGCCCGGGGTTGTGTGCATACTGTACGGCCCCATGTGCACTACTTTCTATGAGGCTTGGGGGCCCGGGGTTGTGTGCATACTGTACGGCCCCATGTCACTACTTTCTATGAGGCTTGGGGGCCCGGGGTTGTGTGCATACTGTACGGCCCCATGTCACTACTTTCTATGAGGCTTGGGGGCCCGGGGTTGTGTGCATACTGTACGGCCCCATGTCACTACTTTCTATGAGGCTTGGGGGCCCGGGGTTGTGTGCATACTGTACGGCCCCATGTCACTACTTTCTATGAGGCTTGGGGGCCCGGGGTTGTGTGCATACTGTACGGCCCCATGTCACTACTTTCTATGAGGCTTGGGGGCCCGGGGTTGTGTGCATACTGTACGGCCCCATGTCACTACTTTCTATGAGGCTTGGGGGCCCGGGGAGGCTTGTGTGCATACTGTACGGCCCCATGTCACTACTTTTTGAGGCTATGAGGCTTGGGGGCCCGGGGTTGTGTGCATACTGTACGGCCCCATGTCACTACTTTCTATGAGGCTTGGGGGCCCGGGGTTGTGTGCATACTGTACGGCCCCATGTCACTACTTTCTATGAGGCTTGGGGGCCCGGGGTTGTGTGCATACTGTACGGCCCCATGTCACTACTTTCTATGAGGCTTGGGGGCCCGGGGTTGTGTGCATACTGTACGGCCCCATGTCACTACTTTCTATGAGGCTTGGGGGCCCGGGGTTGTGTGCATACTGTACGGCCCCATGTCACTACTTTCTATGAGGCTTGGGGGCCCGGGGTTGTGTGCATACTGTACGGCCCCATGTCACTACTTTCTATGAGGCTTGGGGGCCCGGGGTTTGTGTGCATACTGTACGGCCCCATGTCACTACTTTCTATGAGGCTTGGGGGCCCGGGGTTGTGTGCATATGACGGCCCCATGTCACTACTTTCTATGAGGCTTGGGGGCCCGGGGTTGTGTGCATACTGTACGGCCCCATGTCACTACTTTCTATGAGGCTTGGGGGCCCGGGGGTTGTGTGCATACTGTACGGCCCCATGTCACTACTTTCTATGAGGCTTGGGGGCCCGGGGGTTGTGTGCATACTGTACGGCCCCATGTCACTACTTTCTATGAGGCTTGGGGGCCCGGGGTTGTGTGCATACTGTACGGCCCCATGTCACTACTTTCTATGAGGCTTGGGGGCCCGGGGGTTGTGTGCATACTGTACGGCCCCATGTCACTACTTTCTATGAGGCTTGGGGGCCCGGGGTTGTGTGCATACTGGGCCCCATGTCACTACTGAGGCTTGTGGGGTTGTGTGCATACTGTACGGCCCCATGTCACTACTTTTATGAGGCTTGGGGGCCCGGGGGTTGTGTGCATACTGTACGGCCCCATGTCACTACTTTCTATGAGGCTTGGGGGCCCGGGGGTTGTGTGCATACTGTACGGCCCCATGTCACTACTTTCTATGAGGCTTGGGGGCCCGGGGGTTGTGTGCATACTGTACGGCCCCATGTCACTACTTTCTATGAGGCTTGGGGGCCCGGGGGTTGTGTGCATACTGTACGGCCCCATGTCACTACTTTCTATGAGGCTTGGGGGCCCGGGGGTTGTGTGCATACTGTACGGCCCCATGTCACTACTTTCTATGAGGCTTGGGGGCCCGGGGTTGTGTGCATACTGTCACGAGGCCCCATGTCACTACTTTCTATGAGGCTTGGGGGCCCCATGTCACTACTTTCTATGAGGCTTGGGGGGTTGTGTGCATACTGTACGGCCCCATGTCACTACTTTTTATGAGGCTTGGGGGCCCGGGGTTGTGTGCATACTGTACGGCCCCATGTCACTACTTTCTATGAGGCTTGGGGGCCCGGGGTTGTGTGCATACTGTACGGCCCCATGTCACTACTTTCTATGAGGCTTGGGGGCCCGGGGGTTGTGTGCATACTGTACGGCCCCATGTCACTACTTTCTATGAGGCTTGGGGCCCCGGGGTTGTGTGCATACTGTACGGCCCTATGCCACTACTTTCTATGAGTCTTGGGGGCCCGGGGTTGTGTGCATACTGTACGGCCCCATGTCACTACTTTCTATGAGGCTTGGGGGCCCGGGGTTGTGTGCATACTGTACGGCCCCGTGTCACTACTTTCTATGAGGCTTGGGGGCCCGGGGTTGTGTGCATACTGTACGGCCCCATGTCACTACTTTCTATGAGGCTTGGGGGCCCGGGGTTGTGTGCATACTGTACGGCCCCATGTCACTACTTTCTATGAGGCTTGGGGGCCCGGGGGTTGTGTGCATACTGTACGGCCCCATGTCACTACTTTCTATGAGGCTTGGGGGCCCGGGGTTGTGTGCATACTGTACGGCCCCGTGTCACTACTTTCTATGAGGCTTGGGGGCCCGGGGGTTGTGTGCATACTGTACGGCCCCGTGTCACTACTTTCTATGAGGCTTGGGGGCCCGGGGGTTGTGTGCATACTGTACGGCCCCGTGTCACTACTTTCTATGAGGCTTGGGGGCCCGGGGGTTGTGTGCATACTGTACGGCCCCATGTCACTACTTTCTATGAGGCTTGGGGGCCCGGGGGTTGTGTGCATACTGTACGGCCCCGTGTCACTACTTTCTATGAGGCTTGGGGGCCCGGGGGTTGTGTGCATACTGTACGGCCCCGTGTCACTACTTTCTATGAGGCTTGGGGGCCCGGGGGTTGTGTGCATACTGTACGGCCCCGTGTCACTACTTTCTATGAGGCTTGGGGGCCCGGGGGTTGTGTGCATACTGTACGGCCCCGTGTCACTACTTTCTTGTTTCACAGTTATTATATTGCAAATCTTTTTTTATGTTATACAACGACACCGATGCTGAATCACAACGTCAAAACTGACTTTTCAAGTTTGATCATGTTTTAAGGCGAATAAACAACGCTGTCCGTTATTCACTACAAGTTGGAACATTCCTGAATGAATATAATTGACATATTAATTTGAAAATAGCACATGCCTGTAAAGTGAAGATAAATGTTGGAAACCCCCTTGTGTCAGATCGATCCCGTCTCATCCGACGCAGTAGCTTCTCCTCTGCCCCGGGTCGGTGATTTCTATGCTTTCTCTGCTGCCAGGTCTGCTGCCAGGTCATTTACACTGCTAATAAAAGCTGTTATCTTCACACGGATGGCATCATTATCAGTTCACTACCAACCAGTGGAGGCTCCTCAGACGAGGAAGGGGAGGACCATCATCCTCAGTGAATTTCATAAAAATACAAATGGTAAACATTTCAAAACTGGAAGCAGACCACTACCTGAAATCTACTTCAGGTAAACTGGAAGCAGACCACTACCTGAAATCTACTTCAGATAATTTAAATAATCCATCCAAATTTTGGCAAGTAGTGAAAGGTTCGGAGTGAAAAAAAGATACACAGCTTCCCAAACAAACAATTGTTGGTAGACACCCAGATTGTAACTGAGAGAACCTCCATTCTGAAAGCCTTGAATCAGCATTTTGTAGATGCAGACAGTTTATTTGAAAAGGTTAAACGTCTAAATGAGCCCCCTGTGAATTTACCTGACACCCCTGTGCACTCCTTCACCAGTGTTCTCATTCTCATCCTTCTCTCTTTCAGAAGTGCGTAAAGCCCTGAAAGAAATTGATGGGAAAAAATCCCCTGGCCCTGATGAACTAGACCCCCGCTTCCTATACCTAGCTGCAGACATCATTGCTCCCCCCTTATCATGTATTTTTAAGCTCACGCTTGATGTTCAGGAAATCCCCAAGTTATGGAAACCTGCTTTTGTAATGCCTCTCCTGAAAGGTGGAGATCCTTTGCTACTTGACAACTATCGACCCATATCAAAATTGTCTGTACTGTCAAAGGTACTGGAGTCCTTAGTTAGTAGGCAGCTAAAGACCTACTTCCAAGAAAACAACATATTAAATGGAATGGAATCAGGTTTTAGGTTTGGCCACAGCATTGTTCCAGCAACATTGAAGGTTTTAAATGACATCCACTGTGCTCTTGACAAGAAGTTACTGTACATTGTGTGTGTCTTTATTGTTTTGTCGAAGGCATTTGACACCGTGGACCGTGCTGGTGCAAAGGTTAAAATGTTGTGGAATTACTGGTCATGCTCTAGATTGGTTTATAAATGACCTATCAAATCGTACACAATGTGCAATGGTGGATGGTTGTAAATCTGAGTCCATAGAGGTGTGCTCAGGTGTTCCGCAAGGTTCTATTTTGGGCCAACTGTTGTTCATTTTGTATATCAACAACATTTGGGATCTTATCGAAACATCGGATGTTCATTTTTATGCAGATGATACTGTTCTTTATTCAAGTGGTATTAGTTTATCTTTAGCTTTTGAAAATGCCCAAAGAACATTTAACATCATACAACAGAATTTGTATGATTTAAAACTTGTTCTAAATTCGGGTAAAACAAAATGCATGGTATTTTCAAATGCCATGCATGTTACTAATCATGTCATTGCTACATTGGCTGGACATACTATAGAGCAAGTCAAGCTGTACAAATATTTGGGTGTGTTGGTTGATGATAAGCTGAGCTTCACTGTGCATGTAGAGAACTTGATAAGGAAGCTCAAGCTGAGAATAGGTTTTTATTACTAGCATGAGGCTTGTTTTTCTTTGGAGGCCAGGAAGGAGCTGGTACGATGTACATTACTGGCGGTTTTAGATTTAAGTAATGTTATATATATATGCAGGCCTCAACCACGACCCTGAGAGCACTTGATTCAGTGTATCATGCAGCCCACAGCCACGACCCTGAGAGCACTTGATTCAGTGTATCATGCAGCCCACAGCCACGACCCTGAGAGCACTTGATTCAGTGTATCATCAACCACGACCCTGCAGCCCACAGCCACGACCCTGAGAGCACTTGATTCAGTGTATCATGCAGGCCTCAACCACGACCCTGAGAGCACTTGATTCAGTGTATCATGCAGCCCACAGCCACGACCCTGAGAGCACTTGATTCAGTGTATCATGCAGCCCTCGGGTTCATTACATATCAGAAACGTCTAACACATCATTGTGATCCCTACAGCGCTGTTGGCTGGTCGTCATTGACCTTGCGTAGGCTTAAACACACTGATTTATGAGGCCATGTTGGGTAAAATGCAATTTTATCTGTTCTTTTTAATCAGGTCAGTAAATAAATATAAATTACGGTACCATTCTCATTTGCTTCTAACAGTTCCAAAAATTAGAACAGGTCTTGGTAGAATAGTTTTAGTTACTCAGCTCCGTGGTCCTGGAATTCTCTCCTGAACATTTTCAAATTTGATGATCTAGTTTCATTGGTGAATTTTAAGCACTTGATCGATGTATACATTATAGAAGAGTGTAATTGTCTTTAGGACAGCTGTTTTTTTAGTCAAGACATTTGTGTGTTTTAACGTAATATGTAATTATTCTACTGTATGTGTATTTATAGTTGTGTTTAATGTTGTTTTAGTGTATGTAAGTTGTTTTGTCTGAAACGTTGTTCCCCTCTTCTGCTATTGGACCAGGTCTCTCTTGGCTGCTATTGGACCAGGTCTCTCTTGGCTGCTATTGGACCAGGTCTCTCTTGGCTGCTATTGGACCAGGTCTCTCTTGGCTGCTATTGGACCAGGTCTCTCTTAGAAAAGAGATGTTATCTCAATGACAAAAACCTGTATAAATAAAGGTTAAATAAAATTTGTAAAAAAAATACAAAGTTATCCTTTTTAGATTAAACTTTACTAAATATGTGACCCGTTTCAGGAAACTAGGCGTATGTCACAGGTCACTACTTCACAGGAGAGCCTTTTGAACATATATATATATATATTATCAACATGCGTTTTTTGGGCAGAAATGCATTCTCGACTATGTGAACTAGGGCTCCTGAGTGGCGCAGCGGTCTAAGGCACTGCATATATTGGTCTGCCATATAGCACACATCTGTCTATTTGAGCTGGTCAGTATGTCTAGGTCTATCTAACGTGGCTTTAAACAAAAAAAACATGTTTTGTGTATTAAAACTGCGTTAGTGTTGCTCTCCACTTTCTGGAGGACAGAGTTTTGAAATCAGCGGAATTGAACTATGATAGTTTCCGGATTGTATCTTCAAACTAAGGGCAACCTTGGCACCCAACAGGAGACGTGTGTCCAACCATTAATGATGTATATGGGTAAGATAGTCTGACTAGCTACATTATCAGATATGACACTTTTCTTTAAATTGGCCAGTCTGGGATATGGCTTTTTCTTTGCAACTCTGCCTAGAAGGCCAGCATTCCGGAGTCGCATCTTCACTGTTGGCGTTGAGACCGGTGTTTTGCGAGTACTATTTAATGACACTGCCAGTTGAGGACTTGTGTGGCGTCTGTTTCTCAAACTAGACACTCTAATGTACTTTTCCTCTTGCTCAGTTGTGCACCGGGGCCTCCCACTCCTCTTTCTATTCTGGTTAGAGCCAGTTTGCACTGTTCTGTGAAGGGAGTAGGACACAGCGTTGTATGAGATGGCAATTTGGCCATTTTCGCATGGAACAGCCTTCATTTCTCAGAACAAGAATAGACTGACGAGTTTCAGAAGAAAGTTCTTTGTTTCTGTAATGGAGTATACTCAACTAGTCGAAAGAAGGAGATTTGCGTTGCTTCTTTAATCAGGACAAGAGTTTTCAGCTGTGCTAACATAATAACGTCTACATCGTATTTCTGATACATTTTATGTTATTTTAATGGACAGAAAATGTGCTTTTCTTTCTTGTACAAAGACATTTTTAAGTGACCTCAAACTTTTGAACGTTAGTGTATGTGGCAGGGTCTACAGGCAATTACCGACTACAAAAAGTACACCAGACACTCAGTGTCAGGAAAACAACCTCTCGTTCAACAACCCCCCTAAACAACCCCCCTATCCACATCGACCAGACAGTAGTGGAGAAGGTGGAAAGTTTTAAGTTCCTCGGCGTACACATCATGGACCAACTGAAATGGTCCACCCACACAGACAGCTGAAGAAATGTGGCTTGTCACCTAAACCCTTACAAACTTTTTCAGATGCACAATCGAGAGCATCCTGTCGGGCTGTATCACCGCCTGGTACGGCAACTGCACCGCCCTCAACCGCAAGGCTCTCCAGAGCGTAGTGCAGTCTGCACAACGCATCACCGGAGGCAAACTATCTGCCCTCCAGGACAACTACACCACCCGATGTCACAGGAATGTCAAAAAGATCAAGGACAACAACCACCCGAGCCACTGCCTGTTCACCCCGCTACCATCCAGAAGGCGAGGTCAGTACGGATGCAGCAAAGCTGGAACCGAGAGACTGAAAAACAGCTTCCATCTCAAGGCCATCGTACTTTTAAACAGCCATCACTAACATAGAGAGGCTGCTGCCAACATACTGACCAAAATCACTGGACACTTTAATAAATGGATTTAATAAAAGTATCACTAGTCACTTTAAATAATGCCACTTTAATAATATTTACATATCCTACATTACTCATCTCATATGTGTATATACTGTATTTTATACCACCTATTGCATCTTGCCTATGCCGCTTGGCCATCACTCATTCATGTATTTCTATGTACATATTCTTATTCCATCCCTTTAAGGTAGTTGTTATGAATTTGTTTGATTACTTTTTAGATATTACTGCACTGTCGGAACTAGAGGGACAAGCATTTTTCTACACTCGCAGTAACATCTGCTAACCATGTGTACGTGACAAATAACATTTGATTTGATTTACTGACTGTACACTGTAACATTACTGCATGATTGTAGCAGATTTACTAAAGCGTTAGTTCTATTATGTTGAAAATGACATTACTTTAGCTAATATTGTGACAAAGATGTAGGCTATATGTAGCAGTTATGATATGGTTTGGCTTGGAAAGGTTTTTTTGCCTGGTCACATACAGCTGATGTGTTGTGCATTGATGTCCACAAGCGAAGGGACACGGTGAAAGGAGGAGAGCACATAGATGCGAGAAGGAATATAACATGGCTGCAATGAAAGTGAACTGCGTGATCAGGGGTGTATTCATTCCGATGATACTATTGAAAAATGTAAACCCTCTTAAAGCATTAGGCCTACTTTTTCGAAAATTCTGTTAAAAATCGCGCAACATTTCAACGTCCTGCTACTCATGCCAGGAATATAGTATATGCATATGATTAGTATGTGTGGATAGAAAACACTCTGAAGTTTCTAAAACTGGTTAAATCACGGCTGTGACTATAACAGAACGTGTGTTTCGTGAAAAAGCCCAAGGAAAACTGATTAAAAAAAAAGGAAAAAAAATATCAATGCGCCAGTTCCCTGTATTGTCTATGGCAAGGCAAAATAGATAGGGCCCTGTTTACAAGTCCTACAGCTTCCACACGATGTCGCCAGTCTTGGAAATTGCCTTGAGGTTGTTCCTTGGTCAAATGAAGAAGAGACATCCGGCCCACGACAGGATGTTTTGGAAGAGACATTTTCGACCATCATTTGAAGACGTGGAGCTATTGAATACACATCGCCCCGTGATCAATTTGATAGATTATTAACGTTTACTAATACCTAAAGTTGGATTACAAAAGTAGTTTGAAGTGTTTTGTCAAAGTTTATAGGCAACTTTTTTTATTTTAAAAAATGACGTTGCGTTTTGAAACTGTGTTTTTTCCTGGATCACACAGTCTTCATAAATGGATATTTAGGGTATATATGGACCGATTTAATCGGAAAAAAGACCCAATAGTGATGTTTATGGGACATATAGGAGTGCCAACAAAGAAGCTCGTCAAAGGCAATGAATGTTTTATATTTTATTTCTGCGTTTTGTGTAGCGCCGGCTACGCTAATTATTTTGTTTACGTCCCCTTCAGGTATTTCGGGGTGTTGCATGCTATCAGATAATAGCTTCTCATGCTTTCGCCGAAAAGCATTTTAAAAATCTGACTTGTTGGCTAGATTCACAACGAGTGTAGCTTTAATTTAGTACCTTGCATGTGTGTTTTAATGAAAGTTTGAGTTTTAACGAGTGCTATTAGCATTTGCCGTGGCGCATTTGCATTTTCTGTTGGCTAGGTGGGACGCCAGCGTATCGGGTGACGCCAAGAGGTTTTAAACGTCTGTCACCTCAAATGTTTGTCTCAACTTGTGTGCACCCACTTTGTAAACTTTCATTCATGGGCTAGGTTGTAGCAACCTCACCATGGGTATAGGGAAAAGTTGAGTATCTTGTAGTACCTAAACCTATCGGTGTTACATTGAACTGGGTGAATGGAATATGATTGACAGTAATCCAATATACTGTAATAGAAATAATGCTCATGAAAAAAATTGTCCTCCCACATCTTAAACGGCACTAACCACCACTGCTGTCAATGCGCACAACACACACTTTACTATCCTTATCACATACTTAAACCGTGACATTCCCACAGACGGGGCCTGGGCCTGTGCATGGGCAGTATAACTAGAACTTAGACTGTTAACTATGGTGGTATGTATGCCTACTATGGGATGGCGAGGGCCTGAACTGTAACACCATCCAATCCAAACGCTTGTTGAGCAGGTTAAACTCAGGTTATCAGAACTCTCCAGCCTGGAGGTGTAAGCCTTATGGAAACACAGGGAGGGATACCCAAACCCCCAGCCCAATCCACTAATACATGTATTTGAACACACACACACACACACACACACACACACACACACACACACACACACACACACACACACACACACACACACACACACACACACACACACACACACACACACACACACACACACACACACACACACACACACACTAGAGCAGGCAAACATGCACACCTGTACTCCCCTGGCCAGTAAAGCTCATACCTCGGTCTGGAGTGGGCTGTGGGTCTCCTCCCTCCCTAGTTGTAGCGGTGTACTGCTCCAAACAAACACAAACACACACCACTCTTACCCTAATGGACTGCTGAGTAACACAAAGCCTGCTCTGTTACTTTCCCTGCTGTCAATGCGTGTTCCTTTACTGGCAACAGCACAGCCGCGTTGAGGTGTGTGCTTCTGTGTGCGTGTGAATGGGGCAGCGGTGGCCGTTTAACCTCGCCCTGCGGAAAGTCCAATAAAACCACAGGCCGTGAAAAGCGAGCAGGCAAGAAAAAACATGCCAGGAAATCTCTCTCTCTCTCTCTCCCTCCCTCCCTCCCCTCCCTCCCTCCCTCCCTCCCTCCCTCCCTCCCTCCGTCCGTCCGTCCGTCCGTCCGTCCGTCCGTCCGTCCGTCCGTCCGTCCGTCCGTCCGTCCGTCCGTCTGTCTGTCTGTCTGTCTGTCTGTGTCTGTCTGGAACATGTTGGCTCTACTCCAGTCTGTGTGACCAATCATGTGTCTGTCTGTCTGTCTGTCTGTCTGTCTGTCTGTCTGTCTGTCTGTCTGTCTGTCTGTCTGTCTGTCTGTCTGTCTGTCTGTCTGTTTGTCTGTCTGTCTGTCTGTCTGTCTCTCTCTCCACTTCTGTCCTTTTTTTCCTGCTTCCATTTTTGGTTTCTTTGATGAGAGAAGGGAATGGAAATATGTAAGACACGGGCTACATTGGCACATCTGGGGATGGATGGGGGAATGGAGAGGTGGAGGAAGAGGGGAGTCTTGGGGAGGATGTTTGCCGACAGTGGGAAACGAGACACCCCTCCCATCTCATTCTACCCTACCTCACTCCACCCTACCCCACACCAATCTAGTCCACTTGGCCAGGAGAGGGGCATGGAGGTTAGTCCTGGGGGGTGGTTGTGTGTTAGCTTCAGAGTGAGAAGGAGAGGTCAGACAGGGGATCAGGCATTGTGTTGGCTCTGGTTTCTCAGGTTTGGGGAGGTTGTAGGGGAGGGGCGTTGAGTTGGCACTGCAGGGTTATTCAGGGTCTCTTGGTGGCAGTAACTCTGTCATTATAAAGATGCTATAATACCACTGAGCCATAACACTGAGGGATGATGAGTTATGAAGTCTGCCGTCACGTTCCATGACGGATGAACCTTACCCAGCCTTACAGACAGACAGACCTCAAAATGGCTGTCTGACTCACGCTACCAGTGTGTGTGTGTGTGTGTGTGTGTGTGTGTGTGTGTGTGTGTGTGTGTGTGTGTGTGTGTGTGTGTGTGTGTGTGTGTGTGTGTGTGTGTGTGTGTGTGTGTGTGTGTGTGTTTCCTCTCAGTCCAGGAAGCTAAGCAGTGTGTTTGTTGGTAAGCTTACCTTTACTCACACACACTGGTCATTGCAGCTGGAGTACATATTCAGATACAGAGTGGCTTATTTAAGTGATCATGCCCAAGAAGCCAGTGTTTGGAGGATATATTGGCTCGGGTGTTGTTAGGCCCAAACTGTGCCAATATATCTTCCATACACCTCCGAGGACACTATCACTTTTATACAACGGGTTACCAACGTTCAGGAAACTAGGCGTATGTCGCGTGTTACTCAGTAGTAACATTCGAATGTAAACCATTTTTTAAAAATCAAAATGTGTTTTTTTGGGGCAGAAAGGCCTTCTGAACATGTGAACTTTCATGTGCCTTCTTAACAAACTTAACAAACTTTACGAGCCTAGTTGGTTTAGCCACAGAAAAAGTCAGCAGCCTTCCCACTAACCGTGATAGGCCTAGATAATGAGTGGGCTGGACATGCCGAGAGATGAGTTCGGATTGGTCTGCCATGTAGCGCACTTCTGTCTAACAGTGCTATTTTTAAATATATTGCGTGATAGAACTGCCGAAGTGTTGCTATCCATTTTCTGTTTTGAAATCAGGGGAATTAGAGTATGGAGATGGGAAAACAGATGTCTCCGGATTACATATTCAAACTAAGAGCAGCCATGGCATCTGTGAGAGAGTGAGAAGTGTCCATGTATACGGGTATTCAGATATTACACATTTCTAATTTTGTCAGAAAGTCATTTTCATTTCAAGTTAAAGTGAACTATTAGCTAGCTAGCTAACGTTAGCTGGCTGGATTGCTAGCTAACATTATATTTATGATCTGTGTAGTAATATTATTTGTATCTTAGAGCTTTTGCTAGTTTGCTTTGCTAGTTATACCTAATCTTAGCTACCTAACATTGAGCCTGATTGTTTAGCAGATTCATGCAGGGTGGTAACGTCATGAGTTGGGATTATGGTTCAATGTTTAGCTAGCTTGTTATATGTCTTAACAAAAGACTCCACTACGCAAGTATCCATTTCAATAGGGCGACTAAAATGGTGAGTGAGCTGTTCTCTCATTTGTGTCTGGAAGTAGCTAGCAAACTAGCCCGTTAGCCAGTTAGCTTGGGTGCTTGACTGCTGTTGTTAGGTCAGCCAGCTAACGTTATGTGTGTATGATCTGTGTAGTAATATTATTCGTATCTCAGAGCCATTTTCTTTGTTGTTATAGCCTAGCTCGCTAACATTGAACCTGGTTGGTTAGCTATCTGCAGATTCATGCAGTGTAGTAACATCATGAGTTGAAATTATGGTTCAGTGTTTAGCTAGCTAGATGTCTTAGAAAAGACTTCACTATGCAAAGGAACCATTTCAATAGAATGTTAATGTTGTCACTGTGACAACTGTTGATAAACGTAGCTGTAAATTCGCTGTGGCTGTCTACTCCGATTTCAGAGCACTCTAATCTGTGTGTGCCAGAGAGCAGAATATCTGATGAATTTACGAACACTCGTTGAATATGGCCAGTGTTGATAAATGTTGGCAAAAAAGTGTAAATTATTGCCAGCAGAACACTTGCAGTGACCAATGCTCTAGATAACATAAAAACAGCATAACCAGCTCTATTAGGGCAAGGAAAATGGTCAGAGTGAGCTGTTCTCTCATTTGTGTCTGGAAGTCGCTATCAAGCTAGCCAATGTTAGCCAGTTAGCTTGGGTACTTGACTGCTGTTGTTAGGACAGAACGCTTGGATCAACCCTTAAAGAGATGGGTGGGGCTAAAGCTTAAGAGGGTGTGAACAATTCTGAATGGGTGTCGACAAAGAAGAGGTCTCCAGTAGGTATACCAAAACATTCAAAGGCCATTTTCTCAAAAGTGAGATTACAAGTCTATCAACTTTCAAAGCACAATTACTTTTCCATTGTTCCTCAAATGTAGTGTATGATATACCACTTTCTAGCTCTACTTTTTATCCAATGTAAAATAAAAACACATTGAAAACGTTATTTTGATGAATGTATTCATACTATTTCATCCTTCTACATGATTTAATCCCGATACTAATCTCATATTACTACCCAAATCGGCTGGTCGTTTGTTCTATTGGTTCGGTTGCCAGAGACGCAACCCAGTCATTCAGTCTTTTCGTTCTGCATCTATGGATCCAGTCGTTCATTTGAAACGTTCCATTGCCATACTAGCTGGCAACGTTCTTATCCCTTGCTTGCAAACTAGCCAACTACGGCTGATATACAGTCAAGAAAAACAATGCAACCAGAATAACAGCGAAGTAGCTGCATTAGGGTTTGTTTAAGCTGTTTTCTACTGACATTTATTTGGATACATCCATAACAATGAGCTAATGAGGCGTGATTTCACCTGGCATAGGACATTTGCTCACTCGTCAGGACACGGTTGTTTAGAGGCTAGGCAACAACACAACAATCACTTCACACTGAAGCTGGAAAGACTGCACCATTGCAGCACTTCTTTAATTTTACCTCTTTTCAATTGACATGTATTATATGGCCATAGAAATTATGCTGATTCATGATTTCGACTGGCTGAGAAAAAGCTGCCTGCCTCTCATCCCGACTCCCAATTTACTATGGGACATCTGGAGATCGAATTTGAATATTGAAACAATTTTGCAAATGTCGGAGAGACAGACAGCAAGGTTTATACAAATATCTCCCTGTTGAAAACTAAATGTTAGTCTAAAAGAAATGTGAGATGTTTTTATAAAGTTTATAAATTGACTGGCTGGGCTGATGAGATGGATTGCGCAGCCAGATGGAACTGAATAAATAGGCATTTTAACACGATAGATTTAGCCGGTGGAACTTGTGGAATAGACACTGTCTGGAATGCGGTTTTAACCAATCAGCATTCAGTATTAGACCCACCCGTTGTATAATATAGTCAAATTAACTACATTTACCCACATCATTGTCTCTACTTCAGTTATGCTGAACAAAATATAAATGCAACATGCAACAATTTCAATAAATTCATTCATTTCACATGACTGGGCAGGGGTGCAGCCATGGGTGGGCCTGGGAGAGCATAGACCCACCCACTAGCAGCCATGGGTGGGCCTGGGAGAGCATAGACCCACCCACTAGCAGCCATGGGTGGGCCTGGGAGAGCATAGACCCACCCACTAGTAGCCATGGGTGGGCCTGGGAGAGCATAGACCCACCCACTAGCAGCCATGGGTGGGCCTGGGAGAGCATAGACCCACCCACTAGCAGCCATGGGTGGGCCTGGGAGAGCATAGACCCACCCACTAGCAGCCATGGGTGGGCCTGGGAGAGCATAGACCCACCCACTAGTAGCCATGGGTGGGCCTGGGAGAGCATAGACCCACCCACTAGCAGCCATGGGTGGGCCTGGGAGAGCATAGACCCACCCACTAGCAGCCATGGGTGGGCCTGGGAGAGCATAGACCCACCCACTAGCAGCCATGGGTGGGCCTGGGAGAGCATAGACCCACCCACTAGTAGCCATGGGTGGGCCTGGGAGAGCATAGACCCACCCACTAGCAGCCATGGGTGGGCCTGGGAGAGCATAGACCCACCCACTAGCAGCCATGGGTGGGCCTGGGAGAGCATAGACCCACCCACTAGCAGCCATGGGTGGGCCTGGGAGAGCATAGACCCACCCACTAGTAGCCATGGGTGGGCCTGGGAGAGCATAGACCCACCCACTAGCAGCCATGGGTGGGCCTGGGAGAGCATAGACCCACCCACTAGCAGCCATGGGTGGGCCTGGGAGAGCATAGACCCACCCACTAGCAGCCCTGCCAATCCGAATCAGTTTCTTCCCGCCACGAAAGTTCTTATTACATACATAAATACTCCTCAGCACACCACCCCACCCCCCACCAGCTGTCCGTGTGGCTGGTCTCAGACGGTCCCGCAGGTGAAGAAAGTGGTCCTGGGCGGTCGTGGATATACGTGGTATGCGGTAGTGTGGCCGGTTTGACGTACTGCCAAATTCTCTAAAACGACATCGGAGGCAGCTTATGGTAGGGAAATGAACATTAAATCCTCTGGCAACAGCTTTGAGCTGTCAGCAGGCCAATTGCGCGCCATTCGCAAAACTTGTGACATTGTGTTGTGTGACAAAACTGCACATTTTAAAGTGGCCTTTTATTGTCCCCAGCACAAGGTGCACCTGTGTAATGATCATGAGGTTTAATCAGCTTCTGATATACCACACCTGTCAGGTGGATGGATTCTCTTGGCAAAGGAAAACCGCTCACAAAGTTCGAGACAAATACGTTTTTTGGAGCGTTTTTTCCCAGTGAATGAAACATGGGACCAATACTTGACATGTTTCATGGATATTTTCTTCAGAGTGGATTGAACAATGCTTTCATTTACAATAGCAAACAAAATCACAACTATTCCAGCTATCTGACATGACTGCTACCTTTCCTTGAACCTGTTTGAACTAGCCATGTATGTTGTGAAAAAAATGACATTGACTCCGGACGAGGGAAAAAAGCATTTTTAAAAAGTAACTGCTGCTTTGGAGTTTGAATTGAATGCTGCTGAGTTGTCGTGGAAACATTGAAGTTTCAACAACAGAGGGGTTCCAGAGCACAAATCCCATTAAACATTGATGTCAGGGAGCAAGGGCCCAGGAGGTGAGTGGCTTAGTGGAAGATTCCATGTGAAATCCCTCCCCCAGTCTTACTATTCCCCCCACCCCCGCACAGGTAGGGATTTGAACCGACCCTTATTTACCCCTAACTAACCTCAGTATGAGTACATACACAGCTAATACAGGGGAATAAATTAGCTGGATTTCTATGTAAAGGTTTCTTCATAAACCTTTCAGTGGCCTCTATCACTCTTGTCATCAATAGTGACTTATGACTGGAGTAGCTGACTAATAGGAACTTGGAGTGCAGTGTGGCTGATATATCTGAACATTGGGTACTTGGACACACGCACACACGTACATGCACACACTCACGCGGCCGGGCCAAGGAACTGTCAGCCATCATTGTACAACTTAGATCCTGACAGATCCAGAGTTTCAAATTGAAAAAGAATTGTATTTCATCCAAGGTAATTTATCCTCTCTTTCTCTCTCTCGCCAAGAGAATGTCTGTTCACACCTGAGAGAATCAACCTCACTCAGGGCTGACTCAACTGGAGGGAAGGAAGGGTGGGAGGGGAGTGAAGGGAGGAGAGGGAGAGAGACAGCGAGGATGTGAAGAGAAAGAAAGAGAAAGAAAGGGGGATACTGGAGACAGAGAGAGAAAGAGAGGGGAGTTAGCTGCTCTCTAAATCTTCTCAGGTGTGATGTAATGAGATCGAGTGAGAGAGTGGATCTGTGGAGGTGTGAAGAAAGATTGGGAGGGTAAGGAGGGAGAGAACAGGGGGTAGAGAGAGAGATACAGAGAGCGACAGAGACGGAGACTGAGATTGAGACAGTGAAAGGGAGAGAGAGAAAAGAAGAAAGATTGGGAGGGTAAGGAGGGAGAGAACAGGGGGTAGAGAGAGAGATACAGAGAGCGACAGAGACAGAGACTGAGATTGAGACAGTGAAAAGGGAGAGAGAGAAAAGAAGAAAGATTGGGAGGGTAAGGAGGGAGAGAACAGGGGGTAGAGAGAGAGATACAGAGAGCGACAGAGACAGAGACTGAGATTGAGACAGTGAAAAGGGAGAGAGAGAAAAGAAGAAAGATTGGGAGGGTAAGGAGGGAGAGAACAGGGGGTAGAGAGAGAGATACAGAGAGCGACAGAGACAGAGACTGAGATTGAGACAGTGAAAGGGAGAGAGAGAAAAGAAGAAAGAGATGTGGCATGTTTCTCGCATGACTGAACACACGACAGAACAGAACGGAGAGAGAATTAGACAGACAGTGTGCTTGACCCAGAGACAAAACGTCTAATTCTATCTGGCCAATAATACAAAATCTGCCTGCGCCACGCCAAGGCTCAGAGAAGATCGAGGGGAGATTTCCTTACCTCCGAGTTCATTAGCACCTCGAAAAGCATCTCCTCAGTCATCCTGATTTGTAGTTACCGTGGCAACCTGCTCGGCAACACAAACACAGGTGTGGTGCTGAGTGAAGATGCCCCTGGGGGGGGTGAGAGCGAGGAGAGCGTGGAGGCTTACCTCCAAGTTCATTAGAGGAGGAGAGAGAGTGAGGCGGTTGAGAGGAGGAAGGGAGGGACAGGTGGGTAAGAGGGTGGGTGGGGGGGAGGGAGGGAGGCTGGTGAGAGGCGAGAGGAGGAAAGGCAGGTGGGAAGGTGAGAGTAGGGTGGCTGGAGGAGGTGGGCGAGAGGGGGAAAAGAGGGGAAAGAGAGGGGGAGAGAGAGGGTGAGGCTGACGAGAGTTCTGTCAACACCTGTCCTCTGAGGTGTCTGTCTGACAGTCTCTCGTCTTCAACTGGCCACAGTTCACCTCATGTTTAGGCTTCCTTAAATTATCACCAAACAAACAAGGGAATTAGAGCTCTCAGAGGGGAGTAAGAGGGGTAAGGGTGGTCTGAGAAGGGTAAGGGTGGTCTCTGGGATTATTAGTGGGGCTTGCGAAGCAAGAGTCCCCTCTGAAATATTTGTAATACTTCTTATTCTTATTATTTGGAATGCTACTCCTCTTACACCCGCCATTGACAGGACCAGTGCACTTGTATACAACTTTTGATATATTTTAGACTTTAAACTACTAAGCTTTCATGGGATTTCTTCAACATTCTAAACGTCCCATTGTGACATCATCAACTCCCAGACTTCCAACATTGCGAGCTCTTGTTCATCTGACCTTGAGTTTCTGATGCTAAAATGCCAACCCCACTATACGCAAAAGGGATTCACTTGTGGTATTATCACAGCTGTGTACATACCGCCACAAGCAAACACCAGGGCGGCACTCAGAAAACTGTACAAGACTATTAGCCAGCAAGAATCCTCTCACCTGGTAGCAGTCTTTGCTGTCACGGGTGCCTTTAAAGAGATTGGTGGGGCGAAAGCTTAAGATGGTGTGAACGATGCCGAATGGGTGTCAACAAAGAAGGGCTCTCCAATAGTAGTACCAAAACATTCAAAGGCCATTTTATAAAAAGTGAGTTTATGAGTTTATCAACTTTCAAAGCAAATTTACTTTCCCATTGTTCCTCAACTGTAGTGTATGATATTCCATTTGGAAGATGTGAGTCTTTAAAAAAATTAAAATAAAATAAAAATTAAAATATTGCTACATGACACCGATTTGAGCCGGTCGGTCACAAATGATAGTCCCACTAAGCTCAAACCAGATGGGAAGGCGTATCGCTGCAGAATGCTATGGTAGCCATACTGGTTAAGTGTTCACCTACTCTACGTCTCACAAAGCCGTGGAGGTCGGAATCAGAAATCTCAAATTTGGACTGATCAGACCAAAGGACAGATTCCCACCAGTCTAATGTCCATTGCTTGTGTTTCTAAGCCCAATAAAGTTTCTTCTTATTATTAGTGTTCTTCAGTAGTGTTTTTTTTTGCAGAAAATCGACCATGAAGACGCAGTTCACGCTGTCTCCTCTGAACAGTTGATGTTGAGATGTGTCTGTTACTTGAACTCTGTGAAGCATTTATTTGGGCTGCATTCTGAGGTGCAGTTAACTCCTCTGAAGCAGAGGTAACTCTCGGTCTTCCTTTCTTTCCTGTGGCGGTCCTCACGAGAGCCAGTTTCATCATATCGCTTGATGGTTTTTGCGACTGCACTTGAAGAAACTTTCAAAGTTCTTGAAATTTTCCGCATTGACTGACCTTCATGTCTTAAATGAAATTATGGACTGTCGTTTGTCTTTGCTTATTTGAGCTGTTCTTGACATGAGATATCCCTCTAGTGGTGTGGGGGCTGTGCTTTGGCAAAGTGGGTGGGGTTATATCCTTCCTGTTTGGCCCTGTCCGGGGTGTCCTCGGATGGGGCCACAGTGTCTCCTGACCCTCCTGTCTCAGCCTCCAGTATTTATGCTGCAGTAGTTTATGTGTCGGGGGCTAGGGTCAGTTTGTTATATCTGGAGTACTTCTCCTGTCCTATACAGTGTCCTGTGTGAGTTTAAGTATGCTCTCTCTAATTCTCTTTCTCTCTTTTTCTTTCTCTCTCTCGGAGGACCTGAGTCCTAGGACCATGCCTCAGGACTACCTGACACAATGACTCCTTGCTGTCCCCAGTCCACCTGGCCGAGCTGCTGCTCCAGTTTCAACTGTTCTGCCTTATTATTATTGGACCATGCTGGTCATTTAAGAACATTTGAACATCTTGGCCATGTTCTGTTATAATCTCCACCCGGCACAGCCAGAAGAGGACTGGCCACCTCACATAGCCTGGTACCTCTCTAGGTTTCTTCCTAGGTTTTGGCCTTTCTAGGGAGTTTTTTTAGCCACCGTGCTTCTACACCTGCATTGCTTGCTGTTTGGGGTTTTCGGCTGGGTTTCTGTACAACACTTTGAGATATCAGCTGATGTACAAAGGGCAATATAAAATACATTTGATTGGATAATATGGACTTGGTCTTTACCAAATAGGGCTATCTTCTGTATACCACCCCTACCTTGTCACAACACAACTGATTGTCTCAAATGCATTAAGAAGGAAAGAAATTCACAAAATAACTTTTAACAAGGCACATCTGTTAATTGAAACTACTACTACCTTATGAAGCTGGTTGATTAATTTAAATGCATTCCAGGTCTTGGGTGTGACGCTACAAGCTTGGCACACCTATATTTTGGGGGTTTCTCCCATTCTTCTCTGCAGATCCTCTCAAGCTCTGTCCAGTTGGATGGGGAGCGTCGCTGCACAGCTATTTTCATGTCTCTCCAGAGGTGTTCGATCGGGTTCAAGTCTTCAAGTCTGAGCTCTGGCTGGTTCACTCAAGGACATGCAGAGACTTTCCCTTCCTGTTGGAAGATGAACCCTTTCCCCAGTCTGATGTTTTTATTTTATTTTATTTCACCTTTATTTAACCAGGTAGGCAAGTTGAGAACAAGTTCTCATTTACAATTGCGACCTGGCCAAGATAAAGCAAAGCAGTTCGACAGATACAACGAGTTACACATGGAGTAAAACAAACATACAGTCAATAATACAGTATAAACAAGTCTATATACAATGTGAGCAAATTAGGTGAGAAGGGAGGTAAAGGCAAAAAAGGCCATGGTGGCAAAGTAAATACAATATAGCAAGTAAAACACTGGAATGGTAGTTTTGCAATGGAAGAATGTGCAAAGTAGAAATAAAAATAATGGGGTGCAAAGGAGCAAAATAAATAAATAAATAAAATACAGTTGGGAAAGAGGTAGTTGTTTGGGCTAAATTATAGTTGGGCTATGTACAGGTGCAGTAATCTGTAAGATGTCCTGAGAGCTCTGAAACATCCCACAGCATGATGCTGCCACCTCCATTTTTTTATTTTTTTATTTATTTAACTAGGCAAGTCATTTAAGAACATATTCTTATTTACAAAGACGGCCTACCACGGCCAAACCAGGACGAAGCTGGGACAATTGTGCCCCGCACTATGAGACTCCCAATCAATTCCCTGCCTTGCTTCACTATACGGATGGTATTGGCGAGATATAAGCGGTGCCTGCATTCAGGCCAAAGAGTTCAATCTTGGTTTCATCAGACCAGAGAATCTTGTTTCTCTTGGTCTGAGAGTCCTTTAGGGTACCTTTTTGGCAAACTTCAAGCAGGCAGTAATGTACCTTTTACTGAGGAGTGGCTTCCGTCTGGCCACTCTACCAGAAAGGCCTGATTGGTGGAGTGCTGCATGCATGGTTTTCCTTCTGGAAGGTTCTTCCATCTCCACTGAGGAACTCTGGAGCTCTATCAGATTGGCCGTTGGGTTCTTGGTCACCTCCCTGACCAAGGCCCTTCTCCCCCAATTGCTCAGTTTAGCCGTGTGGACAGCTCTAGAAAGAGTCTTGGTGGTTCCAAACTTCTTGCATTTAAGAATGATGGAGGCCACTGTGTTCTTGGGGACCTTCAATGCTGCAGAAATTTTTTGGTACCATTCTCCAGATATGTGCCTCCACACAATCCTGTCTCGGAGCTCTATGGACAATTCCTTCGACCTCATGGCTTGGTTTTTGCTCTGACATGCACTGTCCACTGGGACCTTATATAGACAGATGTGTGCCTTTCCACATAATGTCCAATCAATTGAATTAATTCCAATCAAGTTGTAGAAACATCTCAAGGATGATCAATGGAAACAGGATGAATCTGAGCTCTATTTTGAGTTTCAGAGCAAAGAGGTCTGAATACTTACAAATAATTTGTAAATATTTGCAAAATGATTTAAAAACCTGTTTCGTTTTGTGATTATAGGGTATTATGTGTAGATTGATAAGAAAAATGTATATAATTTAATCAATTTCAAAATAAGGCTGTAAAGTAACAAAATGTGGAAAAAAAGTGAAGGGGTCTGAATACTTTCTGAATACATTCATGCTACACACACACACACACACACACACACCACAACTTCTGCTACCAGACTCATATTATACTGCTCACTTTATACACTGCCCCAATCCCTAATACACATTTACATATTGGACTATAAATTGTAACCGTCCGGTATTATACAAATTCTAATGTGTGTATTTTACAAAGGAGCTGATCGTGGACAACAGGAAAGGCCGAACAGGCCCCCATTAACATCAATGGGGCTGCAGTGGGAGAGTGAGAGTTTCAAGTTCCTTGGTGTCGACATCTCCAACAAACTATCATGGCCCAAACACACCAACACAGCCTTGAAGAGGGCACAACAAAACCTTTTCCCCCTCAGGAGACTGAAATGTTTTGGCATGGGTCCCCAGATCCTCAAAAAGTTCTTCAGCTGCACCACCGAGAGCATCCTGATTGGTTGCATCACGGCCTGGTATGGCAACTGCTCGGCATATGACCATAAGGCGCTACAGAGGGTAGTGCGTATGGCCCAGTACATCACTGGGGCCAAGCTTCCTGCCATCCAGGACCTATATAATAGGTGGTGTCAGAGGAAAAGCCCATAAAATTGTCAGATACTTCAGTCACCCAAGTCATAGACTGTTTTCTGCTACCACGTGGCAGAAGCGGTATCGGAGCGCCAAGTCTTGGACCAAAAGGCTCCTTAACAGCTTCTACCTCCAAGCCATAAGACTGCTGAACAATTAATCAAATGGCCACTAGACAATTACATGGACCCCTTCCATTAGTTTTGTACACTGCTGTTACTCGCTGTTTATTATCTATGCATAGTCACTTTACTACTATCTACATGTACAGATTACCTCAACTAACCTGTATCCCCACACACTGACTCAGTACCGGTATCCTCTATTTAGCCTCATTATGGTTATATTATTGTGTTACTTTTTATTATTTTAAATGTTTTACTTTAGCTTATTTGGTAAATATTTTCTTAACTCTTCTTGAACTGCACTGTTGGTTAAGGGCTTGTAAGTAAGCATTTCACGGTAAGGTCTACGCTTGTTGTATTCGACACACGTGACAAATAAAGTTTGATTTCATTTTCATCCTTCTGATGTCACTCTCCTCTTGCTGTAAATGATTGGACCAAAGCGCAGCGTGGTACGTGTTCATGATATTTTATTAAAACACTTGAACAAACTAACAGTTCTGTGAAACATAGAAAATGGAACATAGAATGCCCACCCAAATCACACCCTGACCAAACCAACATAGAGACATAAAAAGCTCTAAGGTCAGGGCGTGACAACTGAGTCATTTACTGTTCGTATTCTTATCTTTTATTGTTTCTTATTGTTGTTGCATTGTCGAGAAGGAACCTGCAAGCATTCCATGTGTATCTCTGTATATATACGACTAATAAAACAAGTAAGCATTCCATTCCCTATGAACTCCAATTCAACTGTTTGACACAAATCAGCTACTTTGACCATTTTCCCAACCAGTTAGACAAAAAGTTATTGAAGTTCAACTACTTCATTTACCACAACATTTTATTTAAAAAAACTATCATCACTAGATGCACCATATTTATCTTCCCTAATAATCGCCTAAAACTTTTTAATTCCTCGTTCCTCCCTTCCACCACAAATAGCAAGTCTTCAAATTCAGAAATCCCTCCCCAAAAGTTGCAAAACTATGATATATTTTCTCTCCCTTTCAACATTCACTGCTTTATGATGGACCACAACAACCAGAAAACAGGATGTTAATTAACAAAGATTGAATGGATGAATGGATTTACAGCAGAGAGAAGGACAGAGCATCTGACTAAATATAATAATAATAATATATGCCATTTTAGCTGACGCTTTTTATCCAAAGCGACTTACAGTCATGTGCATACATTCTACGTATGGGTTGTCCCGGGGATCGAACCCCTCCCTTAGCGTTACAAGCGCCATGCTCTACCAACTGAGCCACAGAAGGACCACAAAGTTACACTGCACATGGCAAAATGAGTCCAATATAATAACATCTGACCTTGAACAGCTGTGCGTTTCCTACAGTATTCTATTGTTTGATCATTTACATCATCATTCAAATAAAATCTTGAATGTAGAGTGAGCTTTTTTGCCTCCTGCCATGGAAATAGTGTAAACATAGCTGGCGTCCCCATTCAAGTCATGATGGCATAATAGGTGGACTGGCTGTCATTGCAAAAGCAGGAAGTCAAATTTGTGCTAAAATATGTGCTGAGATTTGTTGATTCAACTCAACTGATATTACCAAAAAGATATTCCATTGCACGAGCCACATCAGTTAACATAATTAACAGTTAACATCTACGTGTAAATTATTGCACAGGATCCTACCTTTTATTCCCATCTTCTGACAGAAGACCGCTTTTGTCATGTCTTTCTTCTTTCAGTTTTCACACCCGCACCACTTGTAGTTTTAGACATTATAATTCGAACGAGAGTCGTGTAGTCAGCATGTCGTTCTTTACTCCACAAAAATAATGTTGAAATGAAAACAAAGTCATCTCTAATCCTACTTCCGTGTTCCTAGCTAGGTTGAAGATGATGTTTCCAGTCTGAAAAGGACACAACAGGATCGCCAACCAGATGGGGGTTTACTACCGTGCAAGGCAGCCTACAGACCATTAGAGAGGGTAAATATAACTATGTAGACAGACAATGATATAGTATATAGTATATTATAGTATATATAGTATTTTCTTTCAAAATATATAGTATATATTTCTTTCAAAATGTAACTTTGACTATATGCTAACTGCTTTGCTTTTTAACTAGTCAAGTTAAACGCTTTGAACTTCTTCCACTACCACTAAAAATACCTTAAAGAGCTAAAGCAAGCACCACAAATGTACTTCATGTAAATGTAGCATTTAGTTTGTGTATTTGTATTGAACATTGGGGCAATAACGAAAGGCTGCTGGATCGAATCCCCGAGGCAGACAAGGTAAAAATCTGTCGTTCTGGCCCCTGAGCAAGGCAATTAACCCACTGTTCCCCGGGCGCCGAAGACATGGATGTCGATTAAGGCAGCCCCCCGCACCTCTCTGATTCAGAGGGGTTAAATGCCCCCGCACCCTCTCTGATTCAGAAGGGTTAAATGCCCCCACACCTCTGATTCAGAAGGGTTAAATGCCCCCCGCACCTCTCTGATTCAGAGGGTTAAATGCCCCCCGCACCTCTCTGATTCAGAAGGGTTAAATGCCCCCCCGCACCTCTCTGATTCAGAAGGGTTAAATGCCCCCCGCACCTCTCTGATTCAGAAGGGTTAAATGCCCCCCGCACCTCTCTGATTCAGAAGGGTTAAATGCCCCCCACACCTCTCTGATTCAGAAGGGTTAAATGCCCCCCGCACCTCTCTGATTCAGAGGGTTAAATGCCCTCGCACCTCTCTGATTCAGAAGGGTTAAATGCCCCCAGCACCTCTGATTCAGAAGGGTTAAATGCCCCCCCGCACCTCTCTGATTCAGAAGGGTTAAATGCCCCCCCCGCACCTCTCTGATTCAGAAGGGTTAAATGCCCCCGCACCTCTCTGATTCAGAAGGGGTTAAATGCCCCCCCACCTCTCTGATTCAGAAGGGTTAAATACGGAAGACACATTTCAGTTGAAGCCATTCAGTTGTGCAACTGACTAGGTATCCCCCTTTCCCTTTCTAATGCACTGTTGTAACATGAGCATTTCATTGCACGCACTATAACACCTGTAAATCTGTACCTGACAAATACACTTGTATTTGATTTGAAGTGTGCTGAGAGACTGATACCTGAGAGCTGATACATACTAGTATGAAGCCAATCGGACAGACATCAAACGAGACCGACAGACTGAGAATTGTCAGTCAGACAGAAGTTTTAAAAGGATTCAGTGCTAGTCAATGATCCTGTAGGGTCCTAAGCTACTCTGTGTGAGCAACTCAGTAAGACTGCTGTGTATCTTATTACAGGGCCAATATGGAGTCCATTAACTGTGTGTGTGGCGTGCTAATCCCCACACCGTATCAGTAAACAAGCTACGTTTGTTATGGCTAACTGGCTAAGCTAACCATTCTAGAGCTAGCAGCCTAGCCGCGGTGTAAACCACCCAGGCCGGGAGATATGGAGTGATTCATTGTTTGCTTTGGTTCATGCTGATTAGTTCAAAGGTTATTTTTCCTTCTCAACTTTCCTGAGTTCTGATTGCAGAACCTTTCTACAACAGAACAATAGGATTCCCTGTTTATTGGTGGAACAGGCAGGTGTTTAGGAGACGAGGTAAGAGAATCCCTGAAGATAAATGCCACCTGGGATTAACTCATCATCCTAGCTTTGAGCTGACCTGAAACATAGCTCTTTGTTCACTGAACGACAGCAAAGGAACGGAGAAGGGTGAGAGGTAGAGAGAGAAAGAGAGAGATGCTCTTTGTTCACTGTGGCAACCTCCAGCAGAAATACAATAAAGAAAGAAGGATAGAAGTGAACATTGCAGACGGCAGTCAGAGAGTGTGTGTGTGGTCAGGTCACCCTTCCAAGTTTTTTCTTTCCTAGTAGTCACAACATCAGACCACTACATCAGAACAGTTACTGGTGTGACTGGTGCCCAGTCAGACAGACAGAGGCCAATGGCAGTGGACTCAATGTTTTGGATCATTCTGGAAAAACTGCCTCAAATAGATAGGGCCAACCGTCGTCACATACACGCACACACACACGCATGCTAGAGCTGTGACGGTCATGGAATTTTGGATGATGGTCCTGACTGCATGAGCTGCCATAGAAATTGTATGAATAGAACTTGCAGCCCCATTCAAGTCAATGATGGCGTAGCGGGTGGACCAGAGGTGGAGTAGCGGAAGATGGAAGTGTAATTCCTCAAAATGTTCTTAGGGAATTCATTGTTTTCTTAGGAACTTCGTAAATATCTTTCCTAAGAACTTTGTAAATATCTTATTTTGTGGCATTGACATTAGTGACGTGCTTGAAACCAATAAATAAGCCTATTTGACAGGGATGATAGGATTTGGCCCACTATAATAAAATGCTGAGATTTCATTTAATTTCATTTATTTATCTCCTTTATGTCTCAAGATAATTCTTTTTGGCCCACAAACACTTCACGTAGAAAAATAAACTAGATTTTTTTCACAAATATAGCCATCAGACTTATATAAAAACAAAAATGCATAACCAAGGAAAGCAATAGAAACTTCAGAAAACAAGTGATGATGGAGGAAATAGCAGACTGGAAAAGGTTGCTGTTGGGGACACTCAAAGACTGCGGGGTCACTGTCGACCGAGACCAAAAGAGAGGATGGGCAAGAGTGGCCGAGTCTGTCTCTGCCGTTGGGGTATGGCAAGGGACAGTGATGCTGCTGGTCTGACATTAAGTCGGCTGCCGAAGAAGGGAGCTGAGAGACCATTCATGTGGACCAGCTGGAGGAGAAGGTGTTGTCCCCGATAAGAGAGATGGTGGGTAGAGGGACTGCGTGACCGGTAAGTTAGGTAACAACATTAGCAAGCTAACGCGTAGCAACATTATAGCCAACATAGCTAACAACGTTAACATTATCTAAGTTAGCTCGTCAATTCGCAAAGAAGAACTTGGCTAACCAAGATGGCGTAGCAGTCAGACGTCTTGTCGTGTCGTGTCTCTTGTATATATTGTTTTTTTACATATTTTTCTTCGTATATCTTGTAAAACATTTTGCTAAACCTCAACATCTAAATACTCTCCTGCAACCCGCCTCACCCAATGTAGCGCGGATCTGCTTTTTTTTCTAAAGTATTTATATTTACTTCGGATCCGGAACCCCTCAACTGAAGCTAGCCAGCTAACTACCAGCTATCAGTCAGCAAACCATTGCTAGCGTTCTTCAGCTAACCGGTCATCAGCGAACCTTTAGCTCGGAAAGCTCTCGCCAGTTCGAACAACGCGACTCTAACCAGAGCATAACGGACCTATTATTTTTTTAACCCCGGATTCCCACCGGATTCCCACCGCAAACGGAACATTTTCAGCTGGATCTTCACAACTAGCTAACTAGCTAACTCGCAACCCCCGGATGATTACTCCTGGCTAGCGTTTCCATCCACTTAGCTTGAAGCTAGCCCGGCCAGAGCTCCTGTGCTACCACCGAAGCATACTCCTGGGCTACAATATCCGGACCTCGACCGGTCTATCAATGTCACCGCATGAAGAGGCATAAACAGACTCACCCCATCGCGACGTCCCCAAAGGCTAACTTTCTAGCCCTTGCTATCTCCTTGCTTGCTAATTCGGCCTGCTAACTGCTACCTTGTTTAGCCCCGGCCTACTAACTGTTAGCTTGTTAGCACAGGCCTGCTAACCGTCTGAATCGTCGCGTCCCAACCACTCACTGGACCCATATTTACTTTCAATCTCTTTTCGATTTTTAATTTGTTTATACCTTCCGGTAACCTGCCTCACCCAATGTGATACGGAATCGCTATTATTTTTTATTTTTAGAACACACTCAAGAACCTCCAGAAGCTAACCAGCTAACCAGCTACAAGCTATTTAGTCATTGTTAGCCACTGCTAGCGGCTTTTACCTTTTACCTTCTGCACAGCCAGCCAGTTTTTTAAACCTGGATAATACTCGCCAGTCTAGCTTCCCTGCCCCATCCACCGCTGCCCCCTGGACACTGATCACTTGGCTACATAGCTGATGCATGCTGGACTGTCCATTAATCACGGTACTCCATTCTGCTTGTTTATGTTTATCTGTCGGCCCCAGCCTCACTCAGGCTCTGTGTGTAGTTAATACGACCCCCTCTGCCTAGCCTACGCCATTTTACCTGCTGTTGTTGTGCTAGCTGATTAGCTGTTGTTGTCTCACCTACTGTTTTAGCTACTGTTTTAGCTAGCTCTCCCAATTCAAAACCTGTGATTACTGTATGCCTCGCTGTATGTCTCTCTCAAATGTCAATATGCCTTGTATACTGTTGTTCAGGTTAGTTATCATTGTTTTAGTTTACAATGGAGCCCCTAGTTCCACTCTTCATACCCCTGATACCTCCTTTGTCCCACCTCCCACACATGCGGTGACCTCACCCATTACAACCAGCATGTCCAGAGATACAACCTCTCTCATCATCACCCAGTGCCTGGGCTTACCTCCGCTGTACACGCACCCCACCATACCCCTGTCTGCGCATTATGCCCTGAATATATTCTACCATGCCCAGAAATCTGCTCCTTTTATTCTCTGTCCCCAACGCTCTGGGCGACCAGTTTTGATAGCCTTTAGCCGCACCCTCATTCTACTCCTCCTCTGTTCCGCGGGTGATGTGGAGGTAAACCCAGGCCCTGCATGTCCCCAGGCACCCTCATTTGTTGACTTCTGTGATCGAAAAAGCCTTGGTTTCATGCATGTCAACATCAGAAGCCTCCTCCCTAAGTTTGTTTTACTCACTGCTTTAGCACACTCTGCTAACCCTGATGTCCTTGCCGTGTCTGAATCCTGGCTCAGGAAGGCCACCAAAATTCTGAGATTTCCATACCCAACCAAAACATTTTCTGTCAAGATAGAACTGCCAAAGGGGAGGAGTTGCAGTCTACTGCAGAGATAGCCTGCAAAGTAATACCATACTTTCCAGGTCCATACCCAAACAGTTCGAACTACTAATTTTGAAAATTACTCTCTACAGAAATACGTCTCTCACTGTTGCCGCCTGCTACCGACCCCCCTCAGCTCCCAGCTGTGCCCTGGACACCATTTGTGAATTGATCGCCCCCCATCTAGCTTCAGAGTTTGTTCTGTTAGGTGACCTAAACTGGGATATGCTTAACACCCCGGCAGTCCTTTAATCTAAGCTAGATGCCCTCAATCGCACACAAATCATCATGGAACCCACCAGGTACAACCCTAAATCTGTAAACAAGGGCACCCTCATAGACATCATCCTGACCAACTGGCCCTCCAAATACACCTCCGCTGTCTTCAACCAGGATCTCAGCGATCACTGCCTCATTGCCTGTATCCGCTACGGAGCCGCAGTCAAACGACAACCCCTCATCACTGTCAAACGCTCCCTAAAACACTTCTGTGAGCAGGCCTTTCTAATCGACCTGGCCCGGGTATCCTGGAAGGACATTGACCTCATCCCGTCAGTTGAGGATGCCTGGTCATTCTTTAAAAGTAACTTCCTCACCATTTTAGATAAGCATGCTACGTTAAAAAATGCAGAACTAAGAACAGCCTGGCCTGGTTCACCATCTACTTTGCAGACAGAGTTCAGTGTGTCAAATCGGAGGGCATGCCGTCCGGTCCTCTGGCAGTCTCTATGGGGGTGCCACAAGGTTCAAGCCTCGGGCCGACTCTTTTCTCTGTATATATCAATGATGTTGGTCTTGCTGCTTGCGATTCCCTGATCCACCTCTACGCAGACGACACCATTCTATATACTTCCGGCCCGTCCTTGGACACTGTGCTATCTAACCTCCAAACGAGCTTCAATGCCATACAACACTCCTTCCGTGGCCTCCAACTGCTCTTATACGCTAGTAAAACCAAATGCATGCTTTTCAACCGTTCGCTGCCTGCACCCGCACGCCTGACCAGCATCACCACCCTGGATGGTTCCGACCTTGAATATGTGGACATCTATAAGTACCTAGGTGTCTGGCTAGACTGTAAACTCTCCTTCCAGACTCATATCAAACATCTCCAATCGAAAATCAAATCTAGAGTCGGCTTTCTATTCCGCAAAAAACTCCTTCACTCACGCCGCCAAACTTACCCTAGTAAAACTGACTATCCTACCGATCCTCGACTTCGGCGATGTCATCTACAAAATTGCTTCCAACACTCTACTCAGCAAACTGGATGCAGTTTATCACAGTGCCATCCGTTTTGTCACTAAAGCACCTTATACCACCCTCCACTGCGACCTGTATGCTCTAGTCGGCTGGCCCTCGCTACATATTCGTCGCCAGACCCACTGGCTCCAGGTCATCTACAAGTCAATGCTAGGTAAAGCTCCGCCTTATCTCAGTTCACTGGGTCACGATGGCAACACCCATCCGTAGTACGCGCTCCAGCAGGTGTATCTCACTGATCATCCCTAAAGCCAACACCTCATTTGGCCGCCTTTCGTTCCAGTTCTCTGCTGCCTGTGACTGGAACGAATTGCAAAATCGCTGAAGTTGGAGACTTTTATCTCCCTCACCAACTTCAAACATCTGCTATCTGAGCAGCTAACTGATCGCTGCAGCTGTACATAGTCTATTGGTAAATAGCCCACCCATTTTTACCTACCTCATCCCCATACTGTTTTTATTTATTTACTTTTCTGCTCTTTTGCACACCAATATCTCTACATGTACATGACCATCTGATCATTTATCACTCCAGTGTTAATCTGCAAAATGTTAATTATTCGCCTACCTCCTCATGCCTTTTTTGCTCACAATGTATATAGACTCCCCCTTTTTTCTACTGTGTTATTGACTTGTTAATTGTTTACTCTGTGTTGTCTGTTCACACTGCTATGCTTTATCTTGGCCAGGTCGCAGTTGCAAAATGAGAACTTACCTGCCTGGTTAAATAAAGGTGAAATAAATAAATAATAAATACAAAAATAACGCAAGCTATTTAACACAATGTATTGTTAATTACTAGCTAGCAGGATAATAGTTTAATTAGTTTTCTATATTTAAATGTCCGGAAGCCACATGTGTCTGTGGCCGTGGCGCAAGAAAACATTAATGGGTACAAAAGTATCCATTTGTCACAAGGGTTTAGCTGTCCTAAAGTTAAGTACATTTCCAAGAAGAAATCCTTAACATTATTTTCAAGCATCCCATTTCTTTTATCTTAGGAAGAAACTAAGAAAAACCGAATACTAGCTAGCAGGTTAGGCAGTTCAAATAATGACCAGAGTATAGCTGACAACGTCTTAAATGTAGTTACTTTTGATTCATTATTACAGGAAAAGAACCCCACGTCAACTTCATTATTTACAAGGTAATGATGGCGAGTTGACAGAAAATAGCTTATGGTTGTGAGTGCGCCGAAATAAAAGTAGGTCATTCTGTCTGAGAATTTTAGAACTCCTGCAGCTCTCGTCACAGATGGATTTGGACTTGTTGCTGTAGCAGCCCGGTAACCACGACAACGGATGTTGCGACAGTCACAGACACATTCACTTTTTTCATGTCTGTGCAGCATTCCACCAGAGTAAAAATTAAATGTAGTCTTGATCGGCTACACCTGTCACAGTCTAAGTATAAATGTTCCAAGGCTGTACTATACTGTCTATGCTGCATTGTGGTTATTCCGTTTTTTTTTAAATAAAATGTATTCCGGTTATGACGCACTCACTCAACCAGGTCACGGTGGCACGCTGGAACAATGGCATCACAGTGTTTCCTGAATGTTGGGGTGGAGTTGGAGGATGCGGTGATGTCATCGCTACAGAACCTTCTTACATCATCTTCTCCCAGCTCCATTAGTGACTAATGACCGTGTGGCGCTGTAGCAGGGAGGGGCAGCAGGCAGGTAATGAATGGCCCTTTAATATCAAACAAATACATGCACATGCTCACGCTCACGCATGGACATACCCACGGCATGCGACACACACACACACACGCACACGCACGCGCACGCGCACACACACACACACACACACACACACACACACACACACACACACACACACACACACACACACACACACACACACACACACACACACACACACACACACACAGAAACACACACACATAGTTCCAGTACTTTGCACCACTCAATTATATATATTTTTTTAATAGAGTTGAATTCCCTGTGGTTTTATGAGTTTATAAAGGACATGAAATGTGCTGTGAGGGATGGGAGAGTCCATTATAGCCACACACACATACCCGCATGCACACCAGCACATCATGGACGCACACACACACACACACACACACACACACACACACACACACACACACACACACACACACACACACACACACACACACACACACACACACCTACACCTCCTGAGGGGTGACAGAGGAGAAGTCCAAAACCCCCTCAGTGCGACGGCCGGGGTCCTGAATGGGCCGGCCAACCAAAACGCCACCCTGGGTTGAGAAACTCAGCATCAAGACGTAAAAGTGTGTGTGTGTGTTGGGAGGGAGGGAGGGACGTTTCACCACACCAGACAGAGGAATCTGAGGAGAGCTTTCATGGTTTATGAACAACAGCAGACATACCTCTGAGAGGAGGAGACGCCAAGATACAACATCCTGCTAGAACGATGCAGAAAGAGTTAGGGATGGGGGAGAGAGATAGAGGGGGAGAAGGAGAGAGAGAGAGAGGGGGTAGCTCCATCCTGCTAGAACGATGCAGAAAGAGTTAGGGATGGGGGGAGGAGAGAGATAGAGGGGGAGAAGGAGAGAGAGAGAGAGAGAGGGGTAGCTCCATCCTGCTAGAACGAGGCAGAAAGAGTTAGGGATGGGGTTAGAGAGATAGAGGGGGAGAAGGAGAGAGAGATAGAGGGGGAGAAGGAGAGAGAGAGAAAGAGGGGGAGAAGGAGAGAGAGAGAGATAGAGGGGGGAGAAGGAGAGAGAGAGAGATAGAGGGGGCTCCAGAAGGAGAGAGAGAGAGAGGGGGAGAAGGAGAGGGAGAGAGATAGAGGGGGAGAAGGAGAGAGAGAGGGGGGTAGCTCCGTTTGTAGAGCTTACAACGTCAGGGTTATGGGTTTGTTTCCCACGGGGACCAGTATGAAAATGGATGCACTCACTACTGTAAGTCGCTCTGGATAAGAGTGTCTGCTAAATGACTAAAATGTCAAATGTCAAATGTAAAGAGAAAGAAAGAGAGAAAGTCAAAAGAACGGCTGAAGAGGAGGGGGCAGTGTGCGTATTGTCCAAATAAATGTTCTGGGGAAGACCGCTTCTTAGATTTCATAGGGTCAGAGGTTCAATCTGTCTGTCAGTTTGAGTGTCTGTCTGAATCCATCCCTCCTTGCATATCTCTCTGTCTGTCTGTCTCTCCACTCGTCTTTCTCTACTCCCTGCCAGCCCACACTCAGTCCCTTATTCAAACTTTCTTCATCGCTAACTCTCCCATGCCTCTTTCATTCTAATGCTCTATCCCTCCATCTCTTCATCAGTCTCTCAGACAATTCTCCCTCAGTCAGTCAAAGTACACTTCTCACCAGTCAGTCTCAATGTCTGACTCTATATGCTTGGAGTAACTCCAATTTAGCTCGTATAACCGTTCCCACACCCTGCCCCTGATTCACCCGTCTCTCTAGTAAACCATTAGGATTTACTGGCCGACCCCCTGACCTTTGACTGCGGTCGTGGCCTGGGCTTTCATTAGGAATAAATCATAAACACCTGAACAGGCGACCCGGGCACAGAGGAGGGTGTGTCTATGTGTATGTATGTCAGGTCATGTGGTACTCATTTCAGGTCACAGTGGTGTGTAAATCAGGTTAAACCAGTGCTCACGACCTCTCTAACCTCTGGGCTCACAACGCATATAAAAAAATCCACGCTATTTACCACAAATTTGTGTGTGTGTGTGTTTGTGTGTGGTGTGTGTGTGTGTGTGTGTGTGTGTGTGTGTGTGTGTGTGTGTGTGTGTGTGTGTGTGTGTGTGTGTGTGTGTGTGTGTGTGTGTGTGTGTGTGTGTGTGTGTGTGTGTGTGTGTGTGTGTGTGTGTGTGTGTGTGTGTGTGTGTGTGTGTGTGTGTGAATATGTCATTCATTCACAAAAACAATCACCCATAGCAGGCATGGCTCCAGCAGTTAGCATATATGACTTATGAGCGAATCATGGAACATTGTCAGAAGTTTGCTACAGGGAAGTGAGCTATAATTATAGGCAGTGGATGATGAGGATCCCGTTGACAGCAAACAGGTTATAGGCAGCCCTGAAGTTCACCACAATCCAGGGACACAGTTTAGCAGCGAGAGAGAGAGAGAGAGAGAGAGAGAGAGAGAGAGAGAGAGACAGAGAGACAGAGAGAGAGAGAGAGAGAGAGAGAGAGAGAGAGAGAGAGAGAGAGACAGAGAGAGATAACATTTGAGTCCTGAGTCCAGTGGTACTACAGATCATGTTTCACAGGACATCAGTCTAATGGTGAGTGACTAGAAGCAATCACAAGACTGATAACATCCCCTCCTCCGTTCTCTCATAGTTTCCATCTCCCACCGTATTCCTATCAACCCCTCCATCCTTGTCCTCCCGCTCTCTCCTCCCCTTCTTCCTCACCCTGTCCCCTCCCTCACACTCTCTCCCATCTCCTACTCTCTTCTCTCCTCCTACTCTCTTCTCTCCTCCTACTCTCTTCTCTCCTCTCCCTACACCTCTCTGCCTTCCCCTCTCTTCACCCTCTATCAAGTCCTCACCCCTCCTCTCTCTCCTCACCCTCCCTCTCCAATGATGAGAGAGGTGCCACAGACTCAGGAGGAAATGGAGGGTAGGAGAGGGGCAGGGGAGGAGCACTGCCCGTTGATTAAGCCACAGGGTTGGCACACTGACATGGACAGGAGGTGAAGGGAGGTCACCATAGTTACGCCATGCTCCCCCCACCTCTAATTAATAGTGGAGCGGTCCTGGTTATTATGGTATGCTGCATCCTCCCTCCCATACAAGCAGATCAGGTGTCGACAGACAGGCAGGGAAAGTGTCAGGAGGAGAACATTTAGACAACACAGAACATGAAACCTGATATCACTTTGAGACGTGTGTGTGTTTGTGTGTGTGTTTGTGTGTGTGTTTGTGTGTGTGTGTGTTTGTGTGTGTGTGTTGTGTGTGTGTGTGTGTGTGTGTGTGTGTGTGTGTGTGTGTGTGTGTGTGTGTGTGTGTGTGTGTGTGTGTGTGTGTGTGTGTGTGTGTGTGTGTGTGTGTGTGTGTGTGTGTGTGTGTGTGTGTGTGTGTGTGTTTGCGCTGGGCATAAAGGTGTCTTTGTTACAGTATGACCCACTTCAGTCTTCAGTAAGAGGTTTAGCCTGGGGGAGTGTGTAGGCAACACTGAACCCTGCTCTGTTCACACATGCATGAAAACACGCACATACACACACACACCTTTTTGAAGAGCAGTGCTAGGCAATAGAAGCATCCATAAGAAATTAAGCTTGAATGTCCTCTGAGCAGAGGTGTTGTGTGCGCATGTTGTTACCAAAAGGTGAGCATGGGTAGAAAGGGGTGGACCTTCCCGTAGACTTCAATAGTAGAGGCCTGGTAGAAGTTCACACTCTTGGTCAGTCCACACATCTTTGTAGCTTACAGCAGACGCCGAGCACCATCCGCGTTAGAGTGTTAGTGGAGACAGACAGAATGATAGAAAACGTTCACATCAATACAAAATGGAAATCATACTAGTGTGAAAGTGTTGTTCTGATGAAGTTCAACTTGTAGAGGCGATATGCAGTCTGGAGAGTGTGTCCCTTTCCCCTGTGTGTGTGTGACCAGGCCCTTTGAGGACAAGACCACATTTAACCTTGTAAAGCCAAGCTGGTCGTGGTCGACACTCCTGGACTGTGCGGTAGGAGCGCTGTCTGCACAGCGGAAATGTGTTGGTGGTTGACTGTGAACACGCACACACACACGCACACACATACACACACACACACGCACACACATACACACACACACACACACACACACACACACACACACACACACACACACACACACACACACACACACACACACACACACACACACACACGCACATACACAGCCATGTACTGCACACACACACGCACATACACAGCCATGTACTGCACATACACAGCCATGTACTGCACACACGCACACGCACATACACAGCCATGTACTGCACATACACAGCCATGTACTGCACATACACAGCCATGTACTGTACATACACAGCCATGTACTGTACATACACAGCCATGTACTGTACATACACAGCCATGTACTGTACATACACAGCCATGTACTGTACATACACAGCCATGTACTGCACATACACAGCCATGTACTGTACATACACAGTCATGTACTGTACATACACAGCCATGTACTGTACATACACAGCCATGTACTGCACATACACAGCCATGTACTGTACATACACAGCCATGTACTGTACATACACAGCCATGCCATGTACTGTACATACACAGCCATGTACTGCACATACACAGCCATGTACTGCACATACACAGCCATGTACTGTACATACACAGCCATGTACTGTACATACACAGCCATGTACTGTACATACACAGCCATGTACTGCACATACACAGCCATGTACTGCACATACACAGCCATGTACTGCACATACACAGCCATGTACTGTACATACACAGCCATGTACTGTACATACACAGCCGTGTACTGTACATACACAGCCATGTACTGCACATACACAGCCATGTACTGCACATACACAGCCGTGTACTGCACATACACAGCCGTGTACTGCACATACACAGCCGTGTACTGCACATACACAGCCATGTACTGCACATACACAGCCGTGTACTGCACATACACAGCCATGTACTGCACATACACAGCCGTGTACTGCACATACACAGCCATGTACTGCACATACACCGTGTACTGCACATACACAGCCATGTACTGCACATACACAGCCGTGTACTGCACATACACAGCCATGTACTGCACATACACAGCCATGTACTGTACATACACAGCCATGTACTGCACATACACAGCCATGTACTGCACATACACAGCCGTGTTGTACATACACAGCCATGTACTGTACATACACAGCCGTGTACTGCACATACACAGCCATGTACTGTACATACACAGCCATGTACTGTACATACACAGCCATGTACTGCACATACACAGCCATGTACTGCACATACACAGCCATGTACTGCACATACACAGCCATGTACTGTACATACACAGCCATGTACTGTACATACACAGCCATGTACTGTACATACACAGCCATGTACTGTACATACACAGCCATGTACTGTACATACACTGACCATGTACTGTACATACACAGCCGTGTACTGCACATACACAGCCGTGTACTGCACATACACAGCCGTGTACTGCACATACACAGCCATGTACTGTACATACACAGCCATGTACTGTACATACACAGCCGTGTACTGTACATACACAGCCGTGTACTGCACATACACAGCCGTGTACTGCACATACACAGCCATGTACTGCACATACACAGCCGTGTACTGTACATACACAGCCATGTACTGCACATACACAGCCATGTACTGCACATACACAGCCATGTACTGTACATACACAGCCATGTACTGTACATACACAGCCGTGTACTGCACATACACAGCCATGTACTGTACATACACAGCAATGTACTGTACATACACAGCCATGTACTGTACATACACAGCCATGTACTGTACATACACAGCCATGTACTGCACATACACAGCCATGTACTGTACATACACAGCCATGTACTGCACATACACAGCCATGTACTGTACATACACAGCCATGTACTGTACATACACAGCCATGTACTGCACATACACAGCCATGTACTCTACATACACAGCCATGTACTGTACATACACAGCCATGTACTGTACATACAGAGCCATGTACTGCACATACACAGCCATGTACTGTACATACACAGCCATGTACTGTACATACACAGCCATGTACTGCACATACACAGCCATGTACTGCACATACACAGACATGTACTGCACATACACAGCCATGTACTGTACATACACAGCCATGTACTGTACATACACAGCCATGTACTGCACATACACAGCCGTGTACTGCACATACACAGCCATGTACTGTACATACACAGCCATGTACTGTACATACACAGCCATGTACTGTACATACACAGCCATGTACTGCACATACACAGCCATGTACTGTACATACACAGCCATGTACTGCACATACACAGCCATGTACTGCACATACACAGCCATGTACTGCACATACACAGCCATGTACTGCACATACACAGCCATGTACTGCACATACACAGCCATGTACTGCACATACACAGCCATGTACTGCACATACACAGCCATGTACTGCACATACACAGCCATGTACTGCACATACACAGCCATGTACTGCACATACACAGCCATGTACTGTACATACACAGCCATGTACTGCACATACACAGCCATGTACTGCACATACACAGCCGTGTACTGCACATACACAGCCGTGTACTGCACATACACAGCCATGTACTGCACATACACAGTCATGTACTGTACATACACAGCCATGTACTGTACATACACAGCCATGTACTGCACATACACAGCCATATACTGCACATACACAGCCATGTACTGCACATACACAGCCATGTACTGCACATACACAGCCATGTACTGTACATACACAGCCATGTACTGTACATACAGCCATGTACTGTACATACACAGCCATGTACTGTACATACACAGCCATGTACTGCACATACACAGCCATGTACTGCACATACACTCTGCCCATCGGAAACGTGTCAGCAGTTTACTGCTTCCTCCTATTGCTACAGGGCTCTAGGATAAAGACCCACTATTTAACATGATAGAGAACAGAGGGGCTCTTTTCGGCTCACTCACACACACACGCAAACACACACACATAGGTTGACTTCGATCACCTTCGATAAAACTCCTCCGTTCGAGCTCAGCCTAATCAACCTTGACACTCCACTCTTTTTGTTGAAGTTTTCATTAACAGTGCCCACTACACTCACACTCGCACACACGTACTACTGGCATTGGGTGGTATTCGTCTACACACACATCTGCACACACTGCCTAGTCAAGAAGTGCTTTCTCCCACTGAGCTGTCAGGAGTTGTTGAGTGAAACAAGTCCCTAAACTACCAGGCTACTACACCAAGCAGAGCAGAGGGGGGAGAGGCCTGAATAGCATCCCAAATGGCATCCTTTTCCCTATATAGTGCACTCTGGGCCTTAGAAAGCCCTATGGGCCCTGGTCAAAAGTAGTGCACTATAAGGAAATAAGGTGCCATTTGGAACACAATCCTTGGCTGTGTTTCTCTGGCTGCAAATGGAGCTATAGGCCTAACAGACCCACAATGCCCTCTTTCATGTGAGGCCACTACCTTAAAAAACGAGTGCCAGCTCTTATAGACAATTCTTCCCCTCACCTTTTTCTCTCCCCTTCTTTTTTTCTCCTTGTCCTCTTCCTCTCCCGTCTGACTTTTTTACCCTCACTCCTGTCCTTCATCTTCCTGCCTCCTCCTCTTCGCCCTGTCACGTTTACTCCCTTTGGTTCTTTCCCCAGGCGTTATTGTTTCTGTTTATGTGTTTCATGTCTGTACTGCCACTCGTGTTTGCTTTATTGTTCGATGTTTCGTTTATTATTTAACGGCTCTCCGACTCCCAGCATGTATGTTTACAGAATACTCACTCTGTTTCTGTTTCAAGTACGCTTGTCGTGTTTCTTGTTGTGTTAGTTTATTCATTAAATTCCCTCCCTGTACTTGCTACCCGATTATGAGCGTACACGTCACACCCCCTCCTCCTCCCCCTTTCTGTGTAGCCTTAGCTTTTGTCACTCCTCCCCCTTTCTGTGTAGCCTTAGCTTTTGTCACTCCTCCCCTTTCTGTGTAGCCTTAGCTTTTGTCACTCCTCCCCCTTTCTGTGTAGCCTCAGCTTTTGTCACTCCTCCCCCTTTCTGTGTAGCATTAGCTTTGTCACTCCTCCCCTTTCTGTGTAGCCTTAGCTTTTGTCACTCCTCCCCTTTCTGTGTAGCCTTAGCTTTTGTCACTCCTCCCCTTTCTGTGTAGCCTTAGCTTTTATCACTCCTCCCCTTTCTGTGTAGCTTTAGCTTTTGTCACTCCTCCCCCTTTCTGTGTAGCCTCAGCTTTTGTCACTCCTCCCCCTTTCTGTGTAGCCTTAGCTTTTGTCACTCCTCCCCTTTCTGTGTAGCCTTAGCTTTTATCACTCCTCCCCCTTTCTGTGTAGCCTTAGCTTTTGTCACTCCTCCCCCTTTCTGTGTAGCCTTAGCTTTTGTCACTCCTCCCCCTTTCTGTGTAGCTTTAGCTTTTGTCACTCCTCCCCTTTCTGTGTAGCCTCAGCTTTTGTCACTCCTCCCCTTTCTGTGTAGCCTTAGCTTTTGTCACTCCTCCCCCTTTCTGTGTAGCCTTGGCTTTTATCACTCCTCCCCCTTTCTGTGTAGCCTTAGCTTTTGTCACTCCTCCCCCTTTCTGTGTAGCCTTAGCTTTTGTCCTCCTCCCCTTTCTGTGTAGCCTTAGCTTTTATCACTCCTCCCCCTTTCTGTGTAGCTTTAGCTTTTGTCACTCCTCCCCCTTTCTGTGTAGCCTCAGCTTTTGTCACTCCTCCCCCTTTCTGTGTAGCCTTAGCTTTTGTCACTCCTCCCCCCTTTCTGTGTAGCCTTAGCTTTTATCACTCCTCCCCTTTCTGTGTAGCCTTGGCTTTTTGTCACTCCTCCCCTTTCTGTGTAGCCTCAGCTTTTGTCACTCCTCCCCTTTCTGTGTAGCCTTAGCTTTTGTCACTCCTCCCCTTTCTGTGTAGCCTTAGCTTTGTCACTCCTTCCTTTCTGTGTAGCCTTAGCTTTTGTCACTCCTCCCCTTTCTGTGTAGCCTTAGCTTTTGTCACTCCTCCCCCTTTCTGTGTAGCCTTAGCTTTTGTCACTCCTCCCCCTTTCTGTGTAGCCTTAGCTTTTGTCACTCCCTCCCCTTTCTGTGTAGCCTTAGCTTTGTCACTCCTTCCCCTTTCTGTGTAGCCTTAGCTTTTGTCACTCCTCCCCTTTCTGTGTAGCCTTAGCTTTTGTCACTCCTCCTTTCTGTGTAGCCTTGGCTTTATCACTCCTCCCCTTTCTGTGTAGCTTTAGCTTTTGTCACTCCTCCCCTTTCTGTGTAGCCTCAGCTTTTGTCACTCCCCCCCTTTCTGTGTAGCCTTAGCTTTTGTCACTCCTCCCCCTTTCTGTGTAGCCTTAGCTTTTATCACTCCTCCCCTTTCTGTGTAGCCTTAGCTTTTGTCACTCCTCCCCCTTTCTGTGTAGCCTTAGCTTTGTCACTCCTCCCCCTTTCTGTGTAGCTTTAGCTTTTGTCACTCCTCCCCTCTCTGTGTAGCCTCAGCTTTTGTCACTCCTCCCCCTTTCTGTGTAGCCTTAGCTTTGTCACTCCTCCCCCTTTCTGTGTAGCCTTAGCTTTTATCACTCCTCCCCCTTTCTGTGTAGCCTTAGCTTTTGTCACTCCTCCCCTTTCTGTGTAGCCTTAGCTTTTGTCACTCCTCCCCCTTTCTGTGTAGCCTTAGCTTTTGTCACTCCTCCCCCTCTTCTGTGTAGCCTTAGCTTTTGTCACTCCTCCCCTTTCTGTGTAGCCTTAGCTTTTGTCACTCCTCCCCTTTCTGTGTAGCCTTAGCTTTTGTCACTCCTCCCCTTTCTGTTCTGTCACTCCTCCCCTTTCTGTAGCCTTAGCTTTTGTCACTCCTCCCCTTTCTGTGTAGCCTTAGCTTTTGTCACTCCTCCCCCTTTCTGTGTAGCCTTAGCTTTTGTCACTCCTCCCCTTTCTGTGTAGCCTTAGCTTTTGTCACTCCTCCCCTTTCTGTGTAGCCTCAGCTTTGTCACTCCTCCCCCTTTCTGTGTAGCCTTAGCTTTTGTCACTCCTCCCCCTTTCTGTGTAGCCTTAGCTTTTGTCACTCCTCCCCTTTCTGTGTAGCCTTAGCTTTTGTCACTCCTCCCCCTTTCTGTGTAGCCTTAGCTTTTGTCCTCCTCCCCCTTTCTGTGTAGCCTTAGCTTTTGTCACTCCTCCCCTTTCTGTGTAGCCTTAGCTTTTGTCACTCCTCCCCCTTTCTGTGTAGCCTTTAGCTTTTGTCACTCCTCCCCTTTCTGTGTAGCCTTGGCTTTTGTCACTCCCCCCTTTCTGTGTAGCCTTAGCTTTTGTCACTCCTCCCCTTTCTGTGTAGCCTTAGCTTTTATCACTCCTCCCCTTTCTGTGTAGCCTTAGCTTTTGTCACTCCTCCCCTTTCTGTGTAGCCTTAGCTTTTGTCACTCCTCCCCCTTTCTGTGTAGCCTTAGCTTTTATCACTCCTCCCCTTTCTGTGTAGCCTTAGCTTTTGTCACTCCTCCCCTTTCTGTGTAGCCTTAGCTTTTGTCACTCCTCCCCTTTCTGTGTAGCCTTAGCTTTGTCACTCCTCCCCTTTCTGTGTAGCCTCAGCTTTTGTCACTCCTCCTTCTGTGTAGCCTGTCACTCCTCCCCCTTTCTGTGTAGCCTTAGCTTTTGTCACTCCTCCCCCTTTCTGTGTAGCCTTAGCTTTTGTCACTCCTCCCCTTTCTGTGTAGCCTCAGCTTTTGTCACTCCTCCCTTTCTGTGTAGCCTTAGCTTTTGTCACTCCTCCCCCTTTCTGTGTAGCCTTAGCTTTTGTCACCCTCCCTTTCTGTGTAGCCTTAGCTCCTCCTCCCTTTCTGTGTAGCCTTAGCTTTTGTCACTCCTCCCCTTTCTGTGTAGCCTTAGCTTTTGTCACTCCTCCCCTTTCTGTGTAGCCTTAGCTTTTGTCACTCCTCCCCCTTTCTGTGTAGCCTTAGCTTTTTTCTGTCACTCCTCCCCTTTCTGTGTAGCCTTAGCTTTGTCACTCCTCCCCTTTCTGTGTAGCCTTAGCTTTTGTCACTCCTCCCCTTTCTGTGTAGCCTTAGCTTTTGTCACTCCTCCCCCTTTCTGTGTAGCCTTAGCTTTTGTCACTCCTCCCCCTTTCTGTGTAGCCTTAGCTTTTGTCACTCCTCCCCCTTTCTGTGTAGCCTCAGCTTTTGTCACTCCTCCCCCTTTCTGTGTAGCCTTAGCTTTTGTCACTCCTCCCCCTTTCTGTGTAGCCTTAGCTTTTGTCACTCCTCCCCCTTTCTGTGTAGCCTTAGCTTTTGTCACTCCTCCCCCTTTCTGTGTAGCCTTAGCTTTTGTCACTCCTCCCCTGTGTAGCTTTAGCTTTCTGTGTAGCCTTAGCTTTTGTCACTCCTCCCCCCTTTCTGTGTAGCCTTAGCTTTTGTCACTCCTCCCCTTTCTGTGTAGCCTTAGCTTTTGTCACTCCTCCCCTTTCTGTGTAGCTTTAGCTTTTGTCACCCTCCCCTTTCTGTGTAGCCTTAGCTTTTGTCACTCCTCCCCCTTTCTGTGTAGCCTTAGCTTTTGTCACTCCTCCCCTTTCTGTGTAGCCTTAGCTTTTATCACTCCTCCCCTTTCTGTGTAGCCTTAGCTTTTGTCACTCCTCCCCCTTTCTGTGTAGCCTTAGCTTTTGTCACTCCTCCCCTTTCTGTGTAGCCTTAGCTTTTGTCACTCCTCCCCCTTTCTGTAGCCTTAGCTTTTGTCACTCCTCCCCCTTTCTGTGTAGCCTTAGCTTTTGTCACTCCTCCCCTTTCTGTGTAGCCTTAGCTTTTGTCACTCCTCCCCCTTTCTGTGTAGCCTTAGCTTTTGTCACTCCTCCCCTTTCTGTGTAGCCTTAGCTTTTGTCACTCCTCCCCTTTCTGTGTAGCCTTAGCTTTGTCACTCCTCCCTTTTTTGTCCCCTCCCCTTTCTGTGTAGCCTTAGCTTTTGTCACTCCTCCCCCCCTTTCTGTGTAGCCTTAGCTTTTGTCACTCCTCCCCTTTCTGTGTAGCCTTAGCTTTTGTCACTCCTCCCCTTTCTGTGTAGCCTTAGCTTTTAATCCTCCCCTTCTGTGTAGCCTTAGCTTTTGTCACTCCTCCCCCTTTCTGTGTAGCCTTAGCTTTTATCACTCCTCCCCTTTCTGTGTAGCCTTAGCTTTTGTCACTCCTCCCCTTTCTGTGTAGCCTTAGCTTTTGTCACCCTCCCCTTTCTGTGTAGCCTTAGCTTTTGTCACTCCTCCCCTTTCTGTGTAGCCTCTTTTGTCACTCCTCCCCTTTCTGTGTAGCCTTAGCTTTTGTCACTCCTCCCCCTTTCTGTGTAGCCTTGGCTTTTGTCACTCCTCCCCTTCTGTGTAGCCTTAGCTTTTGTCACTCCTCCCCCTTTCTGTGTAGCCTCAGCTTTTGTCACTCCTCCCCTTTCTGTGTAGCCTTAGCTTTTGTCACTCCTCCCTTTCTGTGTAGCCTTAGCTTTTGTCACTCCTCCCTTTCTGTGTAGCCTTAGCTTTTGTCACTCCTCCCCCTTTCTGTGTAGCCTTAGCTTTTGTCACTCCTCCCCCTTTCTGTGTAGCCTTAGCTTTTGTCACTCCTCCCCTTTCTGTGTAGCCTTAGCTTTTGTCACTCCTCCCCTTTCTGTGTAGCCTTAGCTTTTGTCACTCCTCCCCCTGTTCTGTCACTCCTCCCTTCTGTAGCCTTAGCTTTTGTCACTCCTCCCCTTTCTGTGTAGCCTTAGCTTTTGTCACTCCTCCCCTTTCTGTGTAGCCTTTTTGTCACTCCTCCCCTTTCTGTGTAGCCTTAGCTTTTGTCACTCCTCCCCTTTCTGTGTAGCCTTAGCTTTTGTCACTCCTCCCCCTTTCTGTGTAGCCTTAGCTTTTGTCACTCCTCCCCCTTTCTGTGTAGCCTTAGCTTTTGTCACTCCTCCCCCCTTTCTGTGTAGCCTAGCTTTTGTCACTCCTCCCCCTTTCTGTGTAGCCTTAGCTTTTGTCACTCCTCCCCTTTCTGTGTAGCCTTAGCTTTTGTCACTCCTCCCCCTTTCTGTGTAGCCTAGCTTTTGTCACTCCTCCCCTTTCTGTGTAGCCTTAGCTTTGTCACTCCTCCCCCTTTCTGTGTAGCCTTAGCTTTTGTCACTCCTCCTCCCTTTCTGTGTAGCCTTAGCTTTTGTCACTCCTCCCCCTTTCTGTGTAGCCTTAGCTTTTGTCACTCCTCCCCCTTTCTGTGTAGCCTTAGCTTTTGTCACTCCTCCCCTTTCTGTGTAGCTGTGTCAGCCTCCCCCTTTCTGTGTAGCCTTTTTTGTCACTCCTCCCCCTTTCTGTGTAGCCTTAGCTTTTGTCACTCCTCCCCCTTTCTGTGTAGCCTTAGCTTTTGTCACTCCTCCCCTTTCTGTGTAGCCTTAGCTTTTGTCACTCCTCCCCTTTCTGTGTAGCCTTAGCTTTTGTCACTCCTCCCCCTTTCTGTGTAGCCTTAGCTTTTGTCACTCCTCCCCTTTCTGTGTAGCCTTAGCTTTTGTCACTCCTCCCCTTTCTGTGTAGCCTTAGCTTTGTCACTCCTCCCCCTTTCTGTGTAGCCTTAGCTTTTGTCACTCCTCCCCTTTCTGTGTAGCCTTAGCTTTTGTCACTCCTCCCCTTTCTGTGTAGCCTTAGCTTTTGTCACTCCTCCCCCTTTCTGTGTAGCCTTAGCTTTTGTCACTCCTCCCTTTCTGTGTAGCCTTAGCTTTTGTCACTCCTCCCCTTTCTGTGTAGCCTTAGCTTTTTGTCCTCCTCCCCCTTTCTGTGTAGCCTTAGCTTTTGTCACTCCTCCCCCTTTCTGTGTAGCCTTAGCTTTTGTCACTCCTCCCCCTTTCTGTGTAGCCTTAGCTTTGTCACTCCTCCCCCTTTCTGTGTAGCCTTAGCTTTTGTCACTCCTCCCCTCTGTGTAGCCTTAGCTTTTGTCACTCCTCCCCTTTCTGTGTAGCCTTAGCTTTTGTCTGTGTAGCCTTAGCTTTTGTCACTCCTCCCCTTTCTGTGTAGCCTTAGCTTTTGTCACTCCTCCCCTCTGTGTAGCCTTAGCTTTTGTCACTCCTCCCCTCTGTGTAGCCTTAGCTTTTGTCACTCCTCCCCCTTTCTGTGTCAGCCTCCCCTTTCTGTGTAGCTTTTGTCACTCCTCCCCCTTTCTGTGTAGCCTTAGCTTTTGTCACTCCTCCCCCTTTCTGTGTAGCCTTAGCTTTTGTCACTCCTCCCCCTTTCTGTGTAGCCTTAGCTTTTGTCACTCCTCCCCTTTCTGTGTAGCCTTAGCTTTTGTCACTCCTCCCTTTCTGTGTAGCCTTAGCTTTTGTCACTCCTCCCCTTTCTGTGTAGCCTTTTTTGTCACTCCTCCCCCCTCTTCTGTGTAGCCTTAGCTTTGTCACTCCTCCCCTTTCTGTGTAGCCTTAGCTTTTGTCACTCCTCCCCCTTTCTGTGTAGCCTTAGCTTTTGTCACTCCTCCCCCTTTCTGTGTAGCCTTAGCTTTTGTCACTCCTCCCCTTTCTGTGTAGCCTTAGCTTTTGTCACTCCTCCCCCTTTCTGTGTAGCCTTAGCTTTTGTCACTCCTCCCCCTTTCTGTGTAGCCTTAGCTTTTGTCACTCCTCCCCCTTTCTGTGTAGCCTTAGCTTTTGTCACTCCTCCCCCTTTCTGTGTAGCCTTAGCTTTGTCACTCCTCCCCCTTTCTGTGTAGCCTTAGCTTTTGTCACTCCTCCCCTTTCTGTGTAGCCTTAGCTTTTGTCACTCCTCCCCTTTCTGTGTAGCCTCAGCTTTTGTCACTCCTCCCCTTTCTGTGTAGCCTTAGCTTTTGTCACTCCTCCCCTTTCTGTGTAGCCTTAGCTTTTGTCACTCCTCCCCTTTCTGTGTAGCCTTAGCTTTTGTCACCTCCTCCCCCTTCTGTGTAGCCTCAGCTTTTGTCACTCCTCCCCCTTTCTGTGTAGACTCAGCTTTTGTCACTCCTCCCCTTTCTGTGTAGCCTCAGCTTTTATCACTCCTCCCCTTTCTGTGTAGCCTTAGCTTTTGTCACTCCTCCTCCTTTCTGTGTAGCCTCAGCTTTTGTCACTCCTCCTCCCTCTTCTGTGTAGCCTCAGCTTTTGTCACTCCTCCCCTTTCTGTGTAGCCTCAGCTTTTGTCACTCCTCCCCTTTCTGTGTAGCTTCAGCCACTCCTCCCCTTTCTGTGTAGCCTTAGCTTTTGTCACTCCTCCTCCCTCTTCTGTGTAGCCTCAGCTTTTGTCACTCCTCCCCTCTGTGTAGCCTCAGCTTTTGTCACTCCTCCCCTTTCTGTGTAGCCTCAGCTTTTGTCACTCCTCCCCTTTCTGTGTAGCCTCAGCTTTTGTCACTCCTCCCCCTTCTGTGTAGCCTTAGCTTTTGTCACTCCTCCCCTTTCTGTGTAGCCTTAGCTTTTGTCACTCCTCCCCCTTTCTGTGTAGCCTTAGCTTTTGTCACTCCTCCCCCTTTCTGTGTAGCCTTAGCTTTTGTCACTCCTCCCCTTTCTGTGTAGCCTCAGCTTTTGTCACTCCTCCCCCTTTCTGTGTAGCCTTAGCTTTTGTCACTCCTCCCCTTTCTGTGTAGCCTTAGCTTTTGTCTTTTGTCCTCCTCCCCCTTTCTGTGTAGCCTCAGCTTTTGTCACTCCTCCCCTTTCTGTGTAGCCTTAGCTTTTGTCACTCCTCCTCCCTCTTCTGTGTAGCCTTAGCTTTTGTCACTCCTCCCCTTTCTGTGTAGCCTTAGCTTTTGTCACTCCTCCCCTTTCTGTGTAGCCTTAGCTTTTGTCACTCCTCCCCTTCTGTGTAGCCTCAGCTTTGTCACTCCTCCCCTTTCTGTGTAGCCTTAGCTTTTGTCACTCCTCCCCTTTCTTGCCTCTCACAGACCTTAACGTGCTACTTCCCTTACTTACCTCCCTGTGTGTGTGAGCCTGTCCATTCCTCTTGTTTTTATTTCGCACAAGAGGTATGCAGAAGGAACACACACACACACACACACACACACACACACACACACACACACACACACACACACACACACACACACACACACACACACACACACACACACACACACACACACACACACAGGCCATGGTATCAAAAAAGCTGAGTAGGGCAGGGGCCAGGACTTTTGACATCTTAAATCAAACAAATTGTCTTATTGCCTCCACTCGCTGTCATTATGTAAGGGCCGTGGTGCTGACGGCTTAGAGGCCAGACATTTCTGTATGTGCGTGGGTAGCTGCATGGCTGCGTGCGTGTCTCTTGGCCGGGCCTCTCGCTCTTTCCAGCCCCCTGATATTGTTCTAGGTCCAGGCACCCAGCCAAGCTCTGTCATCATTGGGGGTCCGCCGGCCGCCAAGCAAATATTGAGACATAAAAAAAAAAGAGGTAACTGTTTAAAAGGTTTACAGAATACGTGCAGACCCGGGTTTGGGATACACACACAGACACAAGTTAACATACGTGTACTGCCTATTGGAATCAAAGCTCTTGAGCAAAGGACTAACTGTGTGACTTGACAGATATTAATATGAATTATCTTCGTACTGTTTCCCTCCACAGTGTACGTTTTACCCTGCTACATATAACACATCCAGCAACCCAATATAGGCCCCGAGGCCAAATACTCTCTATGTGAACCATCTAGAACGAGAAGAACACCTTAGAGGCTGCTTCCCTATATGCATAGACTTGAAATCACTGGCCACTTTAATGATGGAACACTGGTCACTTTAGTAATGTTTGCATATTTTTGCTTTATTCATCTCATATGTACGGTTGAAGTCAGAAGTTTACATACACTTAGGTTGGAGTCATTAAAACTCGTTTTTCAACCACTCCACAAATATCTTGTTAACAAATTATAGTTTTGGAAAGTTGGTTAGGACATCTACTTTGCGCATGACACAAGTAATTTTCCCAACAATTGTTTACAGACAGAATATTTAACTTAGAATTCACTGTATCACAATTCCAGTGGGTCAGAAGTTCACATACACTAAGTTGACTGTGCCATTAAACAGCTTGCAAAATTCCAGAAAATGATGTCATGGCTTTAGAAGCTTCTGATGGGCTAATATAAATAATTTGACTCAATTGGAGGTGTACCCGTGGATGTATTTCAAGGCCAACCTTCAAGCTCTATGCCTCTTTGCTTGACATCATGGGAAAATCAAAAGATATCTGCCAAGAACACAGAAAAAATTTGTAGACCTCCACAAGTCTGGTTCATCCTTAGGAGCAATTTCCAAATGCTTGAAGGTACCACATTCATCTGTACAAACAATACTATGCAAGTATAAACACCATGGGACCACGCAGCCGTCATACCGTTCAGGAAGGAGACGAGTTCTATCTCCTACAGATGAACGTACTTTGGTGCGAAAAGTGCAAATCAATCCCAGAACAATAAATAATAAACAATAAAGCTTGGTCGCAAATGGGACTTCCAAATGGACAATGACTCCAAGCATACTTCCAAAGTTTTGGCAAAATGGCTTAAGGACAACAAAGTCAAGGTATTGAGTGGCCATCACAAAGCCCTGACCTCAATCCTATAGAAAATTTGTGGGCAGATCTGAAAAAGCGTGTGCGAGCAAGGAGGCCTACAAACCTGAATCAGTTACACCTCTGTCAGGAGGAATGGGCCAAAATTCACCCAACTTATTGTGGAAGCTTATGGAAGGCTTCCCGAAACGTTTGACCCAAGTTAAACAATTTAAAGGCAATTCAACCAAATACTAATTAAATAAATTAATAATAAATTAAACATTTAATTAAATAACATTGGATTTGATTTGATTTAGAGCTGTAAAATGCACACACACACACACACACACACACACACACATGCACACTACTCTTTGATGAGCAGTGGTCCTGTGAAGTCTATAACAGTTAGATATAGTGGTATTGTTGGACTTCCTCTTTCTCCACAGGGACAAATGGGTCAGGCATGAGGTCACACACAGTAGCAGTAGATGGAAGCAGTCCTCAGTCTTATGAACAGCAAACTGCCAGATATTGGAGAGCATATCTTGAAATTACAAAGGAACTGAGCCTTCTGTAGCTCAGTTGGTAGAGCATGGCGCTTGTAACGCCAGAGTAGTGGGTTCGATTCCCGGGACCACCCATACGTAGAATGTATGCACACATGACTGTAAGTCGCTTTGGATAAAAGCGTCTGCTAAATGGCATATATTATATATTATAAACCATGTTGGAGAGCAGTATCACCACCACATGATCAACATTCAACTACACTGATTCCTCCCCTGATTTTCTATATTAGTGTTTTAGAAATATTTGTAAAATTAATTAAAGAGAAAGCGAACATATTAACCAATATTTTCGAATTCCCAACCGTGAGTCAAATCCAGAAACTGATGCACATTTGTCCTCCACTACAAACAGGCTAATAGAGTGATCACTAAGAGAGAGAAACCTCAACTGCTTATACCTTTGTCATCACATTTGTGTAATTAGGCCATTCAGGGCAAATACAAACAGGCTGAGATCCCCTCAGGAGCAGGGGTTAGGCCTCGCGTACGTAAACGCACACGTGCTCAGACAGATCAATTACTCCACTTTCGTGACGTTGACTCAGCAACGTCCCTCATCTCTGTAAGCATGGTTATAGTATGGGCTATGGGACTACATGAGGGGAAATATAATCACTGAAATATCACTATCCCTCTGATTCACACTGCTGTAGACGAGATGACAGCTAGCTAAGTACACCTTTTGCTATGATAGTTAGTAGATCTATGAGTCATTCAGGAAGGATTGAGAGTGGGCATTGAGTTTATACTCAGAATGAACACAAGATTCGTCCCTGTCATACTCTGAAATAACTTGTGAGTTTTAGAATACACTGAATCGTCAATGTAAAGTACATCTCCTCCTCCTCCTCGCTACTTTGGAAGAAGATGCGAGTTTAAGGACGTTGAGGTGAAATGTCACAAGATATGTACATTTACATTTACATTTACATTTAAGTCATTTAGCAGACGCTCTTATCCAGAGCGACTTACAAATTGGTGCAAACACCTATGACAACCAGTGGAACAGCCACTTGCATCTAAATCTTGTTGGGGGGGGGTGAGAAGGATTACTTACCCTTACTTACCCTATCCTAGGTATTCCTTGAAGAGGTGGGGTTTCAGGTGTCTCCGGAAGGTGGTGATTGACTCCGCTGTCCTGGCGTCGTGAGGGAGTTTGTTCCACCATTGGGGGCCAGAGCAGCGAACAGTTTTGACTGGGCTGAGCGGGAACTGTACTTCCTCAGTGGTAGGGAGGCGAGCAGGCCAGAGGTGGATGAACGCAGTGCCCTTGTTTGGGTGTAGGGCCTGATCAGAGCCTGGAGGTACTGAGGTGCCGTTCCCCTCACAGCTCCGTAGGCGAGCACCATGGTCTTGTAGCGGATGCGAGCTTCAACTGGAAGCCAGTGGAGAGAGCGGAGGAGCGGGGTGACGTGAGAGAACTTGGGAAGGTTGAACACCAGACGGGCTGCGGCGTTCTGGATGAGTTGTAGGGGTTTAATGGCACAGGCAGGGAGCCCAGCCAACAGCGAGTTGCAGTAATCAAGACGGGAGATGACAAGTGCCTGGATTAGGACCTGCGCCGCTTCCTGTGTGAGGCAGGGTCGTACTCTGCGGATGTTGTAGAGCATGAACCTACAGGAACGGGACACCGCCTTGATGTTAGTTGAGAACGTCAGGGTGTTGTCCAGGATCACGCCAAGGTTCTTAGCGCTCTGGGAGGAGGACACAATGGAGTTGTCAACCGTGATGGCGAGATCATGGAACGGGCAGTCCTTCCCCGGGAGGAAGAGGAGCTCCGTCTTGCTGAGGTTCAGCTTGAGGTGGTGATCCGTCATCCACACTGATATGTCTGCCAGACATGCAGAGATGCGATTCGCCACCTGGTCATCAGAAGGGGGAAAGGAGAAGATTAATTGTGTGTCGTCTGCATAGCAATGATAGGAGAGACCATGTGAGGTTATGACAGAGCCAAGTGACTTGGTGTATAGCGAGAATAAGAGGGGGCCTAGAACAGAGCCCTGGGGGACACCAGTGGTGAGAGCGCGTGGTGAGGAGACAGATTCTCGCCACGCCACCTGGTAGGAGCGACCTGTCAGGTAGGACGCAATCCAAGCGTGGGCCGCGCCGGAGATGCCCAACTCGGAGAGGGTGGAGAGGAGGATCTGATGGTTCACAGTATCGAAGGCAGCCGATAGGTCTAGAAGGATGAGAGCAGAGGAGAGAGAGTTAGCTTTAGCAGTGCGGAGCGCCTCCGTGATACAGAGAAGAGCAGTCTCAGTTGAATGACTAGTCTTGAAACCTGACTGATTTGGATCAAGAAGGTCATTCTGAGAGAGATAGCGGTAGAGCTGGCCAAGGACGGCACGCTCAAGAGTTTTGGAGAGAAAAGAGAGAAGGGATACTGGTCTGTAGTTGTTGACATCGGAGGGATCGAGTGTAGGTTTTTTCAGAAGGGGGTGCAACTCTCGCTCTCTTGAAGACGGGAGGGACGTAGCCAGCGGTCAGGGATGAGTTGATGAGCGAGGTGAGGTAAGGGAGAAGGTCTCCGGAAATGGTCTGGAGAAGAGAGGAGGGGATAGGGTCAAGCGGGCAGGTTGTTGGGCGGCCGGCCGTCACAAGACGCGAGATTTCATCTGGAGAGAGAGGGAGAAAGAGGTCAGAGCATAGGGTAGGGCAGTGTGAGCAGAACCAGCGGTGTCGTTTGACTTAGCAAATGAGGATCGGATGTCATCGACCTTCTTTTCAAAATGGTTGACGGTCATCTGCAGACAGGGAGGAGGGGGGATTCAGGAGGGAGGAGAAGGTGGCAAAGAGCTTCCTAGGGTTAGAGGCAGATGCTTGGAATTTAGAATGGTAGAAAGTGGCTTTAGCAGCAGAGACAGAGGAGGAAAATGTAGAGAGGAGGGAGTGAAAGGATGCCAGGTCCGCAGGGAGGCGAGTTTTCCTCCATTTCCGCTCGGCTGCCCGGAGCCCTGTACAGTACTACACAGCAGCACATCTCTTTACATCTATGTGTACAGTATATGCTGTATCTATTACCATGTACTGTAATGTATATGTTAGGAAGGGTGGTTACTTCACCAACCTCTGCAGCTCTAGTCCTGTCTTGTTTCAATTGTATCACTTATGTTTAGGTTGTACACACAACCTACACACACCTGCCAAAAAACAGAGCATTATATTTCCCTGTGATGTGCCAACTCGACATTCCCTAAGAACCAGACACAATAACACTCAAACAGTGGGAGAGAGGGAGGGAGAGTGGGAGAGAGGGAGGGAGAGTGGGAGAGAGGGAGGGAGAGTGGGAGAGAGGGAGGGAGAGTGGGAGAGAGGGAGGGAGAGTGGGAGAGAGGTAGGGAGAGTGGGAGAGAGGTAGGGAGAGTGGGAGAGAGGTAGGGAGAGTGGGAGAGAGGGAGGCGATTTAACAAAGTTCAGAGCCTTGTTGGAACTCGAGTCACGTCGTTAATCGTTCCCCTTTGATTTCAGTGGAAACCAAGTTTCTTAAAATGGATCAGAATAAATGCCTGACAGCCTACGCAGAAACATTCCTATCTCTACTGATGCCTGCCTCTCTTTGCCCGGAGAGGAAACAAGAGGTATGTCACTGACAGAAACTGCCATCACACAATGAACACACACCAGGGGAAGCATTACCACAATAACTTCTATAACCACGTTGTAACGATCGTCGTAGGTGAAAGAAGGAGAGGACCAAGGTGCAGCCTGGTACGTGTTCATGATCTTTTAATTCCACTGAACACTGGAACGAAAATAATAATAAAAACGGAACGAACGAAACAGTCCTGTCTGGAACAGAGACAGAAAACAACTACCCACAACACAAGGGCGAAACCAGGCTGCCTAAGTATGGTTCTCAATCAGAGACAATGATTAACAGCTGCCACTGATTGGGAACCATACCAGGCCAAACGCATAGAAATACAAAACATAGAACAAAACGGAATTCCCACCCCAACTCACGCTCTGACCAACCTAAAATAGAGAATTTAAAAAAGGAACTAAGGTCAGGACGCGACACACGTTGTCAAAAGACACAAAGTGAATAAGTCCTCTGGTGTGTGTGTGTTTTTCTCTCCTTGTGGGATAGGCAGTAAGGATTTGGGGAGGATTTTGAAAGGATCTTGAACAGGAATCAATTGTTTGGTCCCCACGAGGATCGTAAAACAAACAGACGTGCGTCAGTCTATTCTTTTTATTCAATGATACACACGCGTACGTTGGCTTTTACTATCCTCGTGGGGACCAAGCAATTGATTCACATTGAAAATCATTTTTTTCATAAACCAAACCCCTAACCCTTCCGGGCGCAGATTCACAAAATCTTCTTCTTAATTAAGAAGAAATGTATTCTTAGCTTCCATTCTTTCCTTCACTACAGGCTTAAGAAGAAAGCCAAGCAAAGTTGCTATTCCTTAAAAAAGGTTATTGGAAATTGTCTTCCCCTATTTCTTATGTTTCTCCTTAAGCAAAACGTTTTAAAAAGAAATTTGATGATTTGAAAATAAAGTTATTGGAAATGTTCTTAATTCAAAGATGGCTAAACTAGGGTGACCAGATGTCCTGGTTTTCCGGGGACAGTCCCCGTTTTTGGTGACCTGTCCCCGGCTGGAGCTGTCCCTGGAAATGTCCCCAGTTTTTAACTGTGCATTAAAAACAGACCGCAAAGTGAAATATTTTACTTGTCAAGAAAGACCGGGCAGCAGAGCCTACCAGTTGACGTCTCAATCGCGTTGTGCTTGTTTAGGCCAACAGAGGGGGCTGCTCGCTATAGCATCTTCATTCAGTCTTCTTCTTCTACTAACTACTTGCTCGCGATAGTTTTAGAGAAAACTGCTGTGGAAAACTTGGCCATAAGCTGGCAAGTATCAAGTGAATCCAAAACATCATCACAAATGTATTTTCAAGCCAATCGTTTGAGATACTAGCTAATGATTTTGTAATGTCACAATTTATTATATAGATAGATGATCTGCTCTATAAGGTTTTAAATGGATTATGCTAGCTAATGTTAGCTATGTAGACTAAGTTAAGCTAACTTAGCTAGCTACTGTTATGGTAGCTAGCCTCTTGAAGCTAGGGGCACTTTTTTACATTTGGAAAAAATAATGTTCCCAAAGTAAATGGCCTATTTCTCAGGACCAGATGCTAGAATATGCAGATAATTGACAGATTAGGATAGAAAACACTCTAAAGTTTCCAAAACTGTCAAAATATTGTCTGTGAGTATAACAGAACTGATATTGCAGGCGAAACCATGAGAAAAATCAAACCAGATTCCTTTTTCCATGGCTTCCCTAAGGTGTCAACAGCCTTTAGACATAGGTTCAGGCTTTATTTTGAAGAATGAGTGTGAACGACCACATTGCGTAAGTGGATAACCTTTTATATTGACAACGTTATTGTCCGGTTGAAATATTATAGATCATTTAGGCTAAAAACAACCTGAGGATTGAATATGAACATCTTTGACATGTTTCTATGAACTTTACGGATACAATTTGGATTTTTTTGTCTGCCTGTTTTGACTGCGTTTGAGCCTGTGGATAAATAGACTTTATCGAACAAAAGAAACATTTATTGCGTAAATGAATGTCTTCTGAGTGCCACCATATGAAGATCATCAAAGGTAATTGTATCTCTATTCTGACTTGTGTAACACTTCTACTTGGCTGGTTACTGTTTGTAATGATTTGTCTGCTGGGCTATGTTCTCAAATAATCGTAAAGTATGCTTTCGCCGTAAGCATTTTTAAAATCTGACACCGTGGTTGATTTCACAAGAAGTTCATCTTTAAACCTATGTAAAATATGTTTAGTTTTCTGAATCTTTATAATGGGTATTTCTGTATTTGAATTTGGCGCTCTGCAATCTCACTGGATGTTGATCAGGTGGGACGCTAGAGAGTAAGAAGAGTGACACAAGGAGAGTGAAGAACAGACAGAGGAGATACAATGACTCTTTCCAAGAAACGGAAATGCACTTTTTATGAAAAACATGATGAGAGACTTTCCATTTATACGCTCAGGTCAAGACGATAGAATGGTTCACCGCACCCTTTGTAATTCCTCTATTTCAATTGGCTGCCGGAGAAGAATGGCAGCGGTAGAACATCAGCAGACAAAAGCATAAAGCCTCTCTGATTGGCCGTGTTGGTTTGCCCTCCGTCACCACATTCTTCAAGAAGGTAGAGCCTTCCCAAGAAGAATATAGTTTAGCTGTGCAGGAGGGTGTCTTTGCATACCACACTATGTGACACAATCATAGTTACAGATCTATGGACTGCACAGCACAACTGACACGAAAGCTTAATGAGCCAAAGTTTAGATGTGCTTGGACAAAATGTGACGCCATAGTGAGTAACGTGTTAGCAACATGGGCAACTACTTTGGTAACACAGGAGTTAGACCAGGTTCAATCATTGACATGTAAAGCTGCTGCCTATAGTAGTCAGATATGTGGAAACAAAACTGCTTGATTTTGTTGAATTGAATGGAGAAGCAGCTGAGGTGCTGGTGGTCATCCAAAAAATGTAACCTGGAAAACATTCTCTGCCGACAACAAATGCCAACTTTGGAGGACTGAATAGGCTGGGGAGAGTCGATGTCCATACCAAAGTTAAAAATGCTCCGCAGCGTGAAGTGATTGACTTAGGTTGTCCTGCCCACATCATAACACGGCCAGAACAGCTTTGGATATGATGTTGAGTACCTGCTCACATCATTCATAACAGCGGGATGTGATTGGCTAAGGTTGTCCTGCCCACATCATTCATAACAGCGGGATGTGATTGGCTAAGGTTGTCCTGCCCACATCATAACACGGCCAGAACAGCTTTGGATATGATGTTGAGTACCTGCCCACATCATTCATAACAGCGGGATGTGATTGACTAAGGTTGTCCTGCCCACATCATTCATAACACGGGATGTGATTGGCTTTGTCCTGCCCATCATTCATAACAGATGATTGAGGTTGTCCTGCCCACATCATTCAAAGATGTTTGGCTATGTCCTGCCCACATCATTCACCAGCGGGATGTGATTGGCTAAGACTGCCCAGGGCATTTTGTGAGTTTGATTGGCCAGGAGGTTGTCCTGCCCAATTCATTTTAGGGGATGTGACAGCAATTGTCCTGCTCACATCATTCATAACAGCGGGATGTGATTGGCTAAGGTTGTCCTGCTCACATCATTCATAACCGGGATGCTCCCTGCTTGTCCCTGCTCCCATCATTCCCAGCTGTGATTGGCTAAGGTTGTCCTGCTCACATCATTCATAACAGCGGGATGTGATTGGCTAAGGTTGTCCTGCCCACATCATTCATAACAGCTGTGATTGGCTGGTTGTCCTGCCCACTCATTCCCTGTGATTGGCTGGTTGTCCTGCCCACATCATTCATAACCTGTGATTGGCTAAGGTTGTCCTGCCCACATCATTCCAGCTGTGATTGGCTCCTGCCCACATCATTCATCAGCCTGATTGGCCTGTTCCCTGCTCACATCATTCATAACAGCGGGATGTGATTGGCTAAGGTTGTCCTGCCCCATCATTCCAGCGGGATGTGATTGGCTGGTTGTCCTGCTCCATCATTCATAACAGCTGTGATTGGCTAAGGTTCCCTGCCCCATCATTCCAGCGGGATGTGATTGGCTGGTTGTCCTGCCCACATCATTCATAACCGGGATGTGATTGGCTGGTTGTCCTGCTCCATCATTCATAACAGCTGTGATTGGCCTTGTCCTCCCACATCATTCATAACCGGGATGTGATTGACTCCTGCTCACATCATTCATAACAGCCTAAGGTTGTCCTGCCCACATCATTCATCCCTGTGATTGGCTAAGGTTCCTGCCCACATCATTCATAACAGCTGTGATTGGCTAAGGTTGTCCTGCCCACATCATTCATAACAGCTGTTGGCTAAGGTTCCTGCTCACATCATTCCCGGGATGTGATTGGCTGCTCCCTGTCCTGCTCACATCATTCATAACCCTGGATGTGATTGGCTGTTGTCCTGCCCACATCATTCCCTAACAGCGGGATGTGATTGGCTAAGGTTCCTGCTCACATCATTTAACCGGGATGTGATTGGCTGTTCCCTGCTCCATCATTCATAACCCTGGATGTGATTCCCTGGTTGTCCTGCTCCATCATTCATAACAGCTGTGATTGGCTGCTTGTCCTGCCCACATCATTCATAACAGCGGGATGTGATTGGCTAAGGTTGTCCTGCCCACATCATTCCCTAACAGCGGGATGTGATTGGCTAAGGTTGTCCCTGCCCACATCATTCCCAGCGGGATGTGATTCCTTGTCCTGCCCACCATTCATAACAGCTCCCTGTGATTGGCCTGCTCCCTGCCCACATCATTCCCTGTGTGATTGCTAAGGTTGTCCTGCTCCCATTCATAACAGCTCCCTAAGGTTGTCCTGCCCCATCATTCATAACAGCTGTGATTGGCTAAGGTTGTCCTGCCCCATCATTCCCTGCTCCTGCTCCCTCATTCATAACCTGCTTGGCTGAGTGTTCCCTGTTCATAACCCGGGATGTGATTCCTGGTTCCCTGCTCCCTGCTCTAGAAAGAGTGCTGAAAATGTATGTGCCATTGAAATCCTTTTTTATTTCTGAAGACAAACTGTTGTCCTGGCTAAGGTTGAACATCATGTTAACGCGGGAGATCCACTGACTGAACATTCATTGATTGGCTAAGGTTGCCTGCTTGTTCCATGGAAATTGGCTAAGGTTGTCCTGCTCACGTTTTCAGTGACACGATCAAGATGCTTGGAGGCCAGGACCACTGTGCTGTGGAGTCCAGTGCAATTCTGAGAAACGTTGAGGCAAAATTGACTGCAAGACATGATGACAACCTCATTCCAGTTTTGGTCAGAGGACTTCTGAGAGAGCTAGAGGAAAATGGAGAAATGTCTAAAGGCAGCTTTCTCAAAACATCCCATTCTTCACTACGGCTGTGAACTACTTGCAAGCATGGTGAAAGCACACAGATAATAATTATGTACTTTGTCTCCTTTTAAAAAGACAACCTCAGCATGAAGAGATCCAGAAGGCAGCAGGCACACTGCAGGACAAATACCCCAATGTGACCATCATTGAGGATGCATAGTGTGACGAGATTACTGGCCTGCAAGAGTTCCTAAAGGGGGGATCGCTTAAAGAATGGAAAACATCTGAGACACCGCTTAGTCAGAGATGGAGCACGGTGGTTACCCACTTCAAAGAGAACAACATCCCACACACTAACCTGGCTAGATAAGCATCTGTTGTCGTGTTCTTACCTGGAAGTAATGCACCAGTCGAGAGAGGGTTCTCCCAAATGAATGATATGTGGACAGCAGCAAGAAATAGGTTCACTGGTCCTACATCAAGGTCAAATGTCCACCTCCCTGCCAGAAGTTCATAGAAAGCTGGCCAAAGACTTTTTTTAGAGCAATCCTGAAGAAGATACATTCTTCTGAGAAATATACAGATTAATATATAAGTATATTATGTAGACCAATCTCATCAGCATCTTATTTCTTTATGTTGTTACGTATTTCACACATACTATTGTCTGTTTTTTTTCCAATTTTGCTAAAGTTCTCTTCTGCTCTTATTCTACCCAGACTACCAGGACCACTGAATGAACTGTTCAGATCAGTTCCACCCAGACTACCAGGACCACTGAATGTCTGTTCAGATCAAGATCTACCCAGACTACCAGGACCACTGAATGTCTGTTCAGTGCAGTTCTGAGACTACCAGGAAATTGACTGAATGTCTGTTCAGATCAGTTCCACCCAGACTTTTGGACCACTGAATGTCTGTTCAGAGAGACTACCAGGACCACTGAATGTCTGTTCAGAGGCAGCTTCCAAAACATCCCAGACTACCAGGACCACTGAATGTCTGTTCAGATCAGTTCTACCCAGACTACCAGGACCACTGAATGTCTGTTCAGAAAAGACAACCCAGACTACCAGGACCACTGAATGTCTGTTCAGATCAGTTCCACCCAGACTACCAGGACCACTGAATGGCTGTTCAGATCAGTTCCACCCAGACTACCAGGACCACTGAATGTCTGTTCAACATCTGAGTTCCACCCAGACTACCATGGACCACTGAATGTCTGTTCAGATCCCAGTTCCACCCAGACTACATCAGGACCACTGAATGTCTGTTCAGATCAGTTCTCCCAGACTACCAGGACCACTGAATGTCTGTTCAGAGAGTTTCTCCCAGACTACCAGGACCACTGAATGTCTGTTCACTGATCCAGTTCCACCCAGACTACCAGGACCACTGAATGGCTGTTCAGAAGTTCATAGAGACTACCAGGACCACTGAATGGCTGTTCAGATCAGTTCTTCCCAGAAATATACAGACCACTGAATGTCTGTTCAGATCAGTTCCACCAGACTACCAGGACCACTGAATGGCTGTTCAGATATTTCTACCCAGACTACCAGGACCACTGAATGTCTGTTCTGATCAGTTCCACCCAGACTACCAGGACCACTGAATGGCTGTTCAGATCAGTTCTACCCAGACTACCAGGACCACTGAATGTCTGTTCAGATCAGTTCCACCCAGACTACCAGGACCACTGAATGGCTGTTCAGATCAGTTCTACCCAGACTACCAGGACCACTGAATGTCTGTTCAGATCAGTTCCACCCAGACTACCAGGACCACTGAATGTCTGTTCAGATCAGTTCCACCCAGACTACCAGGACCACTGAATGGCTGTTCAGATCAGTTCTACCCAGACTACCAGGACCACTGAATGGCTGTTCAGATCAGTTCTACCCAGACTACCAGGACCACTGAATGTCTGTTCAGATCAGTTCTACCCAGACTACCAGGACCACTGAATGTCTGTTCAGATCAGTTCTACCCAGACTACCAGGACCACTGAATGGCTGTTCAGATCAGTTCTACCCAGACTACCAGGACCACTGAATGGCTGTTCAGATCAGTTCTACCCAGACTACCAGGACCACTGAATGTCTGTTCAGATCAGTTCTACCCAGACTACCAGGACCACTGAATGGCTGTTCAGATCAGTTCTACCCAGACTACCAGGACCACTGAATGTCTGTTCAGATCAGTTCTACCCAGACTACCAGGACCACTGAATGGCTGTTCAGATCAGTTCTACCCAGACTACCAGGACCACTGAATGTCTGTTCAGATCAGTTCCACCCAGACTACCAGGACCACTGAATGTCTGTTCAGATCAGTTCTACCCAGACTACCAGGACCACTGAATGTCTGTTCAGATCAGTTCTACCCAGACTACCAGGACCACTGAATGTCTGTTCAGATCAGTTCTACCCAGACTACCAGGACCACTGAATGGCTGTTCAGATCAGTTCTACCCAGACTACCAGGACCACTGAATGTCTGTTAAGATCAGTTCTGTCTTGTCTGTAGTGTTTCTGTAACGTAGTTGTTTTCTCTGTCACAGTGTGCCTGTTAGGCTAAATACACATGTTTTATTCACTCGCAACTTAATCTGAAAGTTTCAGCATTGATTATTTCAAACCCAAGAACATGTTTTAGAACAGTAATCTCAGTAACAAATATGCGTGCCATTGCTAACTAGATAGCTTGCTAAAACGGTTGCCTAGCAACACACATCTTAAGAAGATTCGTAAGAAGATATTTGAGAAGTTCGTAGGAAAATCATTCAATCTTAAGATATTGTTGAGGAATTGCACTTGAGAACTATCTTATGAACTTTTTTTCATCAGAAGCTTCTTAAATGTTTGCGTAAGACGTGTTGTGTATTTGTATTTGTCACTGAATAAAACAGCCCTTAACCAACAATGCAGTTTTCAGAAAAAAAAGTGTTCAGGAAGTATTTACTTACACACTATACCTGTGACATTGAAATGCCGTGGTGACAATATGAAACAATAACATACAGTTTGTCACCATATTGGTACGTGAATTGGAATGTGTGTCTGTAACACTCCCAGTCCTGTGCTAATTAAAAGACGGCACTACATCTAAAAAATATATTTACATATATTTTACCCCTATTTTACCAGGTAAGTTGACTGAGAACACATGTTCATCCCACTACACATTCAGAAACCAAGACATCCTTCACCGTTAGTATGATGTGTATGTCACTTTTGTTGCCAGGTGCCTTTGTACTGTACCATTAAAAGACTGCACTGCCATCCCAGGTTAAGAAGAACACACCTTTCATTCAAACCTATCTTACTCCACAGTCAAAAAAAGAAAAAGAAGATACAGCAGTTTCTAGCTCAGGACACCCACTGGACAGACCGGCGATAAGGCATTGGTTTTGTCTCAAATTACACCCTATTTACTAAAAATGTATGTAAGGAATAGGGTGCCATTGTGGATGCACACACTTAGTTGTGATAGGTCATTGATTTCCTTATCACCTAGTTAGAGATCATAGTGCAAGGCTCAACACGCATACACCCACAAAGACGCAGATTCCCCTGCACTGTTATTCTCGCAACAATTTCCCTCCTCCCTCTCTCTTCTGTTTGTTTGTCTATATAATTGCAGTTGCTTTCGGCTTGGCGAGCAAAGATGTCGCTGCAGCTATGGAGATGAACGAATACAACTAAAACACTTAAACAGGGGAGGTGGGGAGTCTAAGAGAGAGGGGGGAGATAGGGAACGTGTGTAGTGGAGGTATGTGTTGCATACGAGAGCGTCTGTATGAGAAGGCGTATGAGAGACAGTCTGTTAGGGCAGGTACACAGAGACCTGTAGATCTGCTGTCAAACAGGATTTATAGAAGAAGAGAGTCTGGAAAGTCCCTCAAAGATGCCTCCCGGCCTACTCTCACTCTCTACCTCTCCCTCTCATCCATCTCTCCATCCTTCCTCCTGTCTCCATCCCTCTTTCCTACCAGATCCGTGTGACGGGTATCGATATGCGTGGGCAGCCAATCTCGCTGCCTAGCGTCAACACCCTGTTCCCATTCCTCCCCCCGACGCTCTGACTTGCACGGAATGCCTGGAATGTTTTGGTCAATTCGTTGCCTTGGTGATCCTAAGCCCATTAGTGTCATCAGTCTTCTATCTCCTATAGCTTCATAAAGAGATAATACCGTGTAAGGCACCATTCTAATAGGTAGTACATGGAACAATGACGAAAGACGTGGATAAACGTTGTGATCTCAAAAATGTCTCATTTAGTTTTTTTTGCTGAGTGATTAGGCTTGTGGAGAGAGGACTAGACTCCTGTCCTTAAGTGTTGGGTAAAATGCTTTACATAAAACCAGAGCGGGAACTCCCTGGGAAAATTAGGAGCACTTATTCACTCCATCCCAATCAGCCCATTTAGCCTGCAGACACCAATCATCAATCATCCTCCCTCACAACAATAGACATGCGTGTAAACATGGCAACAGACCTTATTACAGTGGTCTGTGATCATGCCCCAGGGCTACTGCTGCGTTTAGCAGACGCATGTGGTTGGGGAGGTGTTTTTGTGTGTGTCGTTCAAACATACTTTTATTATGTTTTTATTTTGACTTTTGTTTTTGACTTTTATCTTTGACAATCTCCCGCACAGCAACTCACAATTGTCTCCAATTCCACATCCCAACCTTAAGCTTCCCTCAGCCCATTTCTCTGCTGGCCACCCACTTCGGGTTTTACGCAACACAAATACAGTTGAAATCGGAAGTTTACATACACCTTAGCCAACTACATTTAAACTCAGTTTTTCACAATTCCTGACATTTAATCCTAGGAGAAATTCCCTGTTTTAGGTCAGTTAGGATCACCACTTTATTTTAAGAATTTGAAATGTCAGAATAATAGTAGAGAGAGAATGATTTATTTCAGCTTTTATTTCTTTCATCACATTGGGTCAGAAGTTTACACACACTCAATTAGTATTTGGTAGCATTATCGTTCAATTGTTGAACTTGGGTCAAACGTTTCGGGTAGCCTTCCACAAGGTTCCCTCAATACGTTGGGTGAATTTTGGCCCATTCCTTGTCAACATCCTGGTTCTCAAATGAAGCTGGTAAACTTTCCTATTTATGCTATTTTTATTCCTCCTCCAGTTGTGATCCTTTATATTGGGCAGACAGACCAGTTCCCTACCTCCTCCCACTGCCACCTGCCGCCTCCAGTATTGATCCTTTATATTGGGCAGACAGACCAGTTCCCTACCTCCTCCTACCCTCCTCCTCCAGTATTGATCCTTTATATTGGGCAGACAGACCAGTTTCCTACCTCCTCCCGCTGCCACCTGCCTCCTCCAGTTTTGATCCTTTATATTGGGCAGACAGACCAGTTCCCTGCCTCCTCCCGCTGCCACCTGCCTCCTCCAGTTTTGATCCTTTATATTGGGCAGACAGACCAGTTCCCTACCTCCTCCCGCTGCCACCTGCCTCCTCCAGTTTTGATCCTTTATATTGGGCAGACAGACCAGTTCCCTGCCTCCTCCCGCTGCCACCTGCCTCCTCCAGTTTTGATCCTTTATATTGGGCAGACAGACCAGTTCCCTACCTCCTCCCGCTGCCACCTGCCGCCTCCAGTTTTGATCCTTTATATTGGGCAGACAGACCAGTTCCCTACCTCCTCCCGCTGCCACCTACCTCCTCCAGTATTGATCCTTTATATTGGGCAGACAGACCAGTTCCCTACCTCCTCCCGCTGCCACCTGCCTCCTCCAGTATTGATTCTTTATATTGGGCTGACAGACCAGTTCCCTACCTCCTCCTCCTCCCACCTGCCTCCTCCAGTAGTGATCCTTTATATTGGGCAGACAGAACAGTTCCCTGCCTCCTCCCGCTGCCACCTGCCTCCTCCAGTTTGGATCCTTTATATTGGGCAGACAGACCAGTTCCCTACCTCCTCCCGCTGCCACCTGCCTCCTCCAGTATTGATCCTTTATATTGGGCAGACAGACCAGTTCCCTACCTCCTCCCGCTGCCACCTGCCTCCTCCAGTATTGATCCTTTATATTGGGCAGACAGACCAGTTCCCTACCTCCTCCCGCTGCCACCTGCCTCCTCCAGTATTGATCCTTTATATTGGGCAGACAGACCAGTTCCCTACCTCCTCCCGCTGCTACCACCAGTTTTGATCCTTTATATTGGGCAGACAGACCAGTTCCCTGCCTCCTCCCGCTGCCACCTGCCTCCTCCAGTTTGGATCCTTTATATTGGGCAGACAGACCAGTTCCCTACCTCCTCCCGCTGCCACCTGCCTCCTCCAGTTTTGATCCTTTATATTGGGCAGACAGACCAGTTCCCTACCTCCTCCCGCTGCCACCTGCCTCCTCCAGTATTGATCCTTTATATTGGGCAGACAGACCAGTTCCCTACCTCCTCCCGCTGCCACCTGCCTCCTCCAGTATTGATCCTTTATATTGGGCAGACAGACCAGTTCCCTACCTCCTCCCGCTGCTACCACCAGTTTTGATCCTTTATATTGGGCAGACAGACCAGTTCCCTACCTCCTCCCGCTGCCACCTGCTTGAGATCCTTTATATTGGGCAGACAGACCAGTTCCCTACCTAAATCCCGCTGCCACCTGCCTCCTCCAGTATTGATCCTTTATATTGGGCAGACAGACCAGTTCCCTACCTCCTCCCTCTGCTACCACCAGTTTTGATCCTTTATATTGGGCAGACAGACCAGTTTCCTACCTCCTCCCGCTGCTACCACCAGTTTTGATCCTTTATATTGGGCAGACAGACCAGTTCCCTACCTCCTCCCGCTGCCACCTGCCTCCTCCAGTATTGATCCTTTATATTGGGCAGACAGACCAGTTCCCTACCTCCTCCCGCTGCCACCTGCCTCCTCCATTTTTTGGGTAATGCTGTAATCAATTGGTCTTCCTCTTGGATTGAGCAGACCTTCCCGTACAATTCTGATATCTCCATGAAGGTCATAACTCTACCATTCCAATTTACAATATAATTTAAGAACAAAATAGCTTTTTCAAACATCTTTCCCATAAATACAGGTATTTTATCAACCAGCACATTTGAGTTCAGCCATAATATTTGTTCTATCTTTTCAGGGGGGTGAAATTGACATTGTGGCCAGCTCTGCAATGCTTGTTTGAAAAAGAGAAACTTTGTAAAAATTATCATTTTCAATTAATCGAAAATAAGACATGCAATCTGCACAAAGGCATTTTTTAAACAATGGATGAGCTTTTCTTCGTAATCTACTTGAGAACCATTTAGGGTTCAAGTAAAATCTTTGAATAAATCAAGCTTAGAGAGAGGTTTAGTGCTTTCATATTTAATCATCTCAACCCATCCAATTCATATTCATTATATAGATAGGCACATTTTATTCTGTCTGGTTTAGAGTCCCAGATAAAGCAAAATATTTTTTGCTCAAATGATTTCAAAAACTAATCATCAGGAGTAGGCAGCTCCATAAGTAAGTGAGTAAACTGAGATACGACCAAGGAGTTAATCAGGGCAATTTTTCCATAAATAGACAGGGATTTACCTCTCCGTGGTTGCAGGATCTTGTCTATATTTACACGTTTTCTATTGAAATGCATTGTGGAGAGCTTATTTATATATTTTGTGAAATGAATGCCAAGCATGTCTACTTCACCATCAGCCCATTTTATAGGTAGGCTACAGGGTTGTAACGGCTTTCCTCCTGGGAAGGAGAGGCGGACCAAAATGCAACGTGGTTGAAGTTCATGTTTTTTAATAAGAAAATTAAACATGAACATAATAGAAAACAATAAACGTGGAAAAACTTGAAACAGCCCTATCTGGTGCAACAAACACAAAGACAGGAAACGTACAAAGTAATCTGTGGTCAGTGTGTGACAAGGGTAATGTAAAAGTTGTATTTTCTAAAGATCCAATGCGTAATATTGCACACTTATCATAATTAGGTTTTAGTCCAGAGACAAAAGAAAAGTCATCTAGATCTTGAATGAGACATTGCAGGGATCTTCAAGGAGACATTGCAGGGATCTTTAATGAGACATTGCAGGGATCTTCAAGGAGACATTGCAGGGATCTTTAATGAGACATTGCAGGGATCTTTAATGAGACATTGCAGGGATCTTCAAGGAGACATTGCAGGGATCTTCAAGGAGACATTGCAGGGATCTTCAATGAGACATTGCAGGGATCTTCAATGAGACATTGCAGGGATCTTCAAGGAGACATTGCAGGGATCTTCAAGGAGACATTGCAGGGATCTTCAATGAGACATTGCAGGGATCTTCAATGAGACATTGCAGGGATCTTTAATGAGACATTGCAGGGATCTTCAATGAGACATTGCAGGGATCTTTAATGAGACATTGCAGGGATCTTCAAGGAGACATTGCAGGGATCTTTAATGAGACATTGCAGGGATCTTCAAGGAGACATTGCAGGGATCTTTAATGAGACATTGCAGGGATCTTTAATGAGACATTGCAGGGATCTTCAAGGAGACATTGCAGGGATCTTCAAGGAGACATTGCAGGGATCTTCAAGGAGACATTGCAGGGATCTTTAATGAGACATTGCAGGGATCTTTAATGAGACATTGCAGGGATCTTCAATGAGACATTGCAGGGCTCTAGCTTGTGGACTTAACATAAAACTTGAGTCATCGTCATACATGGACACCTTTGTTTTTAAGCCTTGGATTTCTAATCCTCTAATGTTGTTATTGGATCTGATCGGGTTTCGGTTGCCGGTCTAACTGCTTACTGACTCTACACTGTAACAGTACTACATGATACAGTAAAAAAATGATGTGACCATCGAAAGCCAGATGTAAGTCTTTAAATTGGACATGCATTCTGTCTTTATATTACTGTAGCATAGACTATGCTGCAGCAAATGCAGGCCTACCTGTCACAAGAAAAACATTTACCATGATGAGATGATAGGTCTACATTTATTGTGAACTGCACTCCATACTGAGATGGACTGTCTGTGCCCAACATGAGCATTGATGATTCATCACGCAGAGACCGTAGAGAAGACAGATTTAGACATTGTTAACATACATAATTTATATAATATAATATATAATTTAACAGTTCTATTTCACGCCATGCTGTTCGTATAAATAATTTGTTAAAATTAAACCACTTTCTCGCAGTTATTTATCCCGGGGAAAAGGGAGTGGTTTTGGGCGGGAAAATCCCTGTGAGTCTCTGAAACCAGGTTCCCTCCATTCAACCCTAGTTTCCACCACTCTGACTTTAGTTGAGGATAAAAATCACTGCGTGATGACGTAGTGCACACAAAATGTACTTTTCTGCATTAGGTTTCATGTGCCGAATATAAATCTAAAGTTCAATGTGTTTCCATTGCATTTTTTATTTTTCCCCATTTAATTTAGTCTAAAAAAAACACAAAAACAGTTGCGTTAAATAGCAACTGTGCTCACAGATACAGTGTGGGTAGGCTAGTCTAGGCTAGTCAAATGTGCTCACAGATACAGTGTGGGTAGGCTAGTATAGGCTAGTCAACTGTGCTCACAGATACAGTGTGGGTAGGCTAGTCTAGGCTAGTCAAATGTGCTCACAGATACAGTGTGGGTAGGCTAGTATAGGCTAGTCAACTGTGCTCACAGATACAGTGTGGGTAGGCTAGTCTAGGCTAGTCAACTGTGCTCACAGATACAGTGTGGGTAGGCTAGTCTAGGCTAGTCAACTGTGCTCACAGATACAGTGTGGGTAGGCTAGTCTAGGCTAGTCAAATGTGCTCACAGATACAGTGTGGGTAGGCTAGTCTAGGCTAGTCAACTGTGCTCACAGATACAGAGTGGGTAGGTAGTCTAGGCTAGTCAACTGTGCTCACAGATACAGTGTGGGTAGGCTAGTCTAGGCTAGTCAAATGTGCTCACAGATACAGTGTGGGTAGGCTAGTCTAGTCTGTGTCAACTGTGCTCACAGATACAGTGTGGGTAGGCTAGTCTAGGCTAGTCAACTGTGCTCACAGATACAGTGTGGGTAGGCTAGTCTAGGCTAGTCAACTGTGCTCACAGATACAGTGTGGGTAGGCTAGTCTAGGCTAGTCAAATGTGCTCACAGATACAGTGTGGGTAGGCTAGTCTAGTCTAGTCAACTGTGCTCACAGATACAGTGTGGGTAGGCTAGTCTAGGCCAGTCAACTGTGCTCACAGATACAGTGTGGGTAGGCTAGTCTAGGCCAGTCAACTGTGCTCACAGATACAGTGTGGGTAGGCTAGTCTAGGCTAGTCAACTGTGCTCACAGATACAGTGTGGGTAGGCTAGTCTAGGCTAGTCAAATGTGCTCACAGATACAGTGTGGGTAGGCTAGTCTAGGCCAGTCAACTGTGCTCACAGATTCAGTGTGGGTAGGCTAGTCTAGGCTAGTCAACTGTGCTCACAGATACAGTGTGGGTAGGTAGTCTAGGCTAGTCAACTGTGCTCACAGATACAGTGTGGGTAGGATAGTCTAGGCTAGTCAACTGTGCTCACAGATACAGTGTGGGTGGGTAGTCAACTGTGCTCACAGATAGTCTAGGCTAGTCAACTGTGCTCACAGTCAAATGATACAGTGTGGGTAGGCTAGTCTAGGCTAGTCAAATGTGCTCACAGATACAGTGTGGGTAGGCTAGTCTAGGCTAGTCAACTGTGCTCACAGATACAGTGTGGGTAGGCTAGTCTAGGCTAGTCAACTGTGCTCACAGATACAGTGTGGGTAGGCTAGTCTAGGCTAGTCAAATGTGCTCACAGATACAGTGTGGGTAGGCTAGTCTAGGCTAGTCAACTGTGCTCACAGATACAGTGTGGGTAGGCTAGTCTAGGCTAGTCAACTGTGCTCACAGATACAGTGTGGGTAGGCTAGTCTAGGCTAGTCAACTGTGCTCAGTCTAGGCTAGTCAAATGTGCTACAGATACAGTGTGGGTAGGCTAGTCTAGGCTAGTCAAATGTGCTCACAGATACAGTGTGGGTAGGCTAGTCTAGGCTAGTCAAATGTGCTCACAGATACAGTGTGGGTAGGCTAGTCTAGGCTAGTCAACTGTGCTCACAGATACAGTGTGGGTAGGCTAGTCTAGGCTAGTCAAATGTGCTCACAGATACAGTGTGGGTAGGCTAGTCTAGTCTAGAGGCTAGCTAGTCAACTGTGCTCACAGATACAGTGTGGGTAGGCTAGTCTAGGCTAGTCAACTGTGCTCACAGATACAGTGTGGGTGTGGCTAGTCTAGGCTAGTCAACTGTGCTCACAGATACAGTGTGGGTAGGCTAGTCTAGGCTAGTCAAGATACATGTGCTAGTCACAGATACAGTGTGGGTAGGCTAGTCTAGGCTAGTCAAATGTGCTCACAGATACAGTGTGGGTAGGCTAGTCTAGGCTAGTCAACTGTGCTCACAGATACAGTGTGGGTAGGCTAGTCTAGGCTAGTCAACTGTGCTCACAGATACAGTGTGGGTAGGCTAGTCTAGGCTAGTCAACTGTGCTCACAGATACAGTGTGGGTAGGCTAGTCTAGGCTAGTCAAATGTGCTCACAGATACAGTGTGGGTAGGCTAGTCTAGGCTAGTCAAATGTGCTCACAGATACAGTGTGGGTAGGCTAGTCTAGGCTAGTCAAATGTGCTCACAGATACAGTGTGGGTAGGCTAGTCTAGGCTAGTCAAATGTGCTCACAGATACAGTGTGGGTAGGCTAGTCTAGGCTAGTCAAATGTGCTCACAGATACTAGGCTAGTCAAATGTGGGTAGATACAGCTAGTCTAGGCTAGTCAACTGTGCTCACAGATACAGTGTGGGTAGGCTAGTCTAGGCTAGTCAAATGTGCTCACAGATACAGTGTGGGTAGGCTAGTCTAGGCTAGTCAAATGTGCTCACAGATACAGTGTGGGTAGGCTAGTCTAGGCTAGTCAACTGTGCTCACAGATACAGTGTGGGTAGGCTAGTCTAGGCTAGTCAAATGTGCTCACAGATACAGTGTGGGTAGGCTAGTCTAGGCTAGTCAAATGTGCTCACAGATACAGTGTGGGTAGGCTAGTCTAGGCTAGTCAACTGTGCTCACAGATACAGTGTGGGTAGGCTAGTCTAGGCTAGTCAACTGTGCTCACAGATACAGTGTGGGTAGGCTAGTCTAGGCTAGTCAAATGTGCTCACAGATACAGTGTGGGTAGGCTAGTCTAGGCTAGTCAACTGTGCTCACAGATACAGTGTGGGTAGGCTAGTCTAGGCTAGTCAAATGTGCTCACAGATACAGTGTGGGTAGGCTAGTCTAGGCTAGTCAACTGTGCTCACAGATACAGTGTGGGTAGGCTAGTCTAGGCTAGTCAACTGTGCTCACAGATACAGTGTGGGTAGGCTAGTCTAGGCTAGTCAACTGTGCTCACAGATACAGTGTGGGTAGGCTAGTCTAGGCTAGTCAACTGTGCTCACAGATACAGTGTGGGTAGGCTAGTCTAGGCTAGTCAACTGTGCTCACAGATACAGTGTGGGTAGGCTAGTCTAGGCTAGTCAACTGTGCTCACAGATACAGTGTGGGTAGGCTAGTCTAGGCTAGTCAAATGTGCTCACAGATACAGTGTGGGTAGGCTAGTCTAGGCTAGTCAACTGTGCTCACAGATACAGTGTGGGTAGGCTAGTCTAGGCTAGTCAACTGTGCTCACAGATACAGTGTGGGTAGGCTAGTCTAGGCTAGTCAAATGTGCTCACAGATACAGTGTGGGTAGGCTAGTCTAGGCTAGTCAACTGTGCTCACAGATACAGTGTGGGTAGGCTAGTCTAGGCTAGTCAACTGTGCTCACAGATACAGTGTGGGTAGGCTAGTCTAGGCTAGTCAAATGTGCTCACAGATACAGTGTGGGTAGGCTAGTCTAGGCTAGTCAAATGTGCTCACAGATACAGTGTGGGTAGGCTAGTCTAGGCTAGTCAAATGTGCTCACAGATACAGTGTGGGTAGGCTAGTCTAGGCTAGTCAACTGTGCTCACAGATACAGTGTGGGTAGGCTAGTCTAGGCTAGTCAAATGTGCTCACAGATACAGTGTGGGTAGGCTAGTCTAGGCTAGTCAAATGTGCTCACAGATACAGTGTGGGTAGGCTAGTCTAGGCTAAAGGCTGTGCTCACAGATACAGTGTGGGTAGGCTAGTCTAGGCTAGTCAAATGTGCTCACAGATACAGTGTGGGTAGGCTAGTCTAGGCTAGTCAACTGTGCTCACAGATACAGTGTGGGTAGGCTAGTCTAGGCTAGTCAAATGTGCTCACAGATACAGTGTGGGTAGGCTAGTCTAGGCTAGTCAAATGTGCTCACAGATACAGTGTGGGTAGGCTAGTCTAGGCTAGTCAAATGTGCTCACAGATACAGTGTGGGTAGGCTAGTCTAGGCTAGGCTCAACTGTGCTCACAGATCTGGTCTAGGCTGTGTGCTCACAGATACAGTGTGGGTAGGCTAGTCTAGGCTAGTCAAATGTGCTCACAGATACAGTGTGGGTAGGCTAGTCTAGGCTAGTCAAATGTGCTCACAGATACAGTGTGGGTAGGCTAGTCTAGGCTAGTCAAATGTGCTCACAGATACAGTGTGGGTAGGCTAGTCTAGGCTAGTCAAATGTGCTCACAGATACAGTGTGGGTAGGCTAGTCTAGGCTAGTCAAATGTGCTCACAGATACAGTGTGGGTAGGCTAGTCTAGGCTAGTCAAATGTGCTCACAGATACAGTGTGGGTAGGCTAGTCTAGGCTAGTCAAATGTGCTCACAGATACAGTGTGGGTAGGCTAGTCTAGGCTAGTCAAATGTGCTCACAGATACAGTGTGGGTAGGCTAGCTAGGCTAGTCAAATGTGCTCACAGATACTAGTCTAAAAATGTGCTCACAGATACAGTGTGGGTAGGCTAGTCTAGGCTAGTCAAATGTGCTCACAGATACAGTGTGGGTAGGCTAGTCTAGGCTAGTCAAATGTGCTCACAGATACAGTGTGGGTAGGCTAGTCTAGGCTAGTCAAATGTGCTCACAGATACAGTGTGGGTAGGCTAGTCTAGGCTAGTCAAATGTGCTCACAGATACAGTGTGGGTAGGCTAGTCTAGGCTAGTCAAATGTGCTCACAGATACAGTGTGGGTAGGCTAGTCTAGGCTAGTCAAATGTGCTCACAGATACAGTGTGGGTAGGCTAGTCTAGGCTAGTCAAATGTGCTCACAGATACAGTGTGGGTAGGCTAGTCTAGGCTAGTCAAATGTGCTCACAGATACAGTGTGGGTAGGCTAGTCTAGGCTAGTCAAATGTGCTCACAGATACAGTGTGGGTAGGCTAGTCTAGGCTAGTCAAATGTGCTCACAGATACAGTGTGGGTAGGCTAGTCTAGGCTAGTCAAATGTGCTCACAGATACAGTGTGGGTAGGCTAGTCTAGGCTAGTCAAATGTGATACAGTGTGGGTCACTAGATACAGTGTGTGGGTAGGCTAGTCTAGGCTAGTCAAATGTGCTCACAGATACAGTGTGGGTAGGCTAGTCTAGGCTAGTCAAATGTGCTCACAGATACAGTGTGGGTAGGCTAGTCTAGGCTAGTCAAATGTGCTCACAGATACAGTGTGGGTAGGCTAGTCTAGGCTAGTCAAATGTGCTCACAGATACAGTGTGGGTAGGCTAGTCTAGGCTAGTCAAATGTGCTCACAGATACAGTGTGGGTAGGCTAGTCAAATGCGCTCACAGATACAGTGTGGGTAGGCTAGTCTAGGCTAGTCAAATGTGCTCACAGATACAGTGTGGGTAGGCTAGTCTTGGCTAGTCAAATGTGCTCACAGATACAGTGTGGGTAGGCTAGTCTAGGCTAGTCAAATGTGCTCACAGATACAGTGTGGGTAGGCTAGTCTAGGCTAGTCAAATGTGCTCACAGATACAGTGTGGGTAGGCTAGTCTAGGCTAGTCAAATGTGCTCACAGATACAGTGTGGGTAGGCTAGTCTAGGCTAGTCAAATGTGCTCACAGATACAGTGTGGCTAGTAGGCAAATGTGCTCAGTCTAGGCTAGTCAAAAATGTGCTCACAGATACAGTGTGGGTAGGCTAGTCTAGGCTAGTCAAATGTGCTCACAGATACAGTGTGGGTAGGCTAGTCTAGGCTAGTCAAATGTGCTCACAGATACAGTGTGGGTAGGCTAGTCTAGGCTAGTCAAATGTGCTCACAGATACAGTGTGGGTAGGCTAGTCTAGGCTAGTCAAATGTGCTCACAGATACAGTGTGGGTAGGCTAGTCTAGGCTAGTCAAATGTGCTCACAGATACAGTGTGGGTAGGCTAGTCTAGGCTCAACTGTGCTACAGTGTGGGTAGGCTAGTCTAGGCTAGTCAAATGATACAGTGTGCTCAGGCAGAGATACAGTGTGGGTAGGCTAGTCTAGGCTAGTCAAATGTGCTCACAGATACAGTGTGGGTAGGCTAGTCTAGGCTAGTCAAATGTGCTCACAGATACAGTGTGGGTAGGCTAGTCTAGGCTAGTCAAATGTGCTCACAGATACAGTGTGGGTAGGCTAGTCTAGGCTAGTCAAATGTGCTCACAGATACAGTGTGGGTAGGCTAGTCTAGGCTAGTCAAATGTGCTCACAGATACAGTGTGGGTAGGCTAGTCTAGGCTAGTCAAATGTGCTCACAGATACAGTGTGGGTAGGCTAGTCTAGGCTAGTCAAATGTGCTCACAGATACAGTGTGGGTAGGCTAGTCTAGGCTAGTCAAATGTGCTCACAGATACAGTGTGGGTAGGCTAGTCTAGGCTAGTCAAATGTGCTCACAGATACAGTGTGGGTAGGCTAGTCTAGGCTAGTCAAATGTGCTCACAGATACAGTGTGGGTAGGCTAGTCTAGGCTAGTCAAATGTGCTCACAGATACAGTGTGGGTAGGCTAGTCTAGTCTAGGCTAGTCAAATGTGCTCACAGATACAGTGTGGGTAGGCTAGTCTAGGCTAGTCAAATGTGCTCACAGATACAGTGTGGGTAGGCTAGTCTAGGCTAGTCAAATGTGCTCACAGATACAGTGTGGGTAGGCTAGTCTAGGCTAGTCAAATGTGCTCACAGATACAGTGTGGGTAGGCTAGTCTAGGCTAGTCAAATGTGCTCACAGATACAGTGTGGGTAGGCTAGTCTAGGCTAGTCAAATGTGCTCACAGATACAGTGTGGGTAGGCTAGTCTAGGCTAGTCAAATACAGTGTGGGTAGGCTAGTCTAGGCAGTCAAATGTGCTCACATACAGTGTGGGTAGGCTAGTCTAGGCTAGTCAAATGTGCTCACAGATACAGTGTGGGTAGGCTAGTCTAGGCTAGTCAAATGTGCTCACAGATACAGTGTGGGTAGGCTAGTCTAGGCTAGTCAAATGTGCTCACAGATACAGTGTGGGTAGGCTAGTCTAGGCTAGTCAAATGTGCTCACAGATACAGTGTGGGTAGGCTAGTCTAGGCTAGTCAAATGTGCTCACAGATACAGTGGGTAGGGTCTAGGCTAGTCAAATGTGCTCACTGATACAGTGTGGGTAGGCTAGTCTAGGCTAGTCAAAAATGTGCTCACAGATACAGTGTGGGTAGGCTAGTCTAGGCTAGTCAAATGTGCTCACAGATACAGTGGGTGGGTAGGCTAGTCTAGATACAGCTAGTCAAATGTGCTCACAGATACAGTGTGGGTAGGCTAGTCTAGGCTAGTCAAATGTGCTCACAGATACAGTGTGTGCTCACAGATAGGCTAGTCTAGGCTAGTCAAATGTGCTCACAGAGGCTACAGTGTGGGTAGGCTAGTCTAGGCTAGTCAAATGTGCTCACAGATACAGTGTGGGTAGGCTAGTCTAGGCTAGTCAAATGTGCTCACAGATACAGTGTGGGTAGGCTAGTCTAGGCTAGTCAAATGTGCTCACAGATACAGTGTGGGTAGGCTAGTCTAGGCTAGTCAAATGTGCTCACAGATACAGTGTGGGTAGGCTAGTCTAGGCTAGTCAAATGTGCTCACAGATACAGTGTGGGTAGGCTAGTCTAGGCTAGTCAAATGTGCTCACAGATACAGTGTGGGTAGGCTAGTCTAGGCTAGTCAAATGTGCTCACAGATACAGTGTGGGTAGGCTAGTCTAGGCTAGTCAAATGTGCTCACAGATACAGTGTGGGTAGGCTAGTCTAGGCTAGTCAAATGTGCTCACAGATACAGTGTGGGTAGGCTAGTCTAGGCTAGTCAAATGTGCTCACAGATACAGTGTGGGTAGGCTAGTCTAGGCTAGTCAAATGTGCTCACAGATACAGTGTGGGTAGGCTAGTCTAGGCTAGTCAAATGTGCTCACAGATACAGTGTGGGTAGGCTAGTCTAGGCTAGTCAAATGTGCTCACAGATACAGTGTGGGTAGTGAGTCTAGGCTAGTCAAATGTGCTCACAGATACAGTGTGGGTAGGCTAGTCTAGGCTAGTCAAATGTGCTCACAGATACAGTGTGGGTAGGCTAGTCTAGGCTAGTCAAATGTGCTCACAGATACAGTGTGGGTAGGCTAGTCTAGGCTAGTCAAATGTGCTCACAGATACAGTGTGGGTAGGCTAGTCTAGGCTAGTCAAATGTGCTCACAGATACAGTGTGGGTAGGCTAGTCTAGGCTAGTCAAATGTGCTCACAGATACAGTGTGGGTAGGCTAGTCTAGGCTAGTCAAATGTGCTCACAGATACAGTGTGGGTAGGCTAGTCTAGGCTAGTCAAATGTGCTCACAGATACAGTGTGGGTAGGCTAGTCTAGGCTAGTCAAATGTGCTCACAGATACAGTGTGGGTAGGCTAGTCTAGGCTATTCAAATGTGCTCACAGATACAGTGTGGGTAGGCTAGTCTAGGCTATTCAAATGTGCTCACAGATACAGTGTGGGTAGGCTAGTCTAGGCTAGTCAAATGTGCTCACAGATACAGTGTGGGTAGGCTAGTCTAGGCTAGTCAAATGTGCTCACAGATACAGTGTGGGTAGGCTAGTCAAATGCGCTCACAGATACAGTGTGGGTAGGCTAGTCTAGGCTAGTCAAATGCGCTCACAGATACAGTGTGGGTAGGCTAGTCTTGGCTAGTCAAATGTGCTCACAGATACAGCTGGGTAGGCTAGTCTAAGTCAAATGTGCTCACAGATACAGTGTGGGTAGGCTAGTCTAGGCTAGTCAAATGTGCTCACAGATACAGTGTGGGTAGGCTAGTCTAGGCTAGTCAAATGTGCTCACAGATACAGTGTGGGTAGGCTAGTCTAGGCTAGTCAAATGTGCTCACAGATACAGTGTGGGTAGGCTAGTCTAGGCTAGTCAAATGTGCTCACAGATACAGTGTGGGTAGGCTAGTCTAGGCTAGTCAAATGTGCTCAGGCTAGGCTAGTCAAATGTGCTCAAATGTGCTGGTCTAGGCTAGTCAAATGTGCTCACAGATACAGTGTGGGTAGGCTAGTCTAGGCTAGTCAAATGTGCTCACAGATACAGTGTGGGTAGGCTAGTCTAGGCTAGTCAAATGTGCTCACAGATACAGTGTGGGTAGGCTAGTCTAGGCTAGTCAAATGTGCTCACAGATACAGTGTGGGTAGGCTAGTCTAGGCTAGTCAAATGTGCTCACAGATACAGTGTGGGTAGGCTAGTCTAGGCTAGTCAAATGTGCTCACAGATACAGTGTGGGTAGGCTAGTCTAGGCTAGATCAAATGTGCTCACAGATACAGTGTGGGTAGGCTAGTCTAGGCTAGTCAAATGTGCTCACAGATACAGTGTGGGTAGGCTAGTCTAGGCTAGTCAAATGTGCTCACAGATACAGTGTGGGTAGGCTAGTCTAGGCTAGTCAAATGTGCTCACAGATACAGTGTGGGTAGGCTAGTGGGTAGGTGCTCACAGATACAGTGTGGGTAGGCTAGTCAAATGTGCTCACAGATACAGTGTGGGTAGGCTAGTCTAGGCTAGTCAAATGTGCTCACAGATACAGTGTGGGTAGGCTAGTCTAGGCTAGTCAAATGTGCTCACAGATACAGTGTGGGTAGGCTAGTCTAGGCTAGTCAAATGTGCTCACAGATACAGTGTGGGTAGGCTAGTCTAGGCTGTGCTCAAATGTGCTCTACAGATACAGTGTGGGTAGGCTAGTCTAGGCTAGTCAAATGTGCTCACAGATACAGTGTGGGTAGGCTAGTCTAGGCTAGTCAAATGTGCTCACAGATACAGTGTGGGTAGGCTAGTCTAGGCTAGTCAAATGTGCTCACAGATACAGTGTGGGTAGGCTAGTCTAGGCTAGTCAAATGTGCTCACAGATACAGTGTGGGTAGGCTAGTCTAGGCTAGTCAAATGTGCTCACAGATACAGTGTGGGTAGGCTAGTCTAGGCTAGTCAAATGTGCTCACAGATACAGTGTGGGTAGGCTAGTCTAGGCTAGTCAAATGTGCTCACAGATACAGTGTGGGTAGGCTAGTCTAGGCTAGTCAAATGTGCTCACAGATACAGTGTGGGTAGGCTAGTCTAGGCTAGTCAAATGTGCTCACAGATACAGTGTGGGTAGGCTAGTCTGGATACAGTGTGGGTAGGCTCAAATGTGCTCACAGATACAGTGTGGGTAGGCTAGTCTAGGCTAGTCAAATGTGCAAATGTGCACAGATACAGTGTGGGTAGGCTAGTCTAGGCTAGTCAAATGTGCTCACAGATACAGTGTGGGTAGGCTAGTCTAGGCTAGTCAAATGTGCTCACAGATACAGTGTGGGTAGGCTAGTCTAGGCTAGTCAAATGTGCTCACAGATACAGTGTGGGTAGGCTAGTCTAGGCTAGTCAAATGTGCTCACAGATACAGTGTGGGTAGGCTAGTCTAGGCTAGTCAAATGTGCTCACAGATACAGTGTGGGTAGGCTAGTCTAGGCTAGTCAAATGTGCTCACAGATACAGTGTGGGTAGGCTAGTCTAGGCTAGTCAAATGTGCTCACAGATACAGTGTGGGTAGGCTAGTCTAGGCTAGTCAAATGTGCTCACAGATACAGTGTGGGTAGGCTAGTCTAGGCTAGTCAAATGTGCTCACGGATACAGTGTGGGTAGGCTAGTCTAGGCTAGTCAAATGTGTGGGTCACAGATACAGTGTGGGTAGGCTAGTCTAGGCTAGTCAAATGTGCTCACAGATACAGTGTGGGTAGGCTAGTCTAGGCTAGTCAAATGTGCTCACAGATACAGTGTGGGTAGGCTAGTCTAGGCTAGTCAAATGTGCTCACAGATACAGTGTGGGTAGGCTAGTCTAGGCTAGTCAAATGTGCTCACAGATACAGTGTGGGTAGGCTAGTCTAGGCTAGTCAAATGTGCTCACAGATACAGTGTGGGTAGGCTAGTCTAGGCCAGTCAACTGTGCTCACAGATTCAGTGTGGGTAGGCTAGTCTAGGCTAGTCAACTGTGCTCACAGATACAGTGTGGGTAGGCTAGTCTAGGCTAGTCAAATGTGTTCACAGATACAGTGTGGGTAGGCTAGTCTAGGCTAAAAAGATCCCACCATGTCGAATGAACAAATGGTCTGCGGGCATTTATAAAACTGTACCAGACCTTCCTGTTTCCATCAGAGCTGTTGTGATTCATTTTTTTAATATGGTATGACTTTACTCATGTATAAACTGTGGATGGAAACATGGGTAGTGAAATCTCTTGTTCTAGCAAGAGTAGCCAAAATAATGGGCAACTGGGCATTTTATACATGAGCCTAAGCATGGTGGGATGTTAATTGCTTAATTAACTTGTGAACCACACCTGTGTCAGGCACCTGCTTTCAATATATTTTGTATCCCTCATTTACTTAAGTGTTTGCTTTATTTTGGCAACCTGTATATTCTTCCTGTAGAGTAACCCTGCCTGGACCTAGGACCTGTTGAACAACACACCTACAACACTCCACTCACCAACTTACACACGGATACTGTCATATTCAGTGCGTTTCAAACGTTCTCTCATATTGAATTTATACCAACTAATTTCTCTTTCTCTCTTCATACATGTCCTTCCTTCCCCTAGCATCTCTCCCTCTGCTCTCTCTCTCTTCCCTCCCTCTCTCTGCTCTTTCTCTCTTCCCTCCCTCCCTCTCTCTGCTCTCTCTCTCTTCCCTCTCTCTCTCTACTCTCTCGCTCTTCCCTCCCTCTCTCTGCTCTCTCTCTCTTCCCTCCCTCTCTCTGCACTCTCTCTCTTCCCTCCCTCTCTCTGCACTCTCTCGCTCTTCCCTCCCTCTCTCTGCTCTCTCTCTCTCCCTCCCTCCCTCTCTCTGCACTCTCTCTCTCTTCCCTCCCTCTCTCTGCACTCTCTCGCTCTTCCCTCCCTCTCTCTCCTCTCTCTCTCTCCTCTCTCTCTCTTCCATCCCTCCCTCTCTCTGCACTCTCTCTCTCTGCACTCTCTCTTCCCTCCCTCCCTCTCTCTGCACTCTCTCTCTCTACTCTCTCTCTTCCCTCCCTCTCTCTACTCTCTCTCTTCCCTCTCTCTCTCTGCACTCTCTCTCTTCCCTCCCTCTCTCTGCTCTCTCTCTCTTCCCTCCCTCTCTCTGCACTCTCTCTTCCCTCCCTCTCTCTGCACTCTCTCTCTTCCCTCCCTCTCTCTGCACTCTCTCGCTCTTCCCTCTCTCTCTCTGCTCTCTCTCTCTTCCCTCCTCCCTCTCTCTGCACTCTCTCGCTCTTCCCTCCCTCTCTCTGCACTCTCTCGCTCTTCCCTCCCTCTCTCTACTCTCTCTCTTCCCTCTCTCTCTCTGCACTCTCTCTCTTCCCTCCCTCTCTCTGCTCTCTCTCTCTTCCCTCCCTCTCTCTGCACTCTCTCTTCCCTCCCTCTCTCTGCACTCTCTCTCTTCCCTCCCTCTCTCTGCACTCTCTCGCTCTTCCCTCTCTCTCTCTGCTCTCTCTCTCTTCCCTCCTCCCTCTCTCTGCACTCTCTCGCTCTTCCCTCCCTCTCTCTACTCTCTCTCTTCCCTCTCTCTCTCTGCACTCTCTCTCTTCCCTCCCTCTCTCTGCTCTCTCTCTCTTCCCTCCCTCTCTCTGCACTCTCTCTTCCCTCCCTCTCTCTGCTCTCTCTCTCTTCCCTCCCTCTCTCTGCACTCTCTCTCTCTTCCCTCTCTCTCTCTGCTCTCTCTCTCTTCCCTCCTCCCTCTCTCTGCTCTCTCTCTCTTCCCTCCCTCTCTCTGCACTCTCTCTTCCCTCCCTCTCTCTGCACTCTCTCTCTTCCCTCCCTCTCTCTGCACTCTCTCGCTCTTCCCACCCTCTCTCTGCACTCTCTCGCTCTTCCCTCCCTCTCTCTGCTCTCTCTCTCTCTTCCACTCCCTCTCTCTCCTCTCTCTCTCTTCCCTCCCTCCCTCTCTCTGCACTCTCTCTCTCCCTCCCTCTCTCTTCCCTCCCTCTCTCTACTCTCTCTCTTCCCTCCCTCTCTCTACTCTCTCTCTCTTCCCTCCCTCTCTCTGCACCCTCTCTCTTCCCTCCCTCTCTCTGCACTCTCTCTCTTCACTCCCTCTCTCTGCACTCTCTCTCTTCCCTGCCTCTCTCTGCTCTCTCTCTCTCTTCCCTCCCTCTCTCATCCCTCTCTCAATTCAATACAAAGGGCTTTATTGGCATGGGAAACATGTTTACATTGCCAAAGCAAGTGGAACAGATATAATTAGCAAAAGTTATAGAATCTGAAATAAACAGTACAAATTGCACCCACAAAAGTTTCAAAAGAATAAAGACATTTTAAATGTTATATAATGGCTACATACAGTGTTGTAACAATATGAAAATACTTGAAGTGAGAAAAGGAAAATAAAATAGGCAGATAAATATAGTTTGTGTTTTGAATGGTGCTTCACTGGTTGCCCTTTTCTAGCAGCATCAGGTCACAAGTCTTGCTGCTGTGATGGCACAATGTGGTACTGAATTTCACCTAATAGATATGGGAGTTTATCACAATTGGATTTGTTTTCAAATTCTTTGTGGGTGTGTGTAATCTGAGGGAAATGGGTCTCTAATATGGTCATACATTTGGTGGAAGGCTAGGAAGTGTAGCTCATTTTCCACCTCACTTTGTGGGCGGTGGGCACTCGAGAACCAGGTCTCTCGAGAACCAGGTCTGCCTACGTTGGCCTCTCTCAATAGCAAGGCTATGCTCACTGAGTTTGTACATAGTCAAAGCTTTCCTTCATTTTGGGTCAGTCACAGTGGTCAGGTATTCTGCCACTTTGCTCTCTCTGTTTAGGGCCAAATGGCATTCTAGTTTGCTTATTTTTTTGTTCAGTTCTTTCCAATGTGTCAAGTAATTATCTTTTTGTTTTCTCATGACTTGTTTGGGTCTAATTGTGTTGCTGTCCTGGGGCTCTGTGGGTTCTGTTTGTGTCTGTGAACAGAGCCCCAGGACCAGCTTACTGATGGGAATCTTCCTCAGGTTATTCTCTCTGTAGGTGAGGGCTTTGCTGTAGAAGTTTTAGGAATCTCTTCCTTTTAAGTGGTTATAGAATTTAACGTCTCTTTTCTGGATTTTGATCATTTGCGGGCATCATCCCAATTCTTCTCTGCATGCATTATTTTGTGTTTTATGCTGTGCACAGAGTTCTGCATGCAAAGTGAATTCTTGGTTTGTGACCCCAGACCTCACAGCAGTAGAGGGCAATGGATTCTATAACTAATTCAAGTATTTTTTTTTGCCAGATGCTAATTGGGATGTTGAATGTTGTGTTCCTTTCGAATGGCATAGAAGAGGCCCTTCTTGCCTTGTCTCTCAGATCATTCACAGCCGTATGGAAGTTACCTGTGGTGCAGATCATTCACAGCCGTATGGAAGTTACCTGTGGTGCTGATGTTCTGGCCGAGGTAGGTCTACTTTTTTGTGTACTCTAGGGCAACAATGTCTAGATGGAATTTGTACGTGTGGTCGCGGCAACTGTACATTTTTTGGAACACAATTCTCTCTTTATCCCTCCCTCAGTCTTATCAGCTGCACCCTCTTATCAGCTGTACATCAGCAGGACCCGATGATATCAAAGCAGTAGAGGGGAGGAGAGAACAGGAGGGCAGGGGGGGAGAAGGTGAGTAGAGACCCCCCACTCCTGAGGAGCCCCCCTGTAGAGACCGGGGACCAAACTGCCCCCCCCCCCACACACACACCCTCCTCAGCTGCTACTTCTCTTTCCCCATTTGTCTGTAATGAGCCTACCAGCGTCCTCTCTGATTAGGAGGGGTGAGACTCAACAAATTGCCCCACACCTCCTCCTCCTCCCTCCCTGTACCTCTGTCCTTCCCCCTCACACCCCTTCACACCCCTTCACACCCCACTTTAATACTCCAGCGCCCCTGTCGACTCTGCCTCCTGCCCCCCTCTCCCCCTCATCCCCTCTCATTTGATGAATGCCCCAGTTGAGAGTCATCCTCCCCTCCCTACCACCCCTGGCCCTGGCATTGCTTATATGATCTTTGAAATAGAAGTGAAGTCAAGGGACCACCGCCCCTGCAAGTGCTACCCCTCTGGTCACACACACACACACACACACACACACACACACACACACACACACACACACACACACACACACACACACACACACACACACACACACACACACACACACAGTCAAGCATACGTTTATTTTTTTATTTTCTAAAGTTTGGCTGTCCTGTAAACTCCAGACCTCTAATACGCTTCATTTACTCAGACCACAACCCTCCCCTGCCCAGCCCTGTTACAGACCGACAGTCCTCCTGCCAGGGCCCACCCATGACCCCATGGGTAGATGGAGAACAGCTGTGTCTTCATGTGTTACTGGCCAGCCTACTGCTTGGTTGTTGTGCTCTTTGGTTGTAAATACCATATTTTCTGTATGTGACCGACTGTCTGAGAGTCAATGAATGTGTCTCTCAAGTCAACTTTTGATGTGTTGTACACAAGCGTGTGTGTGTGTGTGTGTGTGTGTGTGTGTGTGTGTGTGTGTGTGTGTGTGTGTGTGTGTGTGTGTGTGTGTGTGTGTGTGTGTGTGTGTGTGTGTGTGTGTGTGTGTGTGTGTGTGTGTGCGTGTGCGTGTGCGCGTGTGTGTGTGTAATATAATAATAATAATATAATAATATATGTGTGTGTGTGTGTGTGTGTGGATTTGATTGTTAACGGGCAAACGCCTCAAGAGAACGAGGGAGACAGGGAGTGAGAGAGAGAGTGATGTAAAGTGAGAGGGATGGGGTTATGATAAGGATAAGGGTGAGACACTGTGTGACACACAGGAACCTACAGTATGATCCGATCCCAACATTCAGTCATACAGTTGGGTGTGTGTTTGTTTTCATTGTTGTCGGTAGGTACCTGTGATGGAATCTCAGATTTATTTTTATTTCATTTATTTTTTATTTCACCTTTATTTAACCAGGTAGGCCAGTTGACAAAAAGTTCTCATTTACAACTGCGACCTGGCCAAGATAAAGCAAAGTAGTGCGACACAAGCAACAACCAAACAACACAGAGTTACACATGGAATAAACAAACGTACAGTCAATAACACAATAGAAAAAAATCTATATACAGTGCAAATGAGGTAAGATTAGGGAGGTAAGGCAATAAGTAGGCCGTAGTGGCGATAATAATAATTACAGTTTAGCAATTAAACACTGGAGTGATAGATGTGCAGAATGTGCAACTGGGGTGCAAAGGAGCTAAATAAATAAATAGAGTATGGGGATGAGGTAGTTGGATGGGCTATTTACAGATGGGCTATGTACAGCTGCAGTGATCTGTGAGCTGCTCTGACAGCTGATGCTTGATGCTTGATGGCATGGAGAGTAGGAGTAATAACAGTTTAATGTAGGAGTCATAACCGTAGTCATAGGAGTGGTCCTTCCCCATCACCCCATCACACCTTTAACCACCTTTAACCACCTTTAACCACCTTTAACCACCTTTAACCACCGTTAACCACCTTTAACCACCGTTAACCACCTTTAACCACCTTTAACCACCTTTAACCACCTTTAACCACCTTTAACCACCTTTAACACCTTTAACCACCTTTAACCACCTTTAACCACCTTTAACCACCGTTAACCACCTTTAACCACCTTTAACCACCTTTAACCACCTTTAATCTGAAGGAGATTATCTCAATGCCTTCCTCCCTCTCTTCCACTCTTTCACCATCTCACCATCTTTCCCATCCCATGCACACTCACCCTATTTCTCCATCTACCTTTGCCCCATCCCCCTTTTATTAGTCATGAACTGCTTATAAATTATGTTAGAAGGAAATTAAAAGAAAGAAAGGCCAGCAGCATATCACTCTGCGTGCCACTGCTGGCTTGCTTCTGAAGCTAAGCAGGGTTGGTCCTGGTTGGTCCTTGGATGGGAGACCAGATCCTGCTGGAAGTGTTGGAGGGCAAGTAGGAGGCACCCTTTATCCCAATACCCCAGGGCAGTGATTGGGGACATTGCCCTGTGAAGGGTGCTGTCTTTTGGATGAGACATTAAACGGGTGTCCTGACTCTCTGTGGTCACCTAAGATCCCACTTATTGTAAGAGTAGGAGTGGCTAATGTCCTGGCTAAATTCCCAATCTGACCCTCATACCATCACGGTCACCTAATCATCCCCATTTTACAATTGGCTCATTCATCCCTGTAACTGTTTCCCCAGGTTGTTGTTGTTAATGAGAATGTGTTTTCAGGTTGTTGTTAATGAGAATGTGTTTTCAGGTTGTTGTTAATGAGAATGTGTTTTCAGTCAACTTACAAAAGAAAAATAGGAGGAAGGAAGGAGAGAGAGAGAAAATGGAGAGTCGGAGAATGAAGGAAGGAAGGAGAGAGAAATGGAGAGTCGGAGAATGAAGGAAGGAGAGAGAAAATGGAGAGTCAGAGAATGAAGGAAGGAGAGAGAAAATGGAGAGTCGGAGAATGAAGGAAGGAGAGAGAAAATGGAGAGTCAGAGAATGAAGGAAGGAAGGAGAGAGAGAGAAAATGGAGAGTCGGAGAATGAAGGAAGGAAGGAGAGAGAGAGAAAATGGAGAGTCAGAGAATGAAGGAAGGAAGGAGAGAGAAAATGGAGAGTCAGAGAATGAAGGAAGGAGAGAGAAAATGGAGAGTTGGAGAATGAAGGAGAGAGAGAGAAAATGAAGAGTCAGAGAATGAAGGAAGGAGAGAGAAAATGAAGAGTCAGAGAATGAAGGAAGGAGAGAGAGAGAAAATGGAGAGTCAGAGAATGAAGGAAGGAGAGAGAGAGAAAATGGAGAGTCAGAGAATGAATGAAGGAAGGAAGGAGAGAGAAAATGGAAAGTCAGAGAATGAAGGAAGGAAGGAGAGAGAAAATGGAGAGTCGGAGAATGAAGGAAGGAGAGAGAAAATGGAGAGTCAGAGAATGAAGGAAGGAGGGAGAAAATGGAGTCAGAGAATGAAGGAAGGAAGGAAGGAGAGAGAAAATGGAGAGTCAGAGAATGAAGGAAGGAAGGAGAGAGAAAATGGAGAGTCGGAGAATGAAGGAAGGAGAGAGAGAGAGAATGGAGAGTCAGAGAATGAATAAAGGAAGGAAGGAGAGAGAAAATGGAGAGTCAGAGAATGAAGGAAGGAAGGAGAGAGAAAATGGAGAGTCGGAGAATGAAGGAAGGATAGAGAAAATGGAGAGTCAGAGAATGAAGGAAGGAGAGAGAAAATGGAGTCAGAGAATGAAGGAAGGAGAGAGAGAGAAAATGGAGAGTCAGAGAATGAAGGAAGGAGAGAGAAAATGGAGTCAGAGAATGAAGGAAGGAGAGAGAGAGAAAATGAAGAGTCAGGGAATGAAGGAAGGAGAGAGAGAGAAAATGGAGAGTCAGAGAATGAAGGAAGGAGAGAGAAAATGGAGAGTCAGGGAATGAAGGAAGGAGAGAGAGAGAAAATGGAGAGTCAGGGAATGAAGGAAGGAGAGAGAGAGAAAATGAAGAGTCAGGGAATGAAGGAAGGAGAGAGAGAGAAAATGAAGAGTCAGGGAATGAAGGAAGGAGAGAGAGAGAAAATGGAGAGTCAGAGAATGAAGGAAGGAGAGAGAAAATGGAGAGTCAGGGAATGAAGGAAGGAGAGAGAAAATGGAGAGTCAGGGAATGAAGGAAGGAAGGAGAGAGAAAATGGAGAGTCAGAGAATGAAGGAAGGAGAGAGAGAAAAAATGAAGAGTCAGGGAATGAAGGAAGGAGAGAGAGAGAAAATGAAGAGTCAGGGAATGAAGGAAGGAGAGAGAGAGAAAATGGAGAGTCAGGGAATGAAGGAAGGAGAGAGAGAAAAATGGAGAGTCAGAGAATGAAGGAAGGAGAGAGAAAAAATGGAGAGTCAGGGAATGAAGGAAGGAAGGAGAGAGAAAATGGAGAGTCAGAGAATGAAGGAAGGAGAGAGAAAATGGAGAGTCAGAGAATGAAGGAAGGAGAGAGAAAATGGAGAGTCGGAGAATGAAGGACGGAGAGAGAAAATGGAGTCAGAGAATGAAGGAAGGAGAGAGAGAGAAAATTAAGAGTCAGGGAATGAAGGAAGGAGAGAGAGAAAAATGGAGAGTCAGAGAATGAAGGAAGGATAGAGAAAATGGAGTCAGAGAATGAAGGAAGGAGAGAGAGAAAAAATGAAGAGTCAGGGAATGAAGGAAGGAGAGAGAGAGAAAATGGAGAGTCAGAGAATGAAGGAAGGAGAAAGAAAATGGAGAGTCAGAGAATGAAGGAAGGAGAAAGAAAATGGAGAGTCAGAGAATGAAGGAAGGAGAGAGAAAATGGAGAGTCAGAGAATGAAGGAAGGAGAGAGAAAATGGAGAGTCAGAGAATGAAGGAAGGAGAGAGAAAATGGAGAGTCAGAGAATGAAGGAAGGAGAGAGAAAATGGAGAGTCAGAGAATGAAGGAAGGAGAGAGAGAGAAAATGGAGAGTCAGAGAATGAAGGAAGGAGAGAGAAAATGGAGAGTCAGAGAATGAAGGAAGGAGAGAGAAAATGGAGAGTCAGAGAATGAAGGAAGGAGAGAGAAAATGGAGAGTCAGAGAATGAAGGAAGGAGAGAGAAAATGGAGAGTCAGGGAATGAAGGAAGGAAGGAGAGAGAAAATGGAGTCAGAGAATGAAGGAAGGAGAGAGAAAATGGAGAGTCAGTGAATGAAGGAAGGAAGGAGAGAGAAAATGGAGAGTCAGAGAATGAAGGAAGGAGAGAGAGAGAAAATGGAGAGTCGGAGAATGAAGGACCACAGCATTACTGGACCATCATGCTGTGAGACTATTATAGCGTTATTAAAAAATATCTGGCACGTCTGTTCCATAATAAATCAGTGCTTTCATATCTGAAGCAGCCAAGTCCACAGTGCACTGTACGATCAGAGAAAATATGTCCAGAGTCCACAGTGCATAACTGGACCAGCAAGGAGAGAATGAAGAATGATACATCAAAACAGCCATGGAGAGTCAGGAATGAAGGAAGGAGAGAACAATGCAGAAGGAAGGAGAGAGAAAATGGAGAGTCAGAGAACCAAGGAAGAGACAGAAAATGGCACCTCCGCCAACCAAGAGCCATGGCACCTCCGCAGACCACCCGAAAACACAGCCATGGCACCTCCGCCAGACCAACCGAAAACACAGCCATGGCACCTCCGCCAGACCAACCGAAAACACAGCCATGGCACCTCCGCCAGACCACCCGAAAACACAGCCATGGCAAGACCAGAAAAAATGGACAGCCAGAGCACCTCCGCCAGACCACCCGAAAACACAGCCATGGCACCTCCGAGAAAAGAACAGCCATGGCACCTCCGAACCCGAAAAACAGCCATGGCACCTCCGCCAGACCAAGGAAGGAGAGAAACACAGCCATGGCACCTCCGCCAACCAACCGAAAACACAGCCATGGCACCTCCGCCAGACCACCCGAAGGACAGCCATGGCACCTCCGCCAGACAGGGAATGAAGAAAAGAGACAGCCATGGCACCTCCGAGAATGAAGGAACACAGCCATGGCACCTCCGCCAGACCACCGAAAACACAGCCATGGCACCTCCGCCAGACCACCCGAAAACACAGCCATGGCACCTCCGCCAGACCAAAAAACACAGCCATGGCAAGACCACCCGAAAAATGGAGACAGCCATGGCACCTCCACCAGACCAATGGCCAGAAAACACAGCCATGGCACCTCCGCCAGACCACCCGAAAACACAGCCATGGCACCTCCGTGAAGGAAGGAGACCACCCGAAAACACAGCCATGGCACCTCCGCCAGACCACCCGAAAACACAGCCATGGCACCTCCGCCAGACCACCGAAAAAATGGAGAGTCACAGCCATGGCACCTCCGCCAGACCACCCGAAAATGGACAGCCATGGCACCTCCGCCAGACCACCCAAAACACAGCCATGGCACCTCCGCCAGGCACCTCCGCCAAAACACAGCCATGGCACCTCCGCCAGACCAACCGAAAACACAGCCATGGCACCTCCGCCAGAAGGACCCGAAAACACAGCCATGGCACCTCCGCCAGACCACCCGAAAACACAGCCATGGCACCTCCGAGAAACCGAAGGAGACCACCTCCGAAAAATGGACAGCCAGGCACCTCCGAATGAAGGAAACACAGCCATGGACCTCCGCCAGACCACCCGAAAACACAGCCATGGAGGAGAGAGAAAATGGAGAGTCAGAGAATGAAGGAAGGAGAGAGAGCCATGGAGTCAGAGAATGAAGGAAGGAGAGAGAAAATGGAGAGTCAGAGAATGAAGGAAGGAGAGAGAAAAAATGGAGAGTCAGAGAATGAAGGAAGGAGAGAGAGAGAAAATGGAGAGTCAGAGAATGAAGGAAGGATAGAGAAAATGGAGAGTCAGAGAATGAAGGAAGGAGGAGAAAATGGAGAGTCAGAGAATGAAGGAAGGAGAGAGAGAAAATGGAGAGTCAGAGAATGAAGGAAGGAAGGGAGAGAGAGAGAAATGGAGAGTCAGAGAATGAAGGAAGGAAGAGAGAGAAAATGGAGAGTCAGAGAATGAAGGAAGGAGAGAGAGAGAGAAAATGGAGAGTCAGAGAATGAAGGAAGGAGAGAGAAAATGGAGAGTCAGGAGAATGAAGGAAGGAGAGAGAGAAAGATGGCAGTCAGAGAATGAAGGAAGGAAGGAAGGAGAGAGAAATGGAGAGTCAGAGAATGAAGGAAGGAAGAGAGAAAAAATGAAAATGGAGTCGGAGAATGAAGTCAGAAGGAGAGAGAAAATGGAGAGTCAGAGAATGAAGGAAGGATGGAGAGTCAGGAATGAAGGAAGGAGAGAGAAATGGAGAGTCAGAGAATGAAGGAAGGAGAGAGCCAAAATGGAGAGTCGGAGAATGAAGGAAGGAGAGAGAAAATGGAGAGTCAGAGAATGAAGGAAGGAGGGAGAAAATGGAGTCAGAGAATGAAGGAAGGAGAGAGAAAAGAGTCAGAATGAAGGAGAGTCAGAGAATGAAGGAAGGAAGAGAGAAAATGGAGTCAGAGAATGAAGGAAGGAGGAGAGAGAAAATGAAGAGTCAGAGAATGAAGGAAGGAGAGAGAGAGAAAATGGAGAGTCAGAGAATGAAGGAAGGAGAGAGAAATGGAGAGTCAGGGAATGAAGGAAGGAGGAGAGAGAAAAATGGAGAGTCAGAGAATGAAGGAAGGAGAGAGAGAGAAAATGGAGAGTCAGAGAATGAAGGAAGGAGAGAGAAAATGGAGAGTCAGGGAATGAAGGAAGGAGAGAGAGAAAGAGTCAGGGAATGAAGGAAGGAGAGAGAGAGAAAATGAAGAGTCAGGGAATGAAGGAAGGAAGAGAGAAAATGGAGAGAGAGAATGAAGGAAGGAGCCAGAGAGAAAATGGAGAGTCAGAGAATGAAGGAAGGAGAGAGAGAGAAAAATGGAGAGTCAGAGAATGAAGGAAGGAGGAGAGAGAGAAAATGGAGAGTCAGGAGAATGAAGGAAGGAGGAGAGAGAAAATGGAGAGTCAGAGAATGAAGGAAGGAGGAGAGAGAAAAATGGAGAGTCAGAGAATGAAGGAAGGAGAGCCAGAGAATGAAGGAAGGAGAGAGAAAATGGAGTCAGAGAATGAAAATGAAGGAAGGAGGAGAGAGAAAATGGAGAGTCAGAGAATGAAGGAAGGAGAGAGAGAAATGGAGAGTCAGAGAATGAAGGAAGGAGAGAGAGAGAAAATGGAGAGTCAGAGAATGAAGGAAGGAGAGAGAGAAAATGGAGTCAGAGAATGAAGGAAGGACAGCCAAAATGGAGAGTCAGGGAATGAAGGAAGGAGAGAGAAAATGAAGGAGAGTGGAGAGTCAGAGAATGAAGGAAGGAGAGAGAAAATGGAGAGTCAGAGAATGAAGGAAGGAAGGAGAGTCAGAATGAGGAAGGAAGAGAAAAAAATGGAGAGTCAGAGAATGAAGGAAGGAGAGAGAAAATGGAGAGTCAGAGAATGAAGAAGGAAGGAGAGAAAATGGAGAGTCAGAGAATGGGAAGGAGAGAGAAAATGAGTCAGAGAATGAAGGAAGGAAGAGAGAGAAAATGAAGTCAGGGAATGAAGGAAGGAGAGAGAAAATGGAGAGTCAGAGAATGAAGGAAGGAAGGAGAGAAATGGAGTCAGAGAATGAAGGAAGGAGAGAGAAGAAGAGAATGAAGGAAGGAGAGAGAAAATGGAAGTCAGGGAATGAAGGAAGGAGAGAGAGAAAAATGGAGAGTCAGAGAATGAAGGAAGGAGAGAGAGAGAAAATGGAGAGTCAGAGAATGAAGGAAGGAGAGAGAAAATGGAGAGTCAGAAGGAATGAAGGAAGGAGAGAAGGAGGAGAAAATGAAGAGTCAGGGAATGAAGGAAGGAGAGAGAGAAAAATGGAGAGTCAGGGAATGAAGGAAGGAGAGAGAGAAAATGAAGAGTCAGGGAATGAAGGAAGGAGAGAGAGAAAAATGGAGAGTCAGAGAATGAAGGAAGGAGAGAGAAAATGGAGAGTCAGAGAATGAAGGAAGGAGAGAAAAATGGAGAGTCAGGAGAATGAAGGACGGAGAGAGAAAATGGAGAGTCAGAGAATGAAGGAAGGAGAGAGAAAATGGAGAGTCAGAGAATGAAGGAAGGAGAGAGAGAAAATGGAGAGTCAGAGAATGAAGGAAGGAGAGAGAAAATGGAGTCAGAGAATGAAGGAAGGAGAGAGAGAAAATGGAGAGTCAGGGAATGAAGGAAGGAGAGAGAGAGAAAATGGAGAGTCAGAGAATGAAGGAAGGAAGGAGAGAGAGAGAAAATGGAGAGTCAGAGAATGAAGGAAGGAAGGAGAGAGAAAATGGAGAGTCGGAGAATGAAGGAAGGAGAGAGAGAGAGAAAATGGAGAGTCAGAGAATGAAGGAGAGAGAGAGAAAATGGAGAGTCAGAGAATGAATAAAGGAAGGAAGGAGAGAAAATGGAAGTCAGAGAATGAAGGAAGGAAGGAGAAAATGGAGTCGGAGAATGAAGGAAGGAGAGAGAAATGGAGAGTCGGAGAATGAAGGAAGGATAGAGAAAATGGAGAGTCAGAGAATGAAGGAAGGAGAGAGAAAATGGAGAGTCGGAGAATGAAGGAAGGATAGAGAAAATGGAGAGTCAGAGAATGAAGGAAGGAGGGAGAAAATGGAGTCAGAGAATGAAGGAAGGAGAGAGAGAGAAATGGAGAGTCAGGGAATGAAGGAAGGAGAGAGAAAATGGAGTCAGAGAATGAAGGAAGGAGAGAGAGAAAATGAAGAGTCAGGGAATGAAGGAAGGAGAGAGAGAAAATGGAGAGTCAGAGAATGAAGGAAGGAGAGAGAAAATGGAGAGTCAGGGAATGAAGGAAGGAGAGAGAGAGAAAATGGAGAGTCAGAGAATGAAGGAAGGAGAGAGAGAGAAAATGGAGAGTCAGAGAATGAAGGAAGGAGAGAAAAATGGAGAGTCAGGGAATGAAGGAAGGAGAGAGAGAGAAAATGAAGAGTCAGGGAATGAAGGAAGGAGAGAGAGAGAAAATGAAGAGTCAGGGAATGAAGGAAGGAGAGAGAGAAAAAATGGAGAGTCAGGGAATAAAGGAAGGAGAGAGAGAGAAAATGAAGAGTCAGGGAATGAAGGAAGGAGAGAGAGAAAATGGAGAGTCAGAGAATGAAGGAAGGAGAGAGAAAATGGAGAGTCGGAGAATGAAGGACGGAGAGAGAAAATGGAGTCAGAGAATGAAGGAAGGAGAGAGAGAGAAAATTAAGAGTCAGGGAATGAAGGAAGGAGAGAGAGAGAAAATGGAGAGTCAGAGAATGAAGGAAGGATAGAGAAAATGGAGTCAGAGAATGAAGGAAGGAGAGAGAGAAAAAATGAAGAGTCAGGGAATGAAGGAAGGAGAGAGAGAGAAAATGGAGAGTCAGAGAATGAAGGAAGGAGAAAGAAAATGGAGAGTCAGAGAATGAAGGAAGGAGAAAGAAAATGGAGAGTCAGAGAATGAAGGAAGGAGAGAGAAAATGGAGAGTCAGGGAATGAAGGAAGGAAGGAGAGAGAAAATGGAGTCAGAGAATGAAGGAAGGAGAGAGAAAATGGAGAGTCAGAGAATGAAGGAAGGAGAGAGAGAGAAAATGGAGAGTCGGAGAATGAAGGACCACAGCATTACTGGACCATCATGCTGTGAGACTATTATAGCGTTATTAAAAAATATCTGGCACGTCTGTTCCATAATAAATCAGTGCTTTCATATCTGCTGCAGCCAAGTCCACAGTGCACTGTACGATCAGAGAAAATATGTCCAAGTCCACAGTGCATAACTGGACCAGCAAAGGAAGAAGAATGATACATCACAGCCATTGGCACCTCCGCCAGACCACCCGAAAACACAGCCATGGCACCTCCGCCAGACCACCCGAAAACACAGCCATGGCACCTCCGCCCAGACCAACCGAAAACACAGCCATGGCACCTCCGCCAGACCACCCCGAAAACACAGCCATGGCACCTCCGCCAGACCACCCGAAAACACAGCCATGGCACCTCCGCCAGACCACCCGAAAACACAGCCATGGCACCTCCGCCAGACCACCCGAAAACACAGCCATGTTATGGTTTGCCATTGTCTACACCACACTCTCTCTCTCTCCTGCCATTTTTTGAACCGTGTTTGAGTTCCAATGTTTGGTAGGTAGTTATCATCTCAGTAAGGTACTTATAAGTCATATTCTTCCAAATCAAAGGATTTGAACTATAACATTAAAGAGAAAATGACAGACTGTGGCTTTAAGTCCCAATGTTTGGAAAGGGGTTGTATGACTGATAGACAGGTGAATGTTATCACGCAGGCATGCAGAGTGCAGAGAGAACACCCAACCTCTTTAAACCTAATAATCACACATTAATATCACACATTCATCTTTGGATGAAAAGCGGTATAATCTGAGCGCGTATTTCACTGCTTTGGTTTTAAATGAGAGTTTAATCTGGATCATCCATCTCAATCTCCATTATTAGGCTCCAGATACTTCACACTGTAAGACTGTAACACATACTGAACTCCCCCTTTCTCTCTACATGTATTTCTCTCTCCATGCCTCTCCTTTTATGCCAGATTTGGATGGCATCATCGCAATCTGCACACATACACTCTGTGCATTTGGACATTGCATTCTGACAAATGGATCAAGACACACACACACACGCACACACACACACACACGGTAACAGAAAGGTTACTGTGAGACAATGTGCAGGGTTCAGGTCAGACGCAGCTCCACCTGCATCTCTCACCAGGGTGGGAACGCCGTGTCAGGGGTCGGAACGCCGTGTCAGGGGTCGGAACGCCGTGTCAGGGGTGGGAACGCCGTGTCAGGGGTCGGAACGCCGTGTCAGGGGTCGGAACGCCGTGTCAGGGGTGGGAACGCCGTGTCAGGGGTCGGAACGCCGTGTCAGGGGTCGGAACGCCGTGTCAGGGTCGGAACGCCGTGTCAGGGGTGGGAACGCCGTGTCAGGGTCGGAACGCCGTGTCAGGGGTGGGAACGCCGTGTCAGGGGTCGGAACGCCGTGTCAGGGGTCGGAACGCCGTGTCAGGGGTCGGAACGCCGTGTCAGGGTCGGAACGCCGTGTCAGGGTCGGAACGCCGTGTCAGGGGTCGGAACGCCGTGTCAGGGGGTCGGAACGCCGTGTCAGGGGTCGGAACGCCGTGTTAGGGGTCGGAATGCCGTGTCAGGGGTCGGAACGCCGTGTCAGGGGTCGGAACGCCGTGTTAGGGGTCGGAACGCCGTGTCAGGGGTGGGAACGCCGTGTCAGGGGTCGGAATGCCGTGTCAGGGGTCGGAACGCCGTGTTAGGGGTCGGAATGCCGTGTCAGGGGTCGGAACGCCGTGTCAGGGGTGGGAACGCCGTGTCAGGGGTCGGAACGCCGTGTCAGGGGTGGGAACGCCGTGTCAGGGGTCGGAACGCCGTGTCAGGGGTCGGAACGCCGTGTCAGGGGTCGGAACGCCGTGTCAGGGGTGGGAACGCCGTGTCAGGGGTCGGAATGCCGGGACGGAACGTCTTTGATGGAGAGCTGTCACAAGGAACGGTTCGGGAAAGGGAAGTGCTCTGCTGGAGTTTTATATATCAATGGAAAGACTTCCCTTCAGAGGAGAGCAGAGGAGAGCAGAGGAGAGCAGAGGAGAGCCGAGGAGAGCCGAGGGGAGCAGAGGAGAGCCGAGGAGAGCAGAGGAGAGCCGAAGAGAGCAGAGGAGGCAGAGGGAGAGCAGAGGAGAGCAGAGGAGAGGAGAGGAGAGCAGAGGAGAGCAGAGGAGAGCCGAGGAGAGCAGAGGAGAGCAGAGGAGAGCAGAGGAGAGCCGAAGAGAGCAGAGGAGAGCCGAGGAGAGCAGAGGAGAGCAGAGGAGAGCCGAGGAGAGCAGAGGAGAGCAGAGGAGAGCAGAGGAGAGCAGAGGAGAGCCGAGGAGAGCCGAGGGGAGCAGAGGAGAGCCGAGGGAGAGCAGAGGAGAGCCGAGGAGAGCAGAGGAGGCCGAGGAGAGCAGAGGGAGAGCAGAGGAGAGCCGAGGAGAGCCGAGGAGAGCAGAGGAGAGCCGAAGAGAGCAGAGGAGAGCAGAGGAGAGCAGAGGAGAGCCGAGGGAGGCAGAGGAGAGCAGAGGAGAGCAGAGGAGAGCCGAGGAGAGCAGAGGAGAGGAGAGGAGAGCAGAGGAGAGCCGAAGAGAGCAGAGGAGAGCAGAGGAGAGCCGAGGAGAGCCGAGGAGGAGCAGAGGAGAGCAGAGGAGAGGCAGAGGAGAGCCGAGGAGAGCCGAGGAGAGCAGAGGGAGAGCAGAGGAGAGCAGAGGAGAGCCGAAGAGAGCAGAGGAGAGGAGAGCCGAAGAGAGCAGAGGAGAGGAGAGCCGAGGAGAGCAGAGGAGAGCAGAGGAGAGCAGAGGAGAGCCGAGGAGAGGAGAGCAGAGGAGAGCAGAGGAGAGGAGAGCAGAGGAGAGCCGAGGAGAGGAGAGGAGAGCCGAGGAGAGGAGAGCAGAGGAGAGGAGATCAGAGGAGAGGAGAGCAGAGGAGAGCCGAGGAGAGCAGAGGAGAGCCGAGGAGAGCAGAGGAGAGGAGAGGAGAGGAGAGCAGAGGAGAGGAGAGGAGAGGAGAGCCGAGGAGAGGAGAGGAGAGCAGAGGAGAGCCGAAGAGAGCAGAGGAGAGCCGAGGAGAGGAGAGCCGATGAGAGCAGAGGAGAGCCGAGGAGAGCAGAGGAGAGCCGAGGAGAGCAGAGGAGAGGAGAGGAGAGCAGAGGAGAGCCGAAGTGCAAGCAGCAGCACACTGACACACACAGTACAGAGTACACACACACACACACACACAGTACAGAGTACACACACACACACACACACGCAGGACAGAGTACACACAGAGTACACACACACACACACACACAGTACAGAGTACACACAGAGTACACACACACACGCACACACACACACACACACACACACACACCAGCAAAGGAAAATGTCAAAGAAACATGAAACAGATATATAGCCAGGAAGAGAGACCCTAAACAAGTGATATAAAACTCCAACCAATCCCACCCAATGACTGGGTTCTATACAGTGGTTGGTAGAGAGAACGACATACTGTACTGTGTGTTTACATGAAATTAATGACAGAACATGTGTTAGCTGAGAATATACCTACACTACTGACACTACACTATAAACCATAGATATGGATAGGCGTATAGTAGGCCTGAATGCTTGATAATTAATGGTGATGATGTGAAGCAAGCACACATTTAGTATATTCCCACATTGGGAAGCAATACTGTGAGGCATCTATCTGATAATGTTGAGGTTTTGGGAAAAAAAAGATCAGTAGCTCCACTCTTAGAAAAAAAGGGTTCCAGAAGGGTTCTTCGGCTGTCCCCGTGGTAGAATCCATGTGGGTTCCATGTAGAACCCTCTGTGATGCTTTCTTCGAGGAGCAAAACGCAGACAATCTATTTGTTTTAAGACAGCACATAATTTTTATTGGATCACTGCGACAAAGGAAAACCACATAGGTTCTACATGGAACCAAAATGGTTCTTCAAAGGGTTCTCCTTTGTACAGCAGAACAACCCTTTTAGGTTCTAGATAGCACCTTTTTTTCTAAGAGTGTACAGTCCACCAGAGCAGAGGGGAAAGCTATATTCTATCCCACAATCCAACAGCAACCTGCCCAGACTACAGGAGCAAACTCTGGGTTCCCCAGCTGTTTGTCCCAGCATATATTCACGAACACACACAGTTCTGATCTGCTCCCTTGTCTTTGTTTCTATCCACCCTCTGCCTCTATGATCAACCACAGTAGGCCTACGCCATCATGCTGTTGACTGCTTCCCCACCCTGGTCTGACCACAACCCTGTCTCGGCAGGATCCTGTAACCGGTTAACTACATACAAATTCCCTCCTACTGAATGACACACCATTACACTCTATCTGCATTCACACTGCTTACTTCCTCTTACTGGTGTAAGTGTGTGTGTGTGTGTGTGTGTGTGTGTGTGTGTGTGTGTGTGTGTGTGTGTGTGTGTGTGTGTGTGTGTGTGTGTGTGTGTGTGTGTGTGTGTGTGTGTGTGTGTGTGTGTGTGTGTGTGTGTGTGTGTGTGTGTGTGTGTGCGCACCAGGTTTCTTACAATGACACATACACCCTATACCGTTGGGTGGAAACAGTGTAAAGACAGATTCCTCAGCATTACGAGTCAGCCTTAGGTACTGAATACTTCCATTCTAACTTTCAAGACAAACAGCACACGGTGTGTAGAGCTGAACTGCTATCCAAGGGATCCTGTGGAAGGTTGCTAAGCCGATGATGGGGATCTCACATACACAATATGGATTAGGGCTTTATCCTGACAGGCCATGTCAACACACAGAGAGAGGCACTATTGTGTTTGTGACAACCTAGGAATGTGGTTACAATGTGTAAGCACACAACAACCTACCACGATGACACCAACAGCCCAGGCAGCATCAACCAGCCATTCCTCTGTCTACATCTCCCACTCTTCTAATCATATGGTCTATTCAGTCACCGTGATTTTTTGTTGTTGTACCTGGGTGATGTTTTAGCTGTGTAGATCAGTAGTTATCTAATGACTTGAATACCTATGGATACCTTCTTCAAAGCATAATTGAGCGAGTGTTCTGAGAGGTGTCGCTTGGTGTCATGTCATCCTCTTCTCATATTCTGTATAAGTTATAGAATCCCTTTGGCTTTCAGGGGAGGACAATAGACAATTTGTTAGCTGCAAAAGTCTCAGCGTCTTTAACAATTACATGTACTGTAGGCGTATTACGTTCTTCAAACTGACTGAGGCTAGTTATACTGTTGTTTCAAATATAATCTGATCAACAGTTTAATAGGCTACTTTTTTTTTGCTCTGATTTACAAGATAAATCAGAAAGACCCCTTGACATGTTATATATGATGTTGTGTTACTTCTTGAATTCAAAAAGTATTAAATATATATATATACCTACACACAATAACCAATAATGACAAAGTGAAAAGATGTTTTGAGCAAATTTAGCACATTTATTGAAGGTGAAATAGAGACATATGTATGTTTTACACAAGTATTCAGATCCCTTGCCTTTTCTCACATTTTGTTACGTTACAGCCTTATTCTAAAATTGATTAAATTGTGTTTTTTTCCCTCATCAATCTGAACACAATACCCCATAATGGCAAAGCAAAAACAGGTTTTTAGACATTTTTGCTAATTTATAAAACATTCTGAAATATCACAATTATATAAACATTCAAACCATTTACTCAGTACTTTGTTGAAACACCTTTGGCGGCGATTACAGCCTCTAGTCTTCTTGGGTATGACGCTACAAGCTTTGTACACCTGTATTTGGGGAGTTTCTCCCATTCTTCTCTGCAGATCCTCTCAAGCTCTGTCAGGTTGGATGGGGAGAGTTGCTGCTCAGCTATTTTCAGGTCTCTCCAGAGATGTTCGATAGGGTTCAAGTCCGGGCTCTGGCTGGGTCCCTCAAGGACAGATGTCAAGGACATTCAGAGACTTGTCCCGAAGCCACTCCTGCGTTGTCTTGAATGTTTGTTCTGCTCATTGTCCTGTTGGAAGGTGAACATTCACCCCGGTTTTCATCAAGGATCTCTCAGTACTTTGCTCCGTTCATCTTTCCCGCGATCCTTACGAGTCTCCCAGTCCCTGCCGCTGAAAAACATCCCCACAGCATGATGCTGCCACCACCATGCTTCACCGTAGGGATGGTGCCAGGATTCCTCCAGACATGACGCTTGGCATTCAGGACTAATCTTGGTTTCATCAGACCAGAGAATCGTATATCTTATGGGCCTTTTGGATACCTCAAAGCGGGCTGTCATGTGCCTTTTACTGAGTGGCTTCAGTCTGGTCACTGTACCATAAAGATTGGTGGAGTGCTGCAGATATGTTTGTCCTTCTGGAAGGTTCTTCCATCTCCACAGAGGAACTCTAGAGCTCTGTCTCAGAGTAACAGTTATTGGTCACCTTCCAGACCAAGGCCCTTCTCCGATTGCTCAGTTTGGCCGGGCGGCCAGCTCTAGGAAGAGTCTTGGTGTTCCATTTAAGAATGATGGAGGTCACTGTGTTCTTGGGGACCTTCAATACTGCAGAAAGCTTTTGGTACCATTCCCCAGATGTTCCTCGACACAGTCCTGTCCTGAAGCTCTACAGACAATTTATTTGAGATAATGGCTTGGTTTTTGCTCTGATATACACTATCAACTGTGTGACCTTATATAGACAGGTGTGTGCCTTTGCAAATCAATTGAATTTATCACAGGTGGACTCCAATCAAGTTGTAGAAACATCTCAAGGATGATCAATGGAAACAGGATGCACGTGAGCTCAATTTCGAGTCTTATAGCAAAGGGTCTGAATACTTACGTAAATACGGTTGTCATGTCTGCTCCCGCCCCTCTCTGGCGCTTGAGGTTCATCATTACGCACACCTGTCACCATCGTTACGCACATCAGCGCTTCATCGGACTCACCTGGACTCCATCACCTCATTGATTGGCTCCCCTATATCTGTCACTTCCTCAGTTTCATTCCCGTGTCTGCATTGATGTTGTCTTGTTTCTCTTGTCCAGACGTTGTTCTTGTTCAGTTTCATGTCTACTTGTTATTATATCCTCACCCTGTACTTGCTTCCCGTCTCCCAGGCTCACAAGCCTCGGTTGGCTCGTCAGGCTCCCACGCCATGCCTCAGCCGGTTCGTCAGGCTCTCGCACCTTGGCCGGCTCGTCAGGCTCCCACGCCATGCCTCAGCCGGTTCGTCAGGCTCCGCGCCTCGGCCGGCTCGTCGGGCTCCCGCGCCTCGGCAGGCTCGTCGGGCTCGCCCAGGAAGGATGCCCGGTGATGTCCCTGTCACGTTGTTTTGATGTTGTTTTGTTTCTCTTGCCCAGACGCTGTTCTTGTTTAGTTTCATGTGTATTTATTATAAAACCCTGTACTTGCTTCCCGTCTCCCGGCGTCTGTAGTTGCGGAACCGTTACTAAGGTATTCTATAAACCTGTTTTCACTTTGTCATTTTGGGATATTGTGTGTAGAATTCTGAAGATTAAAAATATATATCTCAGAATAACGTAACAAAATGCGGAAGAAGTCAAGGGGTCTGAATACTTTCCAAAGGCACTATAAGTATTCACACCCTTTTGTTATGACACTCCAAATTGAGCTCAGGTGCATCCTACAACTTGATTAGAGTCCACCTGTGGCTAATTCAATTGTTTGGACATGATTTAGAAAGAAACACACCTGGCAAGGTGTGACAGGTGATAGTGCATGTCAGAGCAGAAACTATACTATGAAGTCCAAGGAACTGATCTCTAAGATAGAATTTTGACGAGGCATGTATCTGGGGAAGAGTATAAAACAATTTCTTTAACCATTTCTAGAGTGTTTAAAGTTTCCAAGAGCAAAGTGGTCTCCATCATTGGGAAATGGAGAAATTACGGAACAGACTCTTCCTGGAGCTGGCAACCAAACTGAGCAACTGGGCAATAAGGTGTTTGGTCAGGGAGGTGGCCAAGAACCCAATGACCACTCTGACAGAACTACAGAGTTCCTTGGCTGAGATGGGATAACTTGCCAGAAGGACAACCGTGTGTGTGTCTACAGCACTTCACCAATCTGGGATTTATGGGAGAGTGGCCAGACAGAATCCACCCCCAATAAAAGGTGCATGGAGTTTGCAAAAGGCATATCAAAGACTGAGAGTGTAGGGCAAAAGATTGATGATCACTGGCCTGAATGCAAAGCGCTATGTCTGGAGAAAACCAGGCACAGCTCATCACCTGTCTAACACCATCCCTACCGTGATGCAGCATCATGATATGGGGATGCTTTTTATTAGCAGGTACTGAGGATAGAGGCAACAATTAATGGTGCCAAATACAGGCAAATCCTTGATGAGAACCTGCTTCAGAGTGCAAATGACCTTAGACTTTAGCGAATATTTATGTTCCAACAGGACAATGACCCCACACATTCAGCCAAAGCTCAGAGCAAGAATGTGATAGTCCTTGAGTGGCCCAGCCAAAGCCCAGACTGGAATCCCATTGAAAATCTGTGGAAAGACTTGAAGATTGCTGTTCCCCGCCGCTCCCCATCTAACTTAAAGAGAGCTTGAGAAAATCTGTAAGGACGAATGGGAGAAAATCCCCAAATCCAGATGTGCAAAGCTGATACAGGCATACCCAAGACGACTCAAAGCTGTAATCGCCGCCAAAGGTGCTTTTACAAAGTATTGACTCAGGGGTGTAATACTTACGTAAATGTGTTTTTTTTTCAATACAATTGCTAACATTTAGAAGAACATGTTTTCATTTCGTCATTATGGGGTTTTGTGTGGAGAAATTCCACTGTATATTATTGTGATGACGTGTTTTTTATTTGACCTGTATTTAACCAGGCAAGTCAGTTAAGAACAAATTCTTATTTACAGTGACGGCCTAGGAACAGTGGGTTAACTGCCTGTTCAGGGGCAGAACGACAGATTTGTACCTTGTCAGCTCGGGGGTTTGAACTTGCAACCTTCCGGTTACTAGTCCAACGCCCCGCCCCGTGTAACTGAGGCGTCATTAATCATTTTGCTAGTTAAGAGAAGATTACAGAAAATTGTGAAAGAAAAACTAGGCTTGCGTCCAGGTTGATTCTGTGTCAGGCGACAGCGAGGAAGATAATTGTAGATAATTGACTGTGTCTGCGATAACGTTGGGTTACAATATGCCACAGGAATTAACTCTGAAATAATGAATGATCCCTCACAACTCCAAAAATACACAAACACAGATTACATAGTACACACCACACACACAAAGATTGCATAATTCACACCACACAGTCACTACACCCATTGGCATTGAGATAAAGGCCCCACGGTGTCCCCACGGTGTCCCCACGGTGTTCCCCCTCTATTCTCGTCTTTGATACTTTCTTTGAGGAGAGAAACACAAACAATCTATTTATTTTAAGACAGGAACATTATTTTTATTGGCTCACTGTGACAACGGAAAAAAAAAATGTCAATACTGAAGGTGTGCAGGCTTCATATATAATCCATTCTGTTTCTAAGGATCTGTCACTTTGGATAAGAAACAATTCAATTCAATTCAATTCAAGGGCTTTATTGGCATGGGAAACATGTGTTAACATTGCCAAAGCAAGTGAGGTAGACAACATACAAAGTGAATATATAAAGTGAAAAACAACAAAAATTATAAAACATATGTGTATTAATGTCAAATTTTAGCTATAAATGGGTTTTGCAAATATGTTTGGTTTTCAGCTCATACTATTCAGGATGGAAACATTTTATTTCCTCATTCCAAAATATTATATGTGTAAAATGGAGGGTAAAGTAGTGTATGAAGAGAGTAAAACTCTTACACTGCCCAACCCATGATGCCCTTGTTAGCATGACTAAAAATAGACAGCCTACCACTCTCTACACTAGGCTCCATCTAGGCCTATAACATCCACAACGACATTCATAAATCTCCCTAAACAAGACACAGTAGTAACACATGTGGTGATGATGGGCCATATTTTCTTACTTAACCCACAAGTCAAAGTCCATAACTGAGAACAGAGCCAAGAATAATTTATACCTAGAATAAAATATACCTAGAATAAAAACTATCCTATATATGTCTATGGCTCTGGAACACAATATTCATTGCTAACCTCCATTTAACGTTGCTAAGATATCACTGCTCTGGTCTTTGCTCTCAGCAGTGGTCACCAAGGCAGGGGAGGTGATGAGTGACAGGTTGGTAATGCCTTCGTGTCTCTCAAACATGAACACCATTCACGCATAGTGAAGACATATCCCTGAGAGGTTGAGCGAGAGGAACATCTGGGGCTGAGGTATTCTCTCTCTCTCTCTATCTCTCTCTCTCTCTCTCTCTGTCTCTCTCTCTCTCTCTCTCTCTCTCTCTCTCTGTCTCTGTCTCTCTCTCTCTCTCTCTCTCTCTCTCTCTCTCTCTCTCTCTCTCTCTCTCTCTCTCTCTCTCTCTCCCCTCTCTCTCTCTCTCTCTCCCTCTCTCTCTCTCTCTCTCCTTTCTCTCTCTCTCTCTCTCTCTCTCTCCCTCTCTCTCTCTCTCTCTCTCTCTCTCTCTCTCTCTCTCTCCCATTCCACCTTTCTCCCTCTCTCTCTCTCTCTCTCTCTCTCTCTCTCTCTCTCTCTCTCTCTCTCTCTCTCTCTCTCTCTCTCTCTCTCTCCCTCTCTCTCTCTCTCTCTCCCTCTCTCTCTCTCTCTCTCTCTCTCTCTCTCTCTCTCTCTCTCTCTCTCTCTCTCTCTCTCTCTCTCTCTCTCTCTCTCTCTCTCTCTCTCTCTCTCTCTCTCTCTCCCATTCCACCTTTCTCCCTCTCTCTCTCTCTCTCTCTCTCTCTCTCTCTGTCTCTCTCTCTCTCCCTCTCTCTCTCTCTCTCTCTCTCTCTCTCTCTCTCTCTCCCTCTCTCTCTCTCTCTCTCTCTCTCTCTCTCTCTCTCTCTCTCTCTCTCTCTCTCTCTCTCTCTCTCTCTCTCTCTCTCTCTCTCTCTCTCTCTCTCTCTCTCTCTCTCTCCCATTCCACCTTTCTCCTCTCTCTCTCTCTCTCTCTCTCTCTCTCTCTCTCTCTCTCTCTCTCTCTCTCTCTCTCTCTCTCTCTCTCTCTCTCTCTCTCTCTCTCTCTCCCTCCCACTCTCTACCTCTCTTCTCCAACTTCTTGTCTCTCTTATTTTTGTGAGAAATACTCACTAATCCAAACAGGTGAGATCACAGGTCATTACAATGAACGAGCAAGTTTGCAGCAATGGTTAAATTGCCCAATAATACGCCCACACACCCACAATGGAACAAAGCCGTTTTAACTAAGAAAGATTACACAAGAGTTACAACACTGGTTTTACCATTTACTACTATACAATTTACCATTATACAGTATTGTAGCTTAATTAATATACACCAATTCTCTCTCTCTCTCTCTCTCTCTCTCTCTCTCTCTCTCTCTCTCTCTCTCTCTCTCTCTCTCTGTCTCTCTCTCTTTCTCTCTCTCTCTCTCTCTCTCTCTCTCTCTCTCTCTCTCTCTCTTTCTCTCTCTCCTCTCTCTCTCTTTCTCTCTCTCTCTCTCTCTCTCTCTCTCTCTCTCTCTCTCTCTCTCTCTCTCTCTCTCTCTCTCTCTCTCTCTCTCTCTCTCTCTCTCTCTCTCTCTCTCTCTCTCCTTTCTCTCTCTCTCTCTCTCTCTCTCTCTCTCTCTCTCTCTCTGTCTCTCTCTCTCTCTCTCTCTCTCTCTCTCTCTCTCTCTCTCTCTCTCGGTGCATGCTGGGTGTTTTGGAGTTTGAGTGTTTGGTGTGGAAAGCTCTATCCTAACTAACTTTCTTGATTCTATTCTTTTCTTTACATGTTATTTTCTATGGTGGAGGGTTAATGCAATATTTGTTTTTAGCGGTATCCAAAGTTTCTTTTTTCAAAGTTAGGGTGGAAGAGGACAGAGTAACATTCCGGGGTTGCAAGGTATAGTGTGCGCAATGGCTTCTCAGCCTAGTGCGCAAGAGACGCTGTCGATTCAGCATGGTTTCAGGTGTGTTCCTGAGAACGGAGTTAAGGTGGAGGAGGTTCTGCTCGCGGTCGGTGAACAGGTAGGAGCTGAGTTTATACATTCTGCTTCTAGAATGAACAAGGCGGTGGTTGTGTTCATGAAAAGAGCTAATTTGGTCGGTAGGCTAATTGCTAGCGGAATATTTGTAAGGGATGTGTTGGTGTCAATTTCACCTCTCTCTACCCCTTCAACAAGAGTTGTAGTGGCAAATTTGCCTCCGTTTGTTACGGATGACCAAATTAGGAAAGAGCTGAGTCGTTTTGGTAAGTTTGCTAGCGGTTTCCGTGTACTGTCAGCAGGTTTTCAGGCAGATGCCGTTAAGCACGTTGTTTCATTCAGGAGGCAAGTGTTTATGTTTCTGAACAATAATGAGCAACAGCTAAATGTGCATTTTAAAGTGAGGCATGGGGAAGGGCTCTATGCAGGTTTTGCCAGCACAGATAGTCTACGGTGTTTTGAATGTGGGGATTTGGGGCACAAGAGCTTTGCGTGCCCACATAAAGGCCATAGACAAGGGGAGGGTACGAGCGCAAGGGGGAAATCGAGGTGAAAATGCAGGGGTAAGGAGATGCAGACAGCAGAGGCTGGGCCTAGTCAGTCTAGAGATGGTGGTGTAGATGAGGCTGGGTCTAGTCAGGCTAGAGATGGTGGGGTAGCTGAGGCTGGGTCTAGTCAGGCTAGAGATGGTGGGGTAGCTGAGGCTGGGCCTAGACATGCTATGGAGGGTGGTATAGCTGAGGCTGGCCCTAGTCATGCTATGGAGGGTGTTGTAGCTGAGGCTGGCCCTAGTCATGCTATGGAGGGTGGTATAGCTGAGGCTGGCCCTAGTCATGCTATGGAGGGTGTTGTAGCTGAGGCTGGCCCTAGTCATGCTATGGAGGGTGTTGTAGCTGAGGCTGGCCCTAGTCATGCTATGGAGGGTGGTGCAGATGATACTGCGTCTAGTCAGGTTATTCTAGTGGATGAGGAGAGTATAGTGGGGAAGTGTAAGAGATTAGGGGAGGAGGAGGAGGGTGTCAAGAGGAAAAAGAAAAAGGGTGTGGACAAAGGCACCATGGAAATGTTGCCTGTTGCTGTGGTGAGGCCCTAACCAGAGAGAAAGGGCAGGTGGTCAGGGTGGGAGATAGAGAAGAGGAGGAAAGTGAGTCTGAGGAAGAGGATGAGGAGGTATTTTTTCAGACTCCTCTTCAATTGGCCCGGAGCTGACAGCCAGTCAACCAGAGGGGTCTAAGTACACGTTGAGAGAACTGACAAGGTTCCTGAATGAGACTAAGGGGAAAAAAGTTAATCTTGAGGCTTTTTTTCCTGATCCTAGAAAGTTTGTAAGATCAGTACAACATGCTATGAGAAATGAGGGCATGGTGTCCTCTCACCCAAGAAACGGTTTAGGTTGAGGAAGTGGGTCACAACAGTGCGTAAGGTTTACCTTCAGACACTGTTTAAATGTTTAATTTCTTACTGACACTGGGGCTTTTTGAGCTTTGCTATTGGTCTATTTCTCTGCTGGCTTTTCTCCCACTTCTTATGGAGACTCTTCGGGTAGGCTCGCTCAATATAAATGGCGCCAGAGATGCGGGAAAGAGGAGTGTGTTGAGTGAATATGTAAAACATAAACAAGTACAGGTGTTGTTTCTGCAGGAGACGCATAGTGATGTGGTGAATGAAGTTGATTGGGGGCTCTGGTGGAAAGGGGCAAGTGTGTTGAGCCATGGGACAAATCTTAGTGCAGGGGTGGCAGTCCTTTTTGCACCGGGTCTGGCTGTAAAAATTTGCTCCTCAAAGGAGGTGTGTAGGGGTAGGTTGCTTGTTGTTAAAGCAGAAATTAACAACATGTGTTTTGTCTTTATAAATGTGTATGCGCCTAACACAGGGAGAGAAAGAGGGGTTCTATTTGGGAGTCTTAGACAGGAACTCTCACAAGTAGCGCCTGAGGAGACGCTGGTGATCGGAGGTGACTGGAACTGTACAATGGATTTTACAAAAGACAGAAATGGGGAAGAGCCTCATTCAGTGTCAGTGGGAGTGTTAAGGGACATCTTTAATCAGTTTGACCTAGTGGATGTTTGGAGAACTAAACATCCAAACACAAGACAGTATACGTGGGTGAAGGTTTTTGGGGCTAGGGTGAGTGCAGCTCGACTTGATCGTTTTTACATGTCCAGGAATCAGAGCAATAGGCTTCTGAGTGCTACCATTCTCCCAGTGGGGTTTCGGATCACCACATAACCATGGCTCGGCTGTCTATTTCACCAGGGCCCCGGCAGGCATCTTATTGGAAGTTCAATGTAAAGCTCTTACAAGATGCCACTTTTTGCTCAGGTTTCCAGACTTTTGGGAAAGATGGGGGCAGCGAAGAGAGGAGTATGAGTCTCTGAGTCAGTGGTGGGATGTGGGGAAAGTGCAAATTCGGCTTTTCTGTCAACAGTACACAGCTCTCTCATCCTCAGAGGCAAGGAGAGTGTTGGGGGAACTAGAGCGGTGTATTAGTGAGATGGAGGTAGAGATGGTGGGGCAAGGCAATGTAGGCCTCCAGGCTAACTTAGCCGAATTACGTAGGGACCTGGGCAGTTTTTTCCAGGTTAAAGCAAAGGGAGCACTTGTAAGAGCTAGGTTCTCCATGCTCAAGGAGATGGATGCTCCCAGCTCCTTCTTCTTTGGTTTGGAAAGACAGAGCAGTGAAGCCAAGGGTATGCATTGTCTACGGCTGTCTGATGGGCGGGTGACCTCTGTGGTGGGGGAGATGCGGGAGCGGACTGTGGAGTTTTATACTGAATTGTATAGGGCAGAAATGTGTGATCCTATGTGTGCTCAGGTCTTGTTCGCAGGACTCCCTAAGCTCTCTCGGGCACAGAGGGATGAAATGGACATTCCTCTGTTGTCACATGAACTGGCAGAGGCAGTAACCCAGATGTCCCCGGTCGTGCACCCGGGGTTGATGGACTTCCAGTGGAATTTTACAAAAAATTCTGGGGAACAATTGGACAGGATTTCTTTTGCGTGTTGCGAGAATGCATAGGGGTAGGAGAGTTGCCGATGAGCTGCCGTCGGGCGGCTCTGACTCTCCTGCCCAAAAAAGGGGACTTGTGTGAACTTAAGAACTGGAGGCCTGTGGCGTTACTCTGTGCGGACTACAAGATTTTTGCCAAGGTCCTCTCTAACAGACTGAAGTCCCATCTGGACTCTATAATACACAAGGACCAGACATATTGTGTACCGGGACGCTCAATCACGGACAACTTGTTCTTGATTAGGGACATGTTGGACTTGTCGAGAGGTTCTAATGTGAACTTTGGACTGGTCTCTTTAGATCAAGAGAAGGCTTTTGATAGAGTGGATCATGAGTATCTGTTTAATGTGATGTCTGTGTTTGGGTTTGGGAAGAGTTTTGTGACCTGTGTGAAGCTGTTGTATGCTGGGGCGTCATGTATGGTTAAGGTGGGAGGGGGCTCAGTAGGCCAGTCTGGGTGAGACGGGGCATTAGACAAGGATGCCCTCTATCTGGGCAGCTGTACACACTAGCCATTGAGCCTTTTTTAGGACTGCTACGCAGGAGACTGCGGGGAGTGTGCTGGACAGGCATGGATGTGGTGACAGGAATTGCAGTCTCAGCATATGCAGATGATGTTTCTGTGATGGTCAGGGATGGGCAAGATATGCAGGAACTAGAGACCAGTCTGAAGGTGTATGAGGGAGCTTCATCAGCTAAGGTAAACTGGGGAAAGAGCAAAGCTCTGTTATGTGGGGCATGGGGGATAGGGCTCCTCCTCTGCTTCCAGGGGTTTGCAGTGGGGTTGTGAAGGGCTTAAAGTGTTGGGGGTGTACCTGGGCTCGGAGAGGTGGGTCAGCAAGAACTGGGAGGGGCTGACACAGGCAGTGGTGTCAAGACTGGCCAGGTGGAGGTGGCTCCTGTCCCAAGTGTCATATAGAGGGAGGGTGCTGATAATCAACAACCTGGTGGCATCTTCCTTGTGGCATAAACTGGCTGTCCTCAACCCCCCCGCCGGTCTGCTTGCAGACCTGCAACGCAAGCTGGTGGACTTTTTTGGTCGGGACATCACTGGCTGAAGGCAGCAGTTTTGTACATGACCGTCCACGAAGGAGGACAGGGCCTGGTGGAACTGGAGAGCAGGATGGCTGCTTTCAGACTAAAGGCGGTGCAGAGACTGCTGTACCACACTGATGTTGGCTGGAGGGAACCAGCATGCGCTGCTGAGGAGAGCTGGCGGATTAGGGTTGGACCGGCAGCTGTTCCTCATGAAGCTGGAGAGGCTGAGTACAGCAGGTCTCTCAGAGTTTTACTCTGCGGTGCTGAGGGCCTGGCAGCTGCTAAGGCCCACACGAGAAGGGGTGTGGAGCCTGGGCAGTGGGTGTGGGAGGAGCCCATCTTCCACAACCCAGCCATCCCTTTGAGATCGGTTCAGTCGGCCACCCTGCAGAGGCAACTGATGGCAGGGGGTTTACAAAGGCTGGGTGACCTGAGACTGCTGGGAGAGGAGGGTGGAAAACCCGGAGGTCTTGGCGCAACAAACAGGAATAACGTCTCTTAGGCTGCTGGAGAGATTCCTGGAGGAGGTTCAGGAGGCACTGTCTGAGCCGGTAAGGGGGTGTTTGAGAGGCCAAAGGGAGAGGGGCCACCAATGTTCCCGCCACTGCAGGTGACGGCAGAGACTGGAGACTGGCAAGGGGTCTGGAGGACTTGTTAGATTTTAACACTCCGAGCCTGGGGAGTTTGAGGGGGTGGGAGGTAAAGCCCTCTACAACCTCTGCGTTAAGGTGAGGAGCATTAGAAGCCTAACAGGAGTGAAGGCACATCAGTGGCAGGGGGTATGTGGGGGCGGAGAGTATGGTGGGTTTTAGATGGAGGGCGCTCTACAAACCCCCAGTACCAAAGAGGTCAGGGGACCTCCAGTGGAGGGTTCTTCATGGAGCCCTGGCCACTAACAGCTGGTTGGCACGGGTTGATCCGGGAATTGGGCAGGGGTGTCCTTTCTGTCAAATGAAAGAAACTGTAATTCATGTGTTTTCTGTGTGCACCAGGTTAATGCCATTAATGTCTCTGTTGGAATGTCTGTGTGACAGGTTGGGGGTGGTTTTTGCTGTTGGGATGTTTATAATGGGATACAGGTATTCGAGTAAGGAGAAAGAAAAATGTGTTTTGTTGAATTTTCTGTTTGCTCAGGCAAAGTTAGCTATTTGGCTAACAAGGAGGAACAGGGTCAAGGTGGGGGATAACAGACCCTTTACTACTGTTTCATGGGATGGTCTCTGCGCGCCTTAGGGTTGAGTTTGAGTTCTATAAAATGATCAAATGTGTGGAGATGTTTGAGGAGATATGGTGTGTTGGGGGGCTGTCTGTATTGCTGGGGAAGATGTTTTGGATATACGGTTGTAGGAGATGGTTTTTGTGTATTTTTATTTATTTTTTATTTTTATTTATTTTAGGAGTGGGGGGTGAGTTTTAAATGAATTAAGAATGTTTCAATAAAGCAAGACCAAAAGTCAAAGTCTCTCTCTCTCTCTCTCTCTCTCTGTCTCTCTCTCTCTCTCCCTTTCTCTCTCTCTCCCTCTCTCTCTCTCTCTCTCTCTCTCTCTCTCTCTTTCTCTCTCTCCCTCTCTCTCTCTTTCTCTCTCTCTCTCTCTCTCTCCCTCTCTCTCTCTCTCTCTCTCTCTCTCTCTCTCTCTCTCTCTCTCTCTCTCTCTCTCTCTCTCTCTCTCTCTCTCTCTCTCTCTCTCTCTCTCTCCCTTTCTCTCTCTCTCTCTCTCTCTCTCTCTCTCTCTCTCTCTCTCTCTCTCTCTCTCTCCCTTTCTCTCTCTCTCTCTCTCTCTCTCTCTCTTGTTTTTTGAGAAATACTCACTGATCCAAAGAGGTGAGATCATAGGTCATTGCAATGAATGAGAAAGGAAAGGAGAAAGCATTTTTAACTAAGAAAGACAACAATTACAACACTGATTTACTATTTTACAGTTGTTTTGCAGCTTAGATTTTAGATGTAAGATTTAAGCCATAGAGTAGTAGGGCTCAGTTAGCTCATGTGCTGAGTGTAAGTATCACGATGTAGCCACAGCCCACACTCAGAAGGAAAAACCCAAAACAAACTAGAAAACTACACAAACAACCCATTATGCCTCCTCAGTAAAGGAAGCCTTGGTGTGTATTGTATTTATGATAGTGTGTACAAAGTGTGTCAGCTTCAATGAGAGAGAGAGAGAGAGAGAGAGAGAGAGAGAGAGAGAGAGAGAGAGAGAGAGAGAGAGAGAGAGAGAGAGAGAGAGAGAGAGAGGTCAGAGAGAGTTTAGAGTGTGTGCATGAGAGAGAGACTGAGAGAGAGATGCTAGAGAGAGAGAGAGAGAGGAACAGAAGTTAGGCCTTGAGGTCACAGATTAGCAACAATGTTTACACTTCTCCCAAACAAGCTTGTGCCGCTGTGTGTGCATGTTAATGAATGAATGAGTCTCTACTGATGATAGACAAGGATGCTATCAAGGAATATACTAATCTGTTCCATACTGCATGCCATGCTATGCATGCAGAACAGGTATCAACCCAGCTGACAGTGTAAACTTCTCCTTAAATCACACACCTACTATTTTTAGAATTCAAATTAAATGTACACAACAATCAAGCATTGCCCTCCTTTTGCTTTGCTGTGTGTGTGTGTGTGTGTGTGTGTGTGTGTGTGTGTGTGTGTGTGTGTGTGTGTGTGTGTGTGTGTGTGTGTGTGTGTGTGTGTGTGTGTGTGTGTGTGTGTGTGTGTGTGTGCTCGTGTGCAATAAAGCCCTGTCAAGCCCTGTTCTATATCCCTGAGTAGACAGAGAGTAAGCGCTGTATAAACACCTTTGTGTGTGTGTACACAATCTGACAATGTAAACTCTATGTCAACTGCCTTGTGTAAATAGATGTGTAAAGTCTTTTGGAGTTTAGTATGTTGGTTCTGTGTGTTTCTCGATGCTGATGGTGTGAACTCTCTACCTGAAAGAAACGTTGGCAAAGTTCGCATCAACCCTTGTGGATTGCTATGATAACTGACGCCAAAACACACACAAAAAAAAACATGCACACGTATGCAGACAACCATTATGCGCAACCTAAATGTTACGTGAAGTGTTGCATTGGCATGCATACAACCTAAATGTTACGTGAAGTGTTGCATTGGCATGCATACAACCTAAATGTTATGTGAAGTGATGCATATCAAGCAGTCACAGCATTGAAATCTATCAAAGTGAAAGTTGGAAAGTTCAGTGAGTTTGACGGTTCAACTTAATACCGACTCGTCTCTGCATTTGAAAGGCCAGGACATCACATGCTCTATGAACATGCTGTATATCATCAACGATAGCACCACCAGAAACCAGAAACATCACCAATAACTCCAGCCTCAAGGCACTTCCTGTGAAACAGTTTATCATTTCCCGAGTCAAAATGTTATCCGGGATAAGAATGTAGCAACAGCCTCCATGATGCATTTTCCTAATAGCTGGTTACTGTGGGGAATGTGGGCTCTCCTCAGCATGCCTCCACTGTGTCCCTGCTACAATACTAATTAAAGAAGGTGGGGAGGCTGAGTGGTGAGGTGTTTATCCAGACGACACACACTGGCTCTCCCATACTGGCGTGCGACGCTAACACACTAGGCTACGCTAAATCACTTCTCACTCCTCACTAAGAGAGGGGGAGAGAATGCTGACACATCAGGAAACTAATATTCCCTGACCAACATACATACCTTCCCAAAAGTTCTCATACTCTATTCTCAGACAGACCACCACAGCATACTATTCTACCACTCACATATATAATAATGAAGTGCATTGAAAGGCTGGCCAAAGCACACATCCCCTCCATCATCCCAGACACCCTGGATCCACTCATTTCCAACAGACGACGCAATATCAATTGCACTAAACTGCCCTCTCCCACCTAGAAAAGAGGGATACCTATATGTGAGGATGCTGGTCATTGAGCTTAGTGTTCAGCTCCATAGTGCCCTCCAAGGTGGTCAACAGGCTCGAGACCCTGGGACTGAACAACTCCCTCTGCAACTGGATCCTGAACTTCCTGACAAGCCGACCCCAGGTGGTAAGAGTAGGCGACAACACCTCAGCCATACTGACCCTCAGCACGGGAAGCCCCCCTGTGGTGTGTGCTAAGCCCCCTCCTGTACTCCCTGTTCACCCACGACTGTGGCCACACACGACTCCAAGTCCATCATCACGTTTGCTGACGACACGACGGTGGTAGGCCTGATCACCAATGACGATGAGACAGCCTATAGGGAGGAGGTCAGAGACCTGGCAGTGTGGTGCCAGGACAACAACCGCTCCCTCAATGTCGGCAATACCAAGGAGCTGATCGTGTACTACAGGAAACAGGAGCGGGTGCACACTCCCATCCACATCGACGGGGCCCCAGCGGGGAGGGTCAAGAGCTTCTAGTTCCTTGGTGTCCAGATCAATGAGGACTTAACATAGTCCTCTCACGCCAGCACAGCCTCCCTTAGGAGGCTGGAACGATTTGGCATGGCCCCTCAGATTCTAATGGAACTTTTACAGCTGCACCATCAAGAGTATCCTGACTGGTTGTATCACATGTCTGGAATGGCAACTGCACCGCTCTCAACTGGTAGGCGCTACAGAGAGTGAAGCTCACCCGCATCACTTCCAGCCATCCAGGACCCACGTGCCAGGCGGTGTCTTAGAAAGGCCAAAAAAAATGCCAATGAAGACATGGACTGTTCTCCATGCTCCCATCAGGTGCATCAAGGCTCAGAACCAACAGACTCCAAAACAGGAGCCATCCCCTGGCCATAAAACTGTTAAATTGTTAACAGCTACTGCTTCCCCCCACACCTACGCTGGTGGAAAAAAAGTTTGATTTATTACTACATTACGCTGCTGTTCATTGATTATTGATTGCCATTAACATTATTATCTATTTATCACTTTCTCCTAATCCATGCCTACTGTACATGTACATATCTAACTCAATACTGGCATTGAACCTGTATATAGCTTCCTCTCTTATTTCTAATATTTTGTTTTTATTTTTTTATAATTAGTTATACCTTTTTATATTGAATACTGCACTGTTGGGTAGGGCATGCAAGTTAGGTATTTCACTGTACGTGTGCATGTGACAAATACAACTTGAATCTTCTCTCTGAGACTTTTGAATATTTGTCTGTTGAACCTGTTATGGTCCAACAGAAATGTCATAAGAGGAATCAAGTGTCTGTGTTTGTAATAGGTTCAGGGGGGTCAGCATTCATCTCTATGCTACGGTCCCTGTACTGTACACGCAGTATTGTCAAGGGAGGCCTTGGTGGCTCACTGCTGCCATCTATCTGTCACAGGAGGAACTACAGCCATTGGGGCAGCCCCTGATTCTCTACCGTGTTCACCAACTGCTGAGTCGTGGGCCGAATTTGAATTTATATTTTTTATAATTATTTTATTTGGGACATAAAAGACTGTAAAAACACCAGCAAATCAAATGAATTAAAATTTGGAATTTATTCCGAATTATTCGCACGCATAATAGAGAGATGTACACTGAGTGTACAAAACATAAAGAACACCTGCTTTTTCCATGACATAGACTGACCAGGTGAATTCAGGTGAAAGCTATGATCCCTTATTGATGTCACTTGTTATTAAATCCACTTCAATCTCAGTATAGATGAAGGGGAGGAGACAGGTTAAAGAAGGATTTTTAAACCTTTGAGACAATTGAGACATGGATTGTGTTTGTGCCATTCAGAGGGTGGATGGGCAAGACAAACAATTTAAGGGCCTTTGAACTTACTGTTTCCATAGAGACTAAAACAGAAAATTGGATAAGACTATTTCATTTCCTTTCATGCTTTCATTTTGTTTGTCTTTTTTGTTTTTTGTTTAGGCACTGTGCAAATAAATCCATCCCATAGAGTAGTGCTACAAAACATCTCCCCTCGTTCCAAAATACTGAGCAAAAGAGACAGAGTTGCTCATCTTGGCATGAAGCTGTCTATTCTTCATTTAAAGTTCACTTTCACTTCAAATTAGGCAGCCAAGTCCGCTATAATCCCCAACCTTTCAAAACATGCCTCTAGGCCTGCCTGTTTGTCTGTCTGCCTGCCTGCCTGTCTGTCTGTCTGCCTGCCTGCCTGTCTGCCTGTCTGCCTGCCTATCTGCCTGTCTGTATGTCTGTCTGCCTGCCTGCCTGTCTGCCTGTCTGCCTGCCTGCCTATCTGTTTAGAGGCTTAGCTAGACTGAATGACAGAGTGAATAGACCGCCAGGGCAACTCTGGCCTATCTCTCTTGTTCTTCAATGTGAGCTCTGGAGTTGGTTAAAACTTCACTCTCTTTGCCTCTTTCTCTATTGGGCATAATCACCATGATCCAATTCTCCCGTGGGCAGATTCTGTGTGTAGACAGAGATACTCTGCCAGGACTGAATTGGATGCGTGGGATCCAAACATAAATTCTGATAGTTTGTTGTGGACTTTGTTTTTGCTGGAACTCTCAATTTCTAACACATATGAACACAGAAGTTAATCATGCAGCTGACCAAATTACCCAAGATTTGACTTCTGGGTAAACAGAGATGACCAAAATCCTGTTATAATCCAATTATTTAGACACAAAAATAGTGGCGTTTTACACACATAGTATACACACAAAAACACGCAATGACTCATCAGAGATAGAAAATAAACTTAATCACTTCACTGGGAATGTGCTAATTTGAGTCCAGATGAGACACGCACACACACACGCCCACTTGCACAGGACACACACACACACATACAGAGAGTGCCACTGGAGGGGCTGGTTGGATGGTGGTAATGTAAACACTAATCAGAGTGAGGTTAAACTCAGCCAATGGGATGTTGAGGAGAACACACTCTTCACATTAAGCATGAGCTCTCATATAAAGCAGCTCGCACAATCACACACCACCACACCACACTATACCCCAGGGCATGTTCTCTATAATCTCAATGATTTGGTTTGGTGTAGTGAGGGGGGCTTTGTGAATATTCTATCTTTTCCCACAAGAATTCCACATCTGCTGGAGATGGCTAGAATGGCACAGGAGTGGCGCAGCAGTCTGAGGCACTGCATCTCAGTGCTAGAGACGTCACTACAGACCCTGGTTCAGTTCCAAGCTGAATTACACCCGGCCCTGATTTGGAGTCCCATAGGGTGGCGCACAATTGCCCCAGCATCGTCCGGGTTTGGCCAGGGTAGGCCTTCATTGTAAATAATATTTATTTTCTAAACTGACTTACCTAGTTGAAATAAAGGTTAAATAAATAATAGTATGGGAGAATCTGCTCTTAGTCAATATCTGAGGTTTAACCCCAACATTCTCAGAGAGCCCAAAGGTGTTCCAAAAGGTGTTCCGAAAGGTGTTCCGAAAGGTGTTCCAAAAGGTGTTCCAAAAGGAATTCCAAAAGGTGTTCCAAAAGGTGTTCCGAAAGGTGTTCCGAAAGGTGTTCCAAAAGGTGTTCCGAAAGGTATTCCGAAAGGTGTTCCAAAAGGTGTTCCGAAAGGTGTTCCAAAAGGTGTTCCAAAAGGTGTTCCAAAAGGTGTTCCAAGGTGTTCCAAAAGGTGTTCCAAAAGGTGTTCCAAAAGGTCTTCCAAAAGGTGTTCCAAAAGGTGTTCCGAAAGGTGTTCCAAAAGGTGTTCCAAAAGACAGACGAGGGGAGTTAGTAATGGCCAATGATACAGCAATTCTATAAGAGGTAACAGTACTACATAATTGAATAGTACAATTAGAGAAACAGGGAAATGTGTAGGTGGATTAGGAGCTGTTTCTCTGTGATTAAACAAGGAGGTTGTTTGGCTCCTAAACCCTACTGTCTCTTCCAGGCCTACTCCTTACGGTGCATTTTAGGATATGCAGACGTCAAGAACAAAACAAAGGAAGTTATTCCCCAAATCACAGATAATAGAGCCGACAAATACTCTCTTCAACGCACTGGGAATACCAAAGCATGGGATTCAGTATACTGCTCACACCGAACCACATTCTGCCAACACACAACAGAGTACAGTACTTTCTACCACATGGTATTGCCAACACAGACATCACATTACACAATATGACTCCTCACTATCAACAGTCAATACACCAAAACCACGAATACACACAAAGACAGACACACACGCAAAACCAACAATAGACCAGGCTTTTTGAGAACCACTGGCGTGGGAGTTACTGTACAGTCAGGCCGGATGTGGGAAAAAGGGACAGAACAAGGGATAAAGGAGGAGAGGAGGAGAGAAACTCTGGAGAAAGGAGGATGTTGAAAACACTTTCTTTCCTGTAGGAGTTGAAATAGCCCTTCTAAAAATAATGAAGCTAAGTATGAAACCCTGTCTATTTATGGAGTTCATGAATGGTATCAGTATGAGCTGTGGATTTTCTCAGCTGACTGAATGTGAGACCTGGCCTGAATCAGACACACCACATACTATACCCTACAAGGCCCTCCCACGCTCTCCCTCGGCAAATCTGATCACGACTCCATTTTGCTCCTCGCTTCTTATAGGAGACTATTAAAACCTACCCTAACCAGAAACCGTGGATTCGTGCAAAACTGAAAGCGAGAACCACCACATTTAACCACGGCAAGGTGACTGGGAATATGGCAGAATACAAACAGTGTAGTTATTCCCTCGGCAAGGCAATCAAACAGGCAAAACGTTACTATAAAAACAAAGTGGAGTCGCAATTCAGCAGCTCAGCCACAAGAAGTATGTGGCAGGGTCTACAGACAATCACAGACTACAAAAGGAAAACCAGCCACATCGCAGACACCGATGTCTTGCCTCCGGACAAGCTAAACACCTTCTTAGCCTGCTTTGAGGATAACACAGTGCTTCAGATGGCCACCTTTGTTCCTGTACGCAAAGGTAACTGAACTAAATGTCTACTGCCCCGTAGAACTCACTTCTGTCATCATGCTTTGAGAGACTAGTCAAGGATCATATCACCTCCACCTTACCTGTCACCCTAGACCCACTTCAATTTGCTTTCTGCCCCAATTGATCCACAGTGTCAGTGTACACATCACTGACAAACTGAACACAGACAGTGTTGTGAAGAAGTTGCAACAGCGCATCTTCAACCTCTGGAGGCTGGAGAAATTTGGCGTGGCACCTAAAGCCTTTCTACAGATGCACAACTGAGAGCATCCTGTCGGGCTGTATCACCGCCTGGTACGGCAACTGCACCGCCCGCAACCGTAAGGCTCTCCAGAGGGTAGTGAGGTCTGCACAACACATCACCGGGGGCAAACTACCTGCCCTCCAGGACAGCTACACCACCCGATGTTACAGGAAGGCCATAAAGATCATCAAGGACATCAACCACCCGAGCCACTGCCTGTTCACCCCGTTATCATCCATAAGGCGAGGTCAGTACAGATGCATCAAAGCTGGGACTGAGAGATTGAAAAACGGCTTCTATCTCAAGGCCATCAGACTGTTAAATAGCCATTACTAGCATATTAGAGGCTGCTGAAATCACTGGCCACTTTAATAAATGATAAATCCTAATAAAGGCCTTTTGTTTTCTGTGTTTGTTTAGTGACTGTATTTTAATGCTGCAGCTGGGTCCCGAGCCCTCCAGTGTCTGTATATTATTCCCTAGCACTGTTACTAATGATTGAGGAAACAAGCACCCACACAGACAAACTCACACAAACAAGAAAACACAGAGCATTGAAACATGCAGAGATTCAACATACTGACTCGTGGAAACACACACACTACAACAATGTACAATGTTGAGCGCTAAACTCTTCTGGGTTTCCCTTTCAATAAAAAAAATAGAATGCTCTGACATACATAGAGGAGGTAGAGAGATAAGTATCTCCTAACATGCTGACCACTCCGCTCGCGTAGTCTGCGATTGCAAAATAAATGTACACATACATGTTATTCAATCATTGAATCAACACTGTTCGCGAGTGCCAACGAGCGTCTGCATTGCCAAGCGCTAAAAGAGTTGTCAGTTCTATTTGTGACGCTGGACACGGTGCAAGTCCTGCCTCTCCCTTCTCCTCATTGGCTTATAGAAGCATAAATCCGCGTGCCATCTCCTCATTAATTTACAGATGAACTGAGGTCGGTTGGTTGTTGTGGTAATACACCTTATTAACACCTTATTATGAAAGTTAGATGCCAATCGTCATATAAAGTCTAAAGAAGAAAAAGACTGGAAGGAGGAGAGATGACTAAAAATGATTAGGTTGACCGATTTATGTGGGGATTAATTGGCGGAGTTTATATCCCAGTAAGCATTAGCTAGTGTGACCGATATGAAATGGCTAGCTAGATAGCGGTGGTGCGAGCTAATAGCGTTTCAATCGGTGACGTCACTTGCTCTGAGACCTTGAAGTAGTGGGTCCCCTTGCTCTGCAAGGGCCGTGGCTTTTGTGGAGCGATGGGTAACGATGATTCGTGGGTGTCAGTTGTTGATTTGTGCAGAGGGTCCCTGGTTCGAGCCCAGGTTGGGGCGAGGAGAGGGAAAGAAGCTATACTGTTATACTAGCAACATCAAGCTAGCTAAATAGAACAAATGCGCTAGCGACCTCAAGCTAGCTAGCTAAATTGCCATACATGTTTATTGCTCTTTGATCTGTCCCCAAATGATATAATTGGTTCAGAGTTTGTTTTGATATTTAAACCTGCGTGTCCTGATCACGTTTGGTGTGGGAGGACAAAATGCATTTGCGCACGATGGTGCACGCGGACGCAAGTACGTGTCCGGTTTGGGTATGGTGTAAGAAAGATGTTTTCCTCCCTTGTGTGACCGGAGGAGGGGAAACGTCTCTACTGTTTCCTGCCAGTAATCTCGATGGCCGACCCATTAGCCAGATAGCCAGTGACTCAGGAGTCTAGGATGGCATATAGGCTCACTGGTAAAGGAACTAATAAATACAGAAAATACTTGGTATGTGTGTGTCCATATTTGGTCCAGGAAGGATCGTCCCACGTAGGAGGTTGAGAGCAAAGTCATGGTCTTCAGGACCACAGAGAGGATGTGGTGGTGAGGGTCAAGAGTGGGAGAGACACAGAGACTAGTCTTCTCTCTCTATGTGTCTCTAGCTGTGTCCAGATGACAAGCATAGGAGTGAAAGCAATATAATGAGTAACGGGGTACAGTGTGCTTTTCTCTCAGCCTTGTTCACTTTCTCTCTTTCTCTCCCATACACAAACAGAGACCCCCACACACACCACAGGCACAGTGTATACACACTTCACTTTATTTCCCACACATACAGGCACAGAGAGAGTGGTTCTTTGTGTTGTCCAGATCCCAGTGAGGCTGCAGAGGCAGACAGGAGGTGGAGGCATTACACAGGGATCTCCAGGGATCCACTGGAGGAGATTGCCAACAAAAGGGACATTGTGTCACAGACACAAACACAGACACACACACACACATCCAAGAACCACAGCATCCTGCCTCATCCACCCCAATATCCAGCACAGCACCGATTCCCAATGTTTATGTTCTTATCTACACATGTAGCAGTCAATAGAAACTGAAGAAATCTGAGTTATAGTAAATCTAATTCACAAAGGGAATTTGAATGCACCACGCCAATATTCAGGGCTATTTGTACTGTGCTCGAACAAACGTGAGGAATGTTTCAGCATGTTTTACCAAAGACTACAGCAGAGAACATCCTCTTCCTACCCTCTTCCTACCCTCTTCCTACCCTCTTCCTGCCCTCTTCCTGCCCTCTTCCTACCCTCTTCCTGCCCTCTTCCTACCCTCTTCCTACCCTCTTCCTACCCTCTTCCTACCCTCTTCCTACCCTCTTCCTACCCTCTTCCTGCCCTCTTCCTACCCTCTTCCTACCCTCTTCCTACCCTCTTCCTACCCTCTTCCTACCCTCTTCCTGCCCTCTTCCTACCCTCTTCCTACCCTCTTCCTACCCTCTTCCTGCCCTCTTCCTGCCCTCTTCCTACCCTCTTCCTACCCTCTTCCTGCTCTCTTCCTACCCGCTTCCTACCCCGTGCTGAACACACACTTATTACACATAGAATGAGTCCATGCAATTTATGTGACTTGTGGAGCACATTTTTACCAGTGCACTTATTTAGGCTTGCAATAACAAGTGGGATGATTACTTATTGACTTAAGACATTTCAGCTTTTCATTCATAAATCATTTGTACAAAATGTCTAAAAAGTTAATTCCACTTTGGCATTATGAGGTGTTGTGTATAGGCCTGTGACACAAATCTCATTTGAACACATTTTAAATTCAGGCTGTAACACAACAAAATCTGGAAAAAAGTCCATTCCTTTCTGAAGGCACTGTTTATAGGGATATGGGAGATGGGGAAGGATCATTTTTGGAGATGGTATTGGACCTAATGAATCAAGACTGAAACAGGAAAATGAGACTCTTCTGAACAGTAGCCTCCACTATGGTTACTTTGATTATACCAATCTTTTCAGTTTGTCTCTAGTTGTTGGTGTTGATGCTGTCTCATTCACTGTAATACTGACTTTTTTTCAAATTGAATGGTGAAAAATAAAAATGTTGTGTTTATATTGAGATAAATGTCACATTAACATAAAAAAAACAGATATTGAGTTTGGCTTTATAGCGCCAGCTGTGTGTAGATACTTTTAAGGTGAAGAGCCGTTTTCCTCTCTGACAAGCTTTCAGATTTCAGTTATTTCAAATTCTCAGAACGCTCAGACAGAGGTGATTGGCTGAAACTTGACAGCTGTTGATGATGTCACTATCAGCCATTTTATCTTCAGTTACTGTAACAAACACAACAAAAAATTCAAATTGACATCTGAAATCCCTCTCTCTGTCATGACCGTGCTCTTTTCAGTTGGTTCATGGATTTGACCTACGGACTGCGTATTATCATCATAAACAGTATCTATTAATTATGTGAATCAGATCGGTGAGTATCTCTAGTCTTTGCCCAGATCAGAAAAAACTCCATTGAGAAATGTTTCAATGTATCCAGTGCTTGAATCCAGTCTTAAAGGGATACTTTGGGAATTTGGCAATTAAGTCCTTTATCTACTCCCCCTCATGGATACCGTTTGTATTTGTCTTAAATCCAGTATGAAGGAAGTTAGAGGTAGTTTCCCGAGCCAATGTTAACTAGCGTTAGCGCAATGACTATAAGTCTATGGTATTTACTAGCATTCTAGCAGTTACCAGGACTTCCAGTCATTGCGCTGTAGCTAGTTATCAATTGCACTAACGCTAGTTAGTAACTTCCTTCAAACTGCGGGCAAATAAATGTTATCCACAAGTTCATCTGACTCTGGGGAAGTAGTCAAAGTGCCTCATTGCAAGTATCACGGAATTATCCCTTCAATGTAAATGACAAGATTCGCTCACCACATTACCGTAACATCAAGCCCGAATGACCACTCAAATGATCTTCCCGCAAGCATAGTATCGTTTACAACCGACTTAGACTGTTGGATCTTTTACTGTGAGCCCAGAGCCACGTCAAGGTAGGATATCTATTATCTACAGACACAATGCTATATACTTTATATACACCATGAAGACCAGGGAGGTTCCACTGCTGTGCAAAGAAGGGCACCTATTGGTAGATGTGCATAAAAACTGACATTGTATATTTGAAGTTTTTAATTAGACTTTGGATGGTGTTTCATAAACACAGTCACTACAGAGATACAGGCGTCCGTCCGTCCTTCCTAACTCAGTTGCCGGAGAGGAAGGAAACCGCTCAGGGATTTCACCGTGAGGCCAATGGTGACTTAAAAACAGTTACAGAGTTGGCAGTGACAGGAGTGGCTGTGACAGGAGAAAACTGAGGCTGGATTAACAACTCCACAATACTAACCTAAATTCCAGAGTAAAAAGAAGGAAACCTGTACAGAATTTAAAAAATCCAAAACACTTATCCTGTTTGCAGTTCAGGCACTAAAGTAAAACTGCAGAAAATGTGGTGAGGAAATTCACTTTATGTCCTGAATACAGTGTTATGTTTGGGGCAAATCCAACACATCACTGAGTACCACTCTTTATATTTTCAAGCATGGTGGTGGCTGCATCATGTTATGGGTATGCTTGTCAATGGCAAGGACTAGGGAGGTTTTATGATAAAAAATAAATGGAATAGAGCTAAGCACAGGCAAAATCGTAGAGGAAGACCTGGTTCAGTTGGCTTTACAACAGACACTGCTTACCAAGACAGCATTGAATATTCCTGAGTGGCCTAGTTACAGTTTTGACTTAAATCAGCTTGAAATTATATGGCAAGACTTGTGTCTCTCTATCAATGATCCACAACCAACTTGTGGACATTTTTAATAGAATAATGTGAAAATATTTTACAATCCAGGTGTGCAAAGCTTTTAAAAGATTTAAAAGACTCACTGCTGCCAAAGGGGATTCCAACATGTATTGATTGAGGGGTGTGAACACTTAGATAAATGTGGTATTTCTGTACTTAATTTTCAATTGATTTGCCCCCCCCCCCAAAAAAAAAACATGTTTTCACTTTGTCATTATGGGGTATTGTGTGTAGATGGGTAAGATTTTTTTTTAAATCCATTTAGAATTCAGGCATGGACTTTACAAAGTGTCAAAAGTGTTCCACAGGGACGCTGGCCCATGTTGACTCCGATGCTTCCCACAGTTATGTCAAGTTGGCTGGCTGTCCTTTGGCTGGTGGACCATTCTTGATACACACGGGAAACTGAGCGTGAAAAACCCAGCAGCGCTGCAGTTCTTGACAAACCGGTGCGCCTGTCACCTACTACCATATCCCGTTCAAAGGCAATTACATTTTTGTCTTGCCCGTTCACTCTCTGAATGGCACACATTCACAATCCATGTCTCAATTGGCTCAATACTTAAAAATCCGTATTTAACCTGTTCATCACTACTCATCAAGTGACATAAATAAGGGCTCATAGCTTCACCTGAATTTACCTGGTCAGGCTATACCATGGAAAGAGCAGGTGTTCTTAATGTTTTCTATACTCAGTGTATATGTGAAGGTTGGGGTGTTGGCTTTGGGGAAGGTCTGGTGTTCTGGGGCTGCATAAGAAGCACTATTGTGAATGAGATAACTGGGGACCACTTTACTGAGAGGACACTGTGTCCTGACCTCCCTTCCTTTATTCACTCTCCACTTCCTGCCTGCCTGTCCAACCCTCTATCATCCCCCCTCCCAACGAGTCCCCAGTCTGAAGCCTGGAGCCGAGCCACCTTCTGTGGTGCCTGAAGGCACTTCCTGTCCACTGTGGGGGCAGCAGGGCTGGTATGACAGGGGCGAGTCTTTTCTTTCGAGCACTGACGTCGGCTATTTAGAAGAAGGTTTTACTTGCAATGACGGTGATACTGTATGTGGTCTTAACCTCTCATCTGCTAAATGACTTATGTAAATGTTAAAAAAACACCCAGGGGAAATGAAATCATTAGCATGGAGAGTGTGTGGGTATTTGTGTCTGTGTGATTGATGTAAATGAATTTTAAGAAGTCACAGAAGTCTCATTATATCACCACAAGAGTGTTAGCTACATACTCATATTCGGTCAGCAGCACCCTGTAAAAATGTGTGGCCATGTTGACTTTCTGATGGAGCTGTGCTTCTGTGTAGCAGCAGAGGGTGATGAATGACCTCACTCAGGGTCGTATAATACAGTGTTCATTTCGTCAACAAAAATTGTCACTGCCGATTACCGACATCACTATATAAATGACTAACCCCCCAAAAAAAAACTATAACTAAGGTAAGGATGTGGCACACCCAACACACAAAACCTAGACTACATCAGCTGCAATGAGTGTGGGCAGAAGGGATAACCAGTCACCACCAGTACAACTAGTCAGATACCCTTTGCCTGGTTAAGAAACACACGCTGCTTTATGAAATTAAAAACAATAGCAGCAGTAAATTTCATAGTAAATCAACAGTCTTTTCTCCCTTGAATATATCCTTTTATTGAATTTGTAGTCTCGCTCAACCCTCGCACTTTCCCTACTGCATTTCATAGCCAGTGGTCTAACTGCATTCTGCCCCCTATCCACTTTCCCTACTGCATTTCATAGTCAGTGGTCTAACTGCATTCTGCCCCCTATCCACTTTCCCTACTGCATTTCATAGTCAGTGGTCTAACTGCATTCCGCCCCCTATCCACTTTCCCTACTGCATTTCATAGCCAGTGGTCCAACTGCATTCTGCCCCCTATCCACTTTCCCTACTGCATTTCATAGCCAGTGGTCTAACTGCATTCTGCCCCCTATCCACTTTCCCTACTGCATTTCATAGCCAGTGGTCTAACTGCATTCTGCCCCCTATCCACTTTCCCTACTGCATTTCATAGTCAGTGGTCTAACTGCATTCTGCCCCCTATCCACTTTCCCTACTGCATTTCATAGTCGGTGGTCTAACTGCATTCTGCCCCCTATCCACTTTCCCTACTGCATTTCATAGTCAGTGGTCTAACTGCATTCTGCCCCCTATCCACTTTCCCTACTGCATTTCATAGTCGGTGGTCTAACTGCATTCTGCCCCCTATCCACTTTCCCTACTGCATTTCATAGTCAGTGGTCTAACTGCATTCTGCCCCTATCCACTTTCCCTACTGCATTTCATAGTCAGTGGTCTAACTGCATTCTGCCCCCTATCCACTTTCCCTACTGCATTTCATAGTCAGTGGTCTAACTGCATTCTGCCCCCTATCCACTTTCCCTACTGCATTTCATAGTCAGTGGTCTAACTGCATTCTGCCCCCTATCCACTTTCCCTACTGCATTTCATAGCCAGTGGTCTAACTGCATTCTGCCCCCTATCCACTTTCCCTACTGCATTTCATAGTCAGTGGTCTAACTGCATTCTGCCCCCTATCCACTTTCCCTACTGCATTTCATAGTCAGTGGTCCAACTGCATTCGGCCCCCTATCCACTTTCCCTACTGCATTTCATAGCCAGTGGTCTAACTGCATTCTGCCCCCTATCCACTTTCCCTACTGCATTTCATAGTCAGTGGTCTAACTGCATTCGGCCCCCTATCCACTTTCCCTACTGCATTTCATAGTCAGTGGTCTAACTGCATTCTGCCCCCTATCCACTTTCCCTACTGCATTTCATAGCCAGTGGTCTAACTGCATTCTGCCCCCTATCCACTTTCCCTACTGCATTTCATAGTCAGTGGTCTAACTGCATTCGGCCCCTATCCACTTTCCCTACTGCATTTCATAGCCAGTGGTCTAACTGCATTCTGCCCCCTATTTTCCCTACTGCATTTCATAGTCAGTGGTCTAACTGCATTCGGCCCCCTATCCACTTTCCCTACTGCATTTCATAGCCAGTGGTCTAACTGCATTCTGCCCCCTATCCACTTTCCCTACTGCATTTCATAGTCAGTGGTCTAACTGCATTCTGCCCCCTATCCACTTTCCCTACTGCATTTCATAGCCAGTGGTCTAACTGCATTCTGCCCCCTATCCACTTTCCCTACTGCATTTCATAGCCAGTGGTCTAACTGTATTCTGCATTTGGTGCCAGAGAGTCTAACTGCATTCTGCATTTGGTGCCAGAGAGTCTAACTGCATTCTGCATTTGGTGCCAGAGAGTCTAACTGCATTCTGCATTTGGTGCCAGAGAGTCTAACTGCATTCTGCATTTGGTGCCAGAGAGTCTAACTGCATTCTGCATTTGGTGCCAGAGAGTCTAACTGTATTCTGCATTTGGTGCCAGAGAGAAGGACCCAAGAATGTAGTCAAGACGACTACCTTGATTAAGCCTCCTCCATGTACAGTATATCTTAGTAGGTCAGGATTTTTATACCTCCATATATCCACTAGTTATAATGTGTCCATGATGGTCGTAATTTGTGTATGAGGGTGATACTTTGTAGTGTGATTTTTCAATGGTCCATTGAGGTATTTAAAACCTTATTATAATCTCCCACCGTAATAATTGTAGCTTGTGAGCTTGTTATATATATATATATATATATATGTGTGTGTGTGTGTGTGTGTGTGTTGTTTATTTTTTAAAGACTTGTGTAATGTGGATCATCATTATTTGGACTGCATAGATGAACTAGATCAATCAATCTGTTTATGGTCCAATGGCAGTCATGTTACCTCATTAGCTAGCTATAGCTAATAACCTGGTGCACGTTCAGCAGGACGCAATGTTTTGGAACGTTAAGATATTATTATTAATATTTCTATCTAGAACAAACATGTTGAAGTAGGAAGAACATTTCATCATTTTTTTGCACCTGAACGTGGCCATGGTAACATTGCCAATAGCCTACAGTGCATTGCAAAAGTATTCACCCCCTTTGCTATGAAGTCCATAAATAAGATCTGGTGCAACCAAGTACCTTCAGAAGTCACATAATTAGTTAAATAAAGTCCACCTGTGTGCAATCTAAGTGTCACAGTTTCTGTCACATGATCTCAGTATATTATACACCTGTTCTGGGTTATAAAAAAATATCTGAAACTTTAAACATCCCACGGAGCACCATTAAATCCATTATTAAAAGATGGAAAGAATATGGCACCACAACAAACCTGCCAAGAGAGGCCCTCCCACCGAAACTCACGGACCAGGCAAGGAGAGGCAACAAGAGAGGCAACACAGAGGCTACAAAGAGACCAAAGATAACCCTGAAGGAGCTGCAAAGCTCCACAGCGGAGATTGGAGTATCTGTCCGTAGGACCACTTTAAGCCGTACACTCCACAGAGCTGGGCTTTACTGAAGGGTGTCAAAGAAAAAAGCCATTGCTTAATGAAAATAATAAGCAAACACGTTTGGTGTTCACCAAAAGGCATGTGGGAGACTCCCCAAACATCTGGAAGAATGCCCTCTGGTTAGATGAGACGAAAATTGAGCTTTTTAGCCATCAAGGAAAACACTATGTCTGGCACAAACCCAACACCTTGATGGAATTATGGATGGCGCTAAATACAGGGAAATTCCTGAGAGAAACCTGTTTCAGTCTTCAAGATATTTGGGACTGGGCCGGAGGTTCACCTTCCAGCAGGACAATGACACAAAGAATACTGCTAAAGCAACAGGGGAAACATTTAAATGCCTTGGAATGGCCTAGTCAAAGCCCAGACCTCAATCCATTTGAGAGTCTGTAGTATGACTTAAAGATTGCTGTATACCAGCAAAACACATCCAACTTGAAGGAGCTGGAGCAGTTTTGCCTTGAAGAATGGGGAAAAAACCCAGTGGCTAGATGTGCCCCAAGAGATGTGCAACTGCAATTGCTGCAAAAGGTGGCTCTACAAAGTATTGACTTTGGAGGGTGAATAGTTATGCAAGCTCAAGTTTTCAGTTTTTATGTCTTATTTCTTGTTTGTTTCACAATAAAACATATTTTACATCTTTAAAGTGGTAGGCATGTTGTGTAAATCACATGATACAAACCCCCAGAAATCAATTTTAATTCCAGGTTGTTAGGCAACAAAATAGGAAAAATGCCAGGGGGGGGGGGTGAATACTTTCGCAAACATTTGGTGGCATAGAAAGAAAGGAACATGTATAGCAAACGATTTATTGTTTAAAACACTCGTCACAACATTAGATCGGACTGGATAAATAACTTTATTTTGCGTTAATGTGGACCCAGTGACTCAAACTGGAGCACATGGACCAGGACTTGAGCACATGGACCAGGACTTGAGCACATGGACCAGGACTTGAGCACATGGACCAGGACTTGAGCACATGGACCAGGACTTGAGCACATGGACCAGGACTTGAGCACATGGACCAGGACTTGAGCACTGGGACTCAGACTTGAGCACATGGACCAGGACTTGAGCACTGGGACTCACACTTGAGCACTGGGACTCAGACTTGAGCACTGGGACTCAGACTTGAGCACTGGGACTCAGACTTGAGCCATAGAGACTTGGGACTCGACTCATTGATGACTCTGACTCAAACACAGGGGTTTGGTGCTCCATTCGGACTTGAGGTTTAGTGACTAGACTACATCACTGGGCAAAACAGTCATCGGCTCCCGTTCAAAGTCATTAGCCCCCATTCTGCTTTTGGACATCAATGTGGCTGCTGTGACTGTGAAACGTTGATAAAGTACTACTTTGCGGCTCCATCTGGTGATTGTGCTTATCTCTCTGCCTGGCCCAGGAAGGATCATTCACATACTGTAGGAGGTTGAGAGCAAAGTCAGAGACTCTGTCTGTCTGTCTGTCTGTCTGTCTGTCTGTCTGTCTGTCTGTCTGTCTGTCTGTCTGTCTGTCTGTCTTTCTCTTAGTCTCTCTCTCTCGGAATTTACATGGCCAGATAACTGTTATATATTCTTATATATGTTTGTCATATTTCTGCTGGTGGTAAGATAAAACATATGTTGGTAGAACAAGGCTATGTACTGAATGTTTGTGAAAATGAAAGTCAGTTATTTATGTTTACTATACTGTAGTTTAATGAGGCAATACAAATGTAATGTGACTAAAAAAATAAAAATAAAAATGTCCCACTGTTTTCATAATTTTGACAATAACTAGACTAAATCCACCTTAATTAATATGATGTCAGTTCGGTTGTCATCTGAGACATTCTCATCAATGATAAGATGACATAAACTCTACAGTGGAAAGTCTACACATCAGAGTTATCGGATTCACATGGAATTGTTGTTAAATTTAAATGTTTGAATATTAAATTATTCGTGATGGGATGAAATGTGATTTTAGCTTCTAAAATGTGAGATTTGGGTTTTCATAAGGTTCTGCTCAATCAGTGGCCCGCCCCTGTGAAGTGACATGGCCGATAAAACTTTTCAAACACGCCCTCCTCTCCCTTCCTTGATGACAATATAACCTCCTGTTCCGAGGATGTGAGGACGACGGTCCGATGTCAGAATGGTTCAGATAATAACTACAGAACGAAGCCAACGTCAGTGTGAGCTTTGGTTGCGAATGGTATGAACTTTGAACTCTTATTCACTTATTCACTACCTCCTAGCCCGTTGTGTTAGCAACAGCAGCTGCAAACGCAGGTTAGGAAGGAACAGACAGAGTATCCCGTCTACCACACAACAACGTTACTACAACGTATCCAATTTACCAGCAAAGACATTCTTCAAAGGACAAAGGACTCGGTTGGACAACACGGCCTTCCATCTACAACCAACCTACCGAAGCGCAGCTCAGAGTAAATATTTATTGCATTTTACTTTTCCAAATTAGGCGGTAATTTAGAATGCATAAGATACTGTATGCGATTTTCAGGATTTTTTTCTTCTCATTTTGTCTGTCATAGTTCAAGTGTACCTATGATGAAAATTAAAGGCCTCTCTCATCTTTTTAAGTGGGAGAACTTGCACAATTGGTGGCTGACTAAATACTTGTTTGCCCCACTGTATTTTACCTCTTGGTGATGTCATTTGGAAACATGTTAACTTTCACTGCTATGCAGACGACACACAGCTGTACATTTCAGTGAAACATATGAATGAAATGAAATTGCCTGAAGCCTGTGTTTCAGACATAAGGAAGTGGATGGCGGCAAATGTTCTACTTTTAAACTCAGACAAAAAAAGAGATGCTAGTTCTAGGTCCCAAGAAACAAAGAGATATTCAGTTGAATCATACAATTAATCTTGATGGTTGTCTCGAATAAAACTGTGATGGACCTCGGCGTTACTCTGGACCCTGATCTCTCTTTTAACGAACATATCAAGACTGTTTCAATGACAGCTTTTTTTCCATCTATGAAACATTGCAAAAATCTGAAACTTTCTGTCCAAAAATGATGCCAAAAAATGTATCCTTTGTCACTTCTAGGTTAGACTACTGCAATGCTCTACTTTCCTGGCTACCCAGATAAAATGCTAAATAAACTTCAGTTAGTACTAATTACGGCTGCTAGAATCCTGACTAGAACCATAAAATGTGATCATATTATTCCAGTGCCAGCCTCTCTACAATGGCTTCCTGTTAAGGTAAAAGGCTGCTTTCAAGGTTTTACTGCTAACCTACAAAGCATTACATGGGCTTGCTCCTACCTCTCTTTCTGATGTTGTCCTGCTGTACATAACAAGACGCAGGCCTCCTTACTGTCCCTAGAATTTATAAGCAAACAGCTGGAGGCAGGGCTTTCTCCTTAGAGCTCAATTTTTATGGACTGGTCTGCCTATCCATGTGAGAGACAGACTCGGTCTCGACCTTTAAGTCTTTATTGAAGACTCATCTCTTCAGTAGGTCTTATGATTGAGTGTAATCTGGCCCAGGAGTGTGAAGGAGAATGGAAAGGCACTGGAGCAACGAAATGCCCTTGCTGTCCCTACCTGACTGGTTCCCCTCTCTCCACTGGGATTCTCTGTCTCAAACCCTGTTACAGGAGCTGAGTCACTGGCTTTCTGGAGCTCTTCCATGCCATCCCTAGGAGGGGTGCGGCACTTGATTGGGTTGAGTCATTGACGTGATCTTCCTGTCCCCCCTTGGGTTTGTGCCGTGGGGAGATCTTTGTGGGCTATACTCGGCCTTGTCTCAGGATGGTAAGTTGGTGGTTGAAGACATCCCTCTAGTGGTGTGGGGGCTGTGCTTTGGCAAAGTGGGTGGGGTTATAACCTGCCTGTTTGGCCCTGTCCGAGGGTATAGTCGGACAGGGCCACAGTATCTTTCAACCTCTCCTGGCTCAGCCTCCAGTATTTATGCTGCAATAGTTTATGTGTCAGGGGGCTAGGGTCAGTCTGTTATATCTGGAGTGTTTCTCCTGTCTTATCCTGTGTCCTGTGTGAATTTAAGTATGGTCTCTCTAATTCTCTCTCTCTCTCTCTCTCTTCTCTCTCTCTCTCCTTCTCTCTCTCTCTCTCTCTCTCTCTCTCTCTCTCTCTCTCTCTCTCTCTCTCTCTCTCTCTCTCTCTCTCTCTCTCTCTCTCTCTTTTCGGAGGAGGAGGAGGACCTGAGCCCTAGGACCATGCCTCAGGACTACCTGGCCTGATGACTCCTTGCTGTCCCCAGTCCACCTGGTTGTGCTGCTGCGCCAGTTTCAACTGGAACCCTGACCTGTTCACCGGACATGCTACCTGTCCCGGACCTGCTGTTTTCAACTCTCTAGAGACAGCAGGAGTGGTAGAGATACTTTGAATGATGGGCCGACCAACCAGTGCTCCTGCACATTGGCTAACCGGGCTATCTGCATTGTGTCCCGCACCCACCACCCGCCAACCCCTCTTTAACACTACTGCTACTCTCTGTTCATAATATATGCATAGTCACTTTAAGCATGTCTACATGTACATACTACCTCAATCAGCCTAACTGATGTGTCTGTATCTAGCCTCGCTACTTTTATAGCCTCGCTGCTGTCTTTTTACTGTTGTTTTATTTCTTTACTTACCTATTGTTCACCTAATACCTAATTTAGGTGACACCTAATTTTTTGCACTATTGGTTAGAGCCTGTAAGTACGCATTTCACTGTAAGGTCTACTACACCTGTTGTATTCAGCATTTCACTGTGAGGTCTACTACACCTGTTGTATTCAGCATTTCACTGTGAGGTCTACTACACCTGTTGTATTCAGCATTTCACTGTGAGGTCTACTTTTGTATTCAGCATTTCACTGTGAGGTCTACTACACCTGTTGTATTCAGCATTTCACTGTGAGGTCTACTACACCTGTTGTATACAGCATTTCACTGTGAGGTCTACTACACCTGTTGTATTCAGCATTTCACTGTGAGGTCTACTACACCTGTTGTATACAGCATTTCACTGTGAGGTCTACTACACCTGTTGTATTCAGCATTTCACTGTGAGGTCTACTACACCTGTTGTATACAGCATTTCACTGTGAGGTCTACTACACCTGTTGTATTCAGCATTTCACTGTGAGGTCTACTACACCTGTTGTATTCAGCATTTCACTGTAGGTCTACTACACCTGTTGTCAGCATTTCACCTACACACCTGTTGTATTCAGCATTTCACTGTAAGGTCTACCTACACCTGTTGTATTCAGCATTTCACTGTAAGGTCTACCTACACCTGTTGTATTCAGCATTTCACTGTAAGGTCTACTACACCTGTTGTATTCAGCATTTCACTGTAAGGTCTATTTCACTTTCACTGTAAGGTCTACCTACACCTGTTGTATTCAGCATTTCACTGTAAGGTCTACCTACACCTGTTGTATTCAGCATTTCACTGTAAGGTCTACCTACACCTGTTGTATTCAGCATTTCACTGTAAGGTCTACCTACACCTGTTGTATTCAACGCATATGACAAAAAAACTTTTACTTGATTTGATTGGCTAACTGACATTTACTCCTGAGGTGCTGACCTGTGATTATTATTATTTGACCCTGCTGGTCATCTATGAACATTTGAACATCTTGGCCATGTTCTGATGTTCTGTTATAATCACCAACCAGCACAGCCAGAAGAGGACTGGCCACCCCTCATAGCCTGGTTCCTCTCTATGTTTATAATCTCCACCCAGCACAGCCAGAAGAGGACTGGCCACCCCTCATAGCCTGGTTCCTCTCTATGTTTATAATCTCCACCCGGCACAGCCAGAAGAGGACTGGCCACCCCTCATAGCCTGGTTCCTCTCTAGGTTTATAATCACCACCCAGCACAGCCAGAAGAGGACTGGCCACCCCACATAGCCTGGTTCCTCTCTAGGTTTATAATCTCCACCCAGCACAGCCAGAAGAGGACTGGCCACCCCTCATAGCCTGGTTCCTCTCTTGGTTTATAATCTCCACCCAGCACAGCCAGAAGAGGACTGGCCACCCCTCATAGCCTGGTTCCTCTCTATGTTTATAATCTCCACCCAGCACAGCCAGAAGAGGACTGGTCACCCCTCATAGCCTGGTTCCTCTCTATGTTTATAATCACCACCCAGCACAGCCAGAAGAGGACTGGCCACCCCTCATAGCCTGGTTCCTCTCTATGTTTATAATCTCCACCCGGCACAGCCAGAAGAGGACTGGCCACCCCTCATAGCCTGGTTCCTCTCTATGTTTATAATCTCCACCCAGCACAGCCAGAAGAGGACTGGCCACCCCTCATAGCCTGGTTCCTCTCTATGTTTCTCCCTACGTTCTGGCCTTTCCTAGGGAGTTTTTCCTAGCCACCGTGCTTCTACACCTGCATTGCTTGCTGTTTGGGGTTTTAGGCCGGGTTTCTGTACAGCACTTTGTGACTTCAGCTGAAGGGCTTTATAAATAGATTTGATTGATTGACTCACCGGCCCTGCCATGACTAACAAGGTGAAAAGGACGACAGAAAGGACCACTCTTTCACTGAAACACGTTCCTGTGGGCGTTGTGTGTGTGTGTGTGTGTGTGTGTGTGTGTGTGTGTGTGTGTGTGTGTGTGTGTGTGTGTGTGTGTGTGTGTGTGTGTGTGTGTGTGTGTGGTGCATGTGTGTGTGGTGCATGTGTGTGTGTGTGTGTGTGTGTGTGTGTGTGTGTGTATGTGCACACAGGTGCATGTGTGTGTGTGTGTGTGTGTGTGTGTGTGTGTGTGTGTGTGTGTGTGTGTGTGCGTGTGCACACAGGTGCATGACTGTGTGTGTGTTTGGGAGTGTATGTGCACCCTCTCAATAAAGTCTTGTTCCCACTCAACCATGTAGCCTAACTTCTCTTCTCTTTTTCCCCCCTCGGTCTTTTCCAACCGCACATTGTGGAACATTCCGAACCAGTCATGGCATTACCTTTCCCCTCCACCACCCCTTTCCCCTCCACCACCCCAACACTTCTTCTCCAGGTCTGGGGGTGATTTGGCCACAGATCTACAGTTCTCCAGACCAGAAGGGGAACAAGGGAGACAGAAAGTGGGAAGAGACACATATTTCAGTCTACCAACCGAAGCCAAGCCATGTTCAGAACCCTGGTCCCAGATCAGTTTGTGCTGCCTTGCCAACTCCTAATGACAATGATAATAATAATAATAATAATATAAACAACATATAGACAACACCTAAGCCATGTTCAGAACCCTGACCCTGTTAAAGCCTTGGCCTGTAGAAGAGATCTGACCATTATGCTGAGTGTCTGCTGTAGGCTATGCCTATTGGATGTGTTGCCTGCCTGCGCCCTACTGGCACGGGGGTGAGGGGTATATGAGGCAACGGCCTGATATAGACTCCATGGGAGAATGGACAGTATGAGGAGCTCTGACCTAAGCGTAGAATTAGAACGAATGTACCGGTCAAACTGCCAAGGTCAGAGGTTCCAAGGCTGTTGTAACGGCTGTCGTCTGGAGGAAGAGAGGAGGACCAAAGCGCAGCGTGGTAAGTGTTCATCATTATTTTAATAAACTGAACACTAAATACAACAAGGAACAAAATAAACAACTGAAACAGCTCCGTCAGGTGCAAAACACACTAAACAGAAAATAACTACCCACAAAACCAGTGTGGGATAAAGCTACCTAAGTATGGTTCCCAATCAGAGCTACCTAAGTATGGTTCCCAATCAGAGCTACCTAAGTATGGTTCCCAATCAGAGCTACCTAAGTATGGTTCCCAATCAGAGCTACCTAAGTATGGTTCCCAATCAGAGCTACCTAAGTATGGTTCCCAATCAGAGCTACCTAAGTATGGTTCCCAATCAGAGACAACCAGGCTACCTAAGTATGGTTCCCAATCAGAGACAACCAGGCTACCTAAGTATGGTTCCCAATCAGAGCTACCTAAGTATGGTTCCCAATCAGAGCTGCCTAAGTATGGTTCCCAATCAGAGACAACCAGGCTACCTAAGTATGGTTCCCAATCAGAGCTACCTAAGTATGGTTCCCAATCAGAGCTACCTAAGTATGGTTCCCAATCAGAGCTACCTAAGTATGGTTCCCAATCAGAGCTACCTAAGTATGGTTCCCAATCAGAGCTACCTAAGTATGGTTCCCAATCAGAGCTACCTAAGTATGGTTCCCAATCAGAGCTACCTAAGTATGGTTCCCAATCAGAGACAACCAGGCTACCTAAGTATGGTTCCCAATCAGAGACAACCAGGCTACCTAAGTATGGTTCCCAATCAGAGCTACCTAAGTATGGTTCCCAATCAGAGCTGCCTAAGTATGGTTCCCAATCAGAGACAACCAGGCTACCTAAGTATGGTTCCCAATCAGAGCTACCTAAGTATGGTTCCCAATCAGAGCTACCTAAGTATGGTTCCCAATCAGAGCTACCTAAGTATGGTTCCCAATCAGAGCTACCTAAGTATGGTTCCCAATCAGAGCTACCTAAGTATGGTTCCCAATCAGAGCTACCTAAGTATGGTTCCCAATCAGAGCTACCTAAGTATGGTTCCCAATCAGAGCTACCTAAGTATGGTTCCCAATCAGAGCTACCTAAGTATGGTTCCCAATCAGAGCTACCTAAGTATGGTTCCCAATCAGAGCTACCTAAGTATGGTTCCCAATCAGAGCTACCTAAGTATGGTTCCCAATCAGAGCTACCTAAGTATGGTTCCCAATCAGAGCTACCTAAGTATGGTTCCCAATCAGAGCTACCTAAGTATGGTTCCCAATCAGAGACAACGATAGACAGCTGTCCCTGATTGAGAACCATATCCAGCCAAAACATAGAAATACAAAAACATAGAAAATGGAACATAGAATGCCCACCCCAAATCACACCCTGACCAAACCAAAATAGAGACATAAAAAGCCTCTCTAAGGCCATGGTGTGACAGCTGTGCTATTCATTTCTATGGTCCACCACTCTAGTCAGAGGGATGTCTAGCTCATTCTACCCTACTGTCCAAAGAGAGCCATATGAACCCTCATACTCATTGTGGGCCACCATAGTCCAGAATGAACCCGTATGGTAGAGTTCAGTTCAGTGGGGGTTCAGCGGGGGTTCAGCGGGGGTTCAGCGGGGGTTCAGTGGGGGTTCAGTGGGGGTTCAGCGGGGGTTCAGTGGGGGTTCAGCGGGGTTCAGCGGGGTTCAGTGGGGGTTCAGTGAGGGTTCAGTGGGGGTTCAGTGAGGTCGTAAATACAGTTGAATTCACCTTATTGACAGCATCCCTTTTGATTTAAACAAAACCTTCCATACACTCTTAGCATTCGTAGAAGTGCTCAGAAAGTGACTTTTTGGACCTGAATGGCAAAATATTCAGTAGATAAAAGTGGATGCCTTTTGCATACAGCACCATATCATGAGACATCCAGGTCTTCATCACTGGAAAAGATAACTGGTTGCCATTTACCTAATTTAAAAGCTTACAAACAGGTTTGTTAAAACTATTTAATATTATCAACAAAAAAAACAAAAAAAAGATCTGTTTTACCATTAACGTAAAATTATCTAAAAACGTGTTAACTCCGATTATTTTCCTATTTCGCATATGCTGTGCTCATTTTTTAGATAATTGGTTAAAGGTTGAAATACAGTAGTTTGAGAACTCTGTGTGCTTTTAAATTAAATCAAATTCAGCTGTTAATCTTTTCCAGTGATGGGTGTATTCAACATGTGTCAACGTTGAGTACCTTTATATACTGAATATTTTGGCATTCAGGTCCAAACAGTCACTTTCTGACAACTTCTTCCGTGGGCTAACATGTACGGAAGGTTTTGTTTAAAACAAAGGGATGCTGTCAAAAAGTGATTGAATTCAAATTGATTTAACCAAGTGGCTCTGGTCACCACAGAGCTGGAGTATGAGGGACTAGCTATATTAGCCCCCCTCTTGGGTAAGGAGGGTTCATTTAGGCTCAGGAAGTTGACTCTGGAGGTGGCTCTGTCTCTTCGGTTCTTTCTCTAGCTCTCTGGAGGGTGGATGGTGGAACTGAAGAACGACTGACACCAGCATGACTGAGTCGGTCTTGGTACCAAGAGAGAGGTTAACACTGCCAGCCTGGTACTACACCATGTAGCCTCTCACTCCCTGTTCAATGAGGTCCCGTCAAAAGTAGTGCACTATATATGGAATAGGGGGCCATTTGGGACATAGCCCATAACTCCGTAACCTCACGGCATTCAAACCTCCGGCCCCTGGGTCCTGTCATATTTTCCTGCCCCAGTGCCAGGGTCAAACCTCGACGTGCCAAATTAATTATTGGAAAAAAAAACATAAAGACTTGGTTTTCTTTTTGAAAACAAGAGGCTCTTTTGAGGCTGTTTCAGCCCATAAACCCTGGCCTCACCTCTCTGTTTCCTGTTACGGGGAGCCAAGGGAGGGTGGGGAGACACAAACATGCATGCATGCACAAATCCAGGCACACGCACACAGACACAAGGACACACACACACACATGCTTCAGCAACTAAACTAAACAACAATTCCATTGGTCAGAGAGGTGACAGGTCAGGGGCTAAAGGGATTGGAGCACCTGACTGGTCTGTCACTGATATCTTTCCTTCCGGATTTGAAACTAAGGGAATAACTGTGGTAAGTCTGATTAGTTCATTACAATACAGTACATTCTGTTCTCGGGTTGCAGTGTGTGAGATACACCTGCAGTAGGAGTCAGAGTAATGTAGAGCACACCTGTATCAGACAGGTCCAGGTGAGATATACAGTGTGCCTCACCTCAAACTACACACCAGAGAAAGCAGCCAGCCAATCACAAGCTCCCGGTGTATGCTACTACGCACGTACAGTGACAATGAGACAATAATACATGCTGAACTGAGGCTATTTTAGCACAGGGGGAGAGTAGACCTGCCAGATGGACTTTCCATGGTCCTCTGGCAGTGGAATCGAGGTCTACATCTCAAATGACAAACTATTCCCTACATAGTGCACTGCTTTTGACCAGAGCAATATGGACCCTGGTCAATAGTCGTGCAATATACTGTATATGAAATAGGGTGTAATTTGGGAGGAATCCTCCCTTTCTAGTCCAGGACCAGGGGTATATAGTACATACCTGTACCTGATGATGTGTAATACACATTCTACTGTCCAACAATGGGATACAGAGGATCACGTTTCCCTTTACAGACACACACAGAAGCAGAGGCACATGTTCTATAGGGACAAGTTGTGAAGACGCGTGCCTGTGTGTGTTGTCCCAACAAAGATTCAACAGACCACCTAGCTTAACGAACAATCTCTGCCCTAACGAACAACGCCGCGGCTTGCTACACCAATCCAAGTGTATGAAGTATGTTTGCTACGTTAGCTCATCAGAAACACCCCCAAGTCCATCATTAGAGCAGAACCAGAACCATCATCATCACCACTTTGTATGGTTTCAGTTAGTGAAAGCATTGACTCGGCATCGATGGGCATAGTGAGTCAATCAATCAAATGTTTTTATAAAGCCCTTCTTACATCAGCTGATATCACAAAACCCCCAAACAGCAAGCTGTGCAGTGGAAACGTTGGGTAAGAACAGACAAAACACGCTACATTGTCTTCTAAAGGTTTCACATTATGGTAAAGCAATCCTTACTCCCATCTCCCGACATTCTTTCCAATAAGGTATCCAGTACCCACAACACTGCTTACATCTCAGTCTAGTGTTACTGTTGTACTGTGGGAAAATGTGACGTATTAGCAAGACACAGTGATTGTGTTTATTATTCCTATATAAGCATGGACATGCCTCAGTAGGGAGAGAGAGAGAGAGAGATAGAGAGAGAGAGAGAGAGAGAGAGAGAGAGAGAGAGAGAGAGAGAGAGAGAGAGAGAGAGAGAGAGAGAGAGAGAGACAGAGAGAGAGAGGGAGAGAGAGAGAGAGAGAAGAGAGAGAGAGAGAGAGAGAGAGAGAGAGAGAGAGAGAGAGAGAGAGAGAGAGAGAGAGAGAGAGGGGTGGGGGAAGAAGAACAATATATGACAGAGCAGAACATTTGGGATGATAGACATAATAAGCGGTGTGCCGAAAGAAAGCTAATCTGGCGTCCCCTGCTGGTCTAAAATTGAAATGACAGGGTATTATTGCATGACATGCTCTCAGTGACTGGTTTTTATTTAAAGTCGAGGGTATTTATTCACATGATATTTGTCTTTATGCTTGAGTGACACATATATTGGGGATGTAGAAGAACAATCTGTGCAGAGACAGCTGAAATGTGTGTGTGTGTGTGTGTGTGTGTGTGTGTGTGTGTGTGTGTGTGTGTGTGTGTGTGTGTGTGTGTGTGTGTGTGTGTGTGTGTGTGTGTGTGTGTGTGTGTGTGTGTGTATTAAAAACGCGATGCTTGTGTGTTTCAGAGTGTGTACGTACTGAGCGTGCTTATTTGTCAGTGTGTATAAATTAATCAATCTAATGTGCTTTCTTTAGACCACAGAGAGAGGATTCCAGGCACACAACTAGGCGTAATTAGAGCTGATAGAGTTTAATGAAGCCGCAATCAGAGACCACAGAATACATACAAACACATATACAGCGCACACGCACACACACACACACACACACACACACACACACACACACACACACACACACACACACACACACACACATACACACACAGACACACAAGCTCAAACACACACAGAAAACCACACAACCACACACACACACACACACACACACACAACCACACACACACACACACACACAAGCTCAAAACCACACAGACACACACACACACACACAGACTAAAATAACATTATAAGTATACAGTATTCTCTTGGAGTGAGCACTCGTAATCTAACCCTCTCCTTTAGCCCAAACCAGGCAATGTGAACGACTGAGCATGTGCAGAATCCCTCACATATTCCAATGTGAGCTCTGAGGGGATTTCCTGTCCACACAGGAAATACATCACTTTACGTCTTCTCACAGTGGAGAGTGACATCGCGCACACACACACGCACACACACACACACACACACACACACACACACACACACACACACACACACACACACACACACACACACACACACACACACACACGTTTGTTTTACTATCCTTGTAAGGAACAAAAAAATGTATTCCCATTCAAATTCCTATTTTCCCTAACCCCTAACCCTAAACCCTAACCTTAACCCTAAAACTAAACCTTAACCCTAACTCTTGACCTTGACCCCTAAGCCTAAAATATCATTTTTCCTTGTGGGGACCGGCTAAATGTCCCCACTTGTCTGAATGTTCCTTGTTTTAGGACTTCTGGTCCCCACAAGCATAATAAAACCAAACCACACACACAGAAGGCTCTATTTGAACAAAAACCTAAGCACTGGCAGTAGCGCTATAGGTCAGGGGTTGTGTTAGAATTTTTTGTTTTTGTTTTTCACAGACATAATTATCAGTGCAAAAGCTGGCGGTGGCGTGAAAGCGCTGCGTTTGATGAATAAAGTTTTAGGTTTTCACTCACTGGCCAATCAATGTGTCCCATGGCTTAATACTACATGCGTTTTGTCTCAAGTTCTGTAGGTTATTGACGGTCTTTGCGTTGTCATCAACTCATATTCGGCTGCTGGGCACTGAATATTCTCTTCCTGGTCCATTGTGGTTTGAGTTGATTAAATCAGAGTCTGTGGTTCCAGATTTTTTGGAACCCGACTTGCTGTTGCTAAAAATACGATGATTTCTGCACATGCGGGATCCACTACCCTTCCTCCTTTCAGCTGTTGCTCCCATGCTCAGTCACTCCGTGACTTTACTGCTGCATTGAACAATGTGGCTATGTGTCTGTTGTAATAGTAGGCAAACATAAGCACAGCACAAACAGGTTGTCTAGCAATTTGATGTTCTTTTTTCAGGAGGGGAGTTACATGCAGTTATTTAGGAATGCTATATGTAGCCTACACAGCATGTTTTTTAAGGACACACCTCAAATATTGCCCCCCACCTCAGCGCAAGTGAGCTGATGTTAGGCAGGTAAATTGCCAAACCTGGCATTAGGGCTAGAAAATGCCAGTGCACCAGTTTTTTAATGACGAAATTGCAAAGTAATGTGCGTTTGACACTTGCGGGTCTCCTTAGCGGCAGCCGAAAATAGAGCCTACAGAATCTGCTACTGTTCACACACACAGTCTCTCTTATTTACAGTATACCTCTACTTTACAGGAGGTTGGTGGCACCCTAATCGGGGAGAACGGGCTCGTGGTAATTATCAGTGGAATGGTATCAAATACATGCTTTCCACATGTTTAATTCTATTCCATTTGCTCTGTTCCGGTCATTATTATGAGCTGTTCTCCCCTCAGCAGCCTCCTGTGATCTACTTCTGTTTTATTACAGCTCAGATTCATGGCAGTAGGATATAGGAGCAGACACATATAGGGGCATTAGCTCATACTTGATTAGCTTAGCACTAGACTCACTACCATAGTAGTCTCACAGGGAAAATATCTGTCTGGGAGAGACTAGCGCCAGATTCACACTATACGGCCGACGGGAACCGTACTGTGCTGGTGTTTTATTTTTACATCAAAAAGGGCTCGTAAGGGCATTCAAGTCCTGAATGACACCTGACAGACAGCTCTGTCTCCAAGGCTCCACGCCGGCCCCAAGACCAGAGACAATTGCATGCAAGGAACAACACAACTGCAGGGTTGCTTAGCAAGCTGACCTAGCTAGCTATTTTGAGCTAGCTACCACAGATACTCAGCTAGGTAGTCCTGTTAGCTAGCTAGCTAGTCTTTTGAGCTAGCTACCGTAGATACTCAGCTAGGTAGTCCTGTTAGCTAGCTAGCTAGTCTTTTGAGCTAGCTACTGTAGATACTCAGCTAGGTAGTCCTGTTAGCTAGCTAGCTATTCTTTTGAGCTAGCTACCACAGATACTCAGCTAGGTAGTCCTGTTAGCTAGCTAGCTAGTCTTTTGAGCTAGCTACCGTAGATACTCAGCTAGGTAGTCCTGTTAGCTAGCTAGCTAGTCTTTTGAGCTAGCTACTGTAGATACTCAGCTAGGTAGTCCTGTTAGCTAGCTAGCTATTCTTTTGAGCTAGCTACCACAGATACTCAGCTAGGTAGTCCTGTTAGCTAGCTAGCTAGTCTTTTGAGCTAGCTACCGTAGATACTCAGCTAGGTAGTCCTGTTAGCTAGCTAGCTAGTCTTTTGAGCTAGCTACCGTAGATACTCAGCTAGGTAGTCCTGTTAGCTAGCTAGCTAGTTATCTATGCTGGAGGTTAGAATTATACACATATCAGTTATGGGACACTTCATGTTTTGTGGATTAAAAAAAAGCTCCATTGTTGACAGGCTGAACAGATGAAATGTCAACCACAGAGATTGATCCTTACAAAAAACAGATGAATAAATAATAAAAGTAACTCTGCTCTCTGGCTGCTATCTGTTTTCATAAGGGGATTCAATAGCAGGGTCTCATGGTCTGATAAATCATATTATCTCTCAAAGTGCCTTATAGGCTGATGCATATGATCCAGCTCTGCGGCATGCTATTGAATGTGCTCAGCCTGTCAGGAATGGAGCTCACCCACTCTGTAAATTGTAATATTATCCATAAAACAAGAAATGTATCTTGTAATTATACACATATCAGTTAAGCAAGCTAACAACCAGCATACATCATTTGCTAGCTTGCTAGCTAACTAACAAGACGACCTAGCTAACTAACTAGTTAGCTAGCTAACAAGAATAGCTAGCCAAGTTAGCATGTTAAGCAGCCCTACAGTTGCCGCTGTTCATGAGATTTGCTCTGGTCTTGTGGTCGGCATGCAGCCTAGAAGGCAGGACTATGTCATGCCTCATTCAGGGCTGAAATACCCCACAAGCGTAAAAAGGTGATGCTATAACTTTCCACCAATATGAAGTTGAGGTTTAGCCTCTCTGGATCGGCTCCAAACAGAACCATTCTTCTTGTTTATTGAGTCCTGTTGGATCTCCAGATAGATCTCATCTCAAGGCAGAATCAGCCTTGGAGGGGCGATCAGGAGCGATTACGAGCAACGGAGGAGAGATCACAGAGGATATGTGCACGGATTCTTAGTTTTATGATTATTATTCCTGGCGTTCCAACAACTCTGTCTCCCCTGTGTGACCACTACTGAATGCAGTCTGTGGAACGGAGGGAGGGGAGAGCGGATAACTCCAACAAAGAAGGAGAGAGGTTATAGGTCGCACATCAAATAGGTTGGGGGTGTATCAAAACACAGTGTTGTTTTCCTAGCAAGACCAGTTAAAGAGAGCAGTGTAGTGGAGTAATATCCTAAAACAAAAATAAAGGCCCATTTTACTGCTGACCAGAGAAGAGGGGGGGGGGGGCTGAATCAGGCCTTTTAAGTCCTCACCTTCCTCCCCCTCCCTGTCCTGATACTAAGACAGCCAGCAAGAGAACAGAGCACAGAGTGGTCCCCCAGCTCTTTGACTCTTGCAGCTCAACCAGCCACAGTAAGCGGATCCTGAGGCCACCACAAGACAAGCAGCCTAACGTATCTGCCCAGTCACTATTTTTAAACGGTAGTTGGCCTGGCGATTTATGGTATCCCCTCTACCTATCGCCACGCTGGTGTTAGAGAGCCACCCCCTGAGTCTGAGATGTGGTATATTCCTGTATGGAAATTCAACAGCAGGGACTAGGGGACTCAGCATTCTACTGCTTTGTTAGGGGGGAGATATATCAAAGGAGTAATCTGGTGTTCCGAGCAGAGGGTGGCATGTGAGAGGTTGGAAATTACTTTTCAATGTCAGGGAATGGTTAAAGGGATGGCTCTGTCTCCAGGGAGGGCTTCTAGGAAGGAATATCTGGGCCAGATGACATGTTAGTTTGTTCTCTCTCTCTCTCTCTCTCTCTCTCTCTCTCTCTCTCTCTCTGCTAATAACCCATCCGCAACTACCCGACTATATGTGAGGCCCACACCCGACCTTAACCAATAAATATAGAAAATGTGCTGTAGGCTACAATCAGAGGAGACATAACCATTTTGGGGGGGGGGTGCCTAATTTAGATATTCTGTTTATAATATCCAACATCTTGCCCTAAGAACTGCAGGGGCCTTCGACTCTACAAGGTGCCAAAAGTGTTCCACAGGGATGCAGGCCCATGTTGACTCCAATGCTTTCCACAGTTCTGTCAAGTTGACTGGACGTACACCACAGTTCAAAAGTTTGAGGTCACTTAGAAATGTCTTTGTTTCTGAAAGAAAGCAAAATTTTTTCTCCATTAAAATAACATAAAATTGATCATAAATACAGTGTATACATTGTTAATGTTGTAAATTACTATTGTAGCTGGAAATGGCTGATTTTTTATGGAATATCTACAAAGGAATACAAAGACCCATAATCAACAACCATCACTCCTGTGTTCCAATGGCACGTTGTATTAGCTAATCCAAGTTTATCATTTTAAAAGGCTAATTGATCATTAGAAAACCTTTTTGCAATTATGTTAGCACAGCTGAAAACTGTTGTACTGATTAATTTTTAAAGAATCAATAAAACTGGCCTTCTTTAGACTTGTTGAGTATCTGGAGCATCAGCATTTGTGGGTTCGATTACAGGCTCAAAATGGCCAGAAACAAAGAACTTTATTTTGAAACTCGTCAGTCTATTCTTGTTCTGAGAAAGGAAGGCTATTCGATGCGAGAAATTGCCAAGAAACTGAATATCTCGTACAACGCTGTGTACTACTCCCTTCACAGAACAGGGCAAACTGGCTCTAACCAGAGCCTCTTTCACGGAGAAAAGATCTTTAAAGATTTTCTGTGCAAAATGTCCAAATTACATCCATTTGACTGATTGTAAGGGAGCGTGTAATTGGCATGCTGACTGCAGGAATGTCCACCAGAGCTGTTGCCAGAGAATTTGATGTTTAGATAATTTGGCATTATTTCCAACCGGCCTCACACGTGTATGGTATTGTGCGGGCGAATGGTTTGCTGATGTCAACGCTGAGAACAGAATGTCCCATTGTGGTGGTGCAGTTATGGTATAGGCAGGCAGGCAGGCAGGCAGGCAGGCAAGCAGGCAGGCAGACAGGCAGGCAGGCAGGCAGGCAGACAGGCAGGCAGGCAGGCAGGCAGGCAGGCAAGCAGGCAAGCAGACAGACAGGCAGGCAGGCAGACAGGCAGACAGGCAGGCAGGCAGGCAGGCAGGCAGGCAGGCAGGCAGACAGACAGACAGACAGACAGACAGACAGACAGGCAGGCAGGCAGACAGACAGACAGACAGGCAGGCAGGCAGGCAGGCAGGCAGAGGCAGACAGACAGACAGACAGACAGGCAGGCAGGCAGGCAGGCAGGCAGACAGGCAGACAGACAGACAGGCAGGCAGGCAGGCAGACAGACAGACAGACAGACAGACAGACAGACAGACAGACAGACAGGCAGGCAGGCAGGCAGGCAGGCAGGCAGACAGACAGACAGACAGACAGACAGACAGGCAGGCAGGCAGGCAGGCAGACAGGCAGGCAGGCAGGCAGGCAGGCAGGCAGTCAGGCAGGCAGGCAGACAGACAGACAGACAGACAGACAGGCAGACAGGCACGCAGGCAGACAGGCAGACAGACAGGCAGGCAGGCAGGCAGGCAGGCAGGCATAACTTAGGGATAGTGGCATGTGTCAAGATCACAGATTTTAGAGAAACAAAAATGTCGGTACATATAAGTGTCTTATATCGGCTGAAAGCTTAATTTCTTGTTAATATAACTGCACTGTCCAATTTACAGTAGCTATTAGTGCAAAATACTATTGTTTGGGGAGAACTCAAAACAACAACACACTTCTTTAACACGATAGGTTTGATAAATTCACCTCTGAAGGTGAAATGTGAACTAACACTCTGAAATCTTGCTCTGATTTATCTTCCAAAGGGTCCCAGAGATAACATGAAGTGTCGTTTTGTTAGATAAAATCCTTTTCTCATATCCTAAAAAGGCCCATATAGCATGCATGATCGATTTTCAAAGAAAGGAATCTGTGAAAATCGAACCCTAAACGTTGTTTCAACCAGTCAAATCATGTTTGTATTTATTCCTCAGAGATCCTAGAAGGTAACCAGACTTCACTATATCATTAGGGCTGTAGTATATCCTATAGGACACCATATCAGAGATCCTAGTAGGTAACCAGACTTCACTATATCATTAGGGGTGTAGTATATCCTATAGGACACCATATCAGAGATCCTAGAACGTAACCAGACTTCACTAGATCATTAGGGGTGTAGTATATCCTATAGGACACCATATCAGAGATCCTAGAACGTAACCAGACTCCACTATATCATTAGGGGTGTAGTATATCCTATAGGACACCATATCAGAGATCCTAGTAGGTAACCAGACTTCACTATATCATTAGGGGTGTAGTATATCCTATAGGACACCATATCAGAGATCCTAGAACGTAACCAGACTTCACTAGATCATTAGGGGTGTAGTATATCCTATTGGACACCATATTTGGTCAGAGAGCGACGCCTCCACGGCACTCCGATGACACGGACCTTCTTCACTTGATTGATTGTAACTTTGTCAAATAAGCACCAATCGGGATCAAACAAAGCTAGCTAGATAGCAAATGAGCTGGGAGTATCGGGAAAACCCCGTGTCTGTCACAATATATAGCTGCTAACCTTGTGCAACAGCAAGCCTTTCCTATTGGACAAAAATTGAGAGTTATGAAGTTATGAAAACATTTTGCAAATGTTGAACTAATAATATGGCTACTAATACTGGAAAAGCTCAATCAAAGTCCAAGTACACAGATTTGACTAAATTCTTCCAGAAAAATGTAATGTGAATGTAAATGTCTCCTTCACGATTTGCCCAAATGTACCTGGGTGACGTCACACTAAATGTCATGCAGTTTGCCCATACTTCAAGTTATCCGTCTGAAACGTTGCACACTGCTGCCATCTTGTGGACACCATCAGAATTACAACCAGAGTGATGGCTAAATTTGGGACCTTTCTGTTGCATTTCAAAGATGGTGGTGGAAAAACAATTGTTGTATTTTTCTTTGTATTTTCTTCAACCAGATATATTGTGTTATATTCTCCAACATGTAATTCACATTTCCACAAACTTCAAAATGTTTGCTTTCAAATGGTACCAAGAATATGCATGTCCTTGCTTCAGGGCCTGAGCTACAGGCAGTTAGATTTGGGTACGTCATTTTAGGTGAAAATTGAAAAAAAGAGGGCTATCCCTAAGGTATGGACAATGAACATAATTTCATGTTATCGATGGCAATTTGAATGCACAGAGATACTGTGATGAGATTCTGAGGCCCATTGGCATGCCATTCATCCACCGTTCATCATATTTCAGCATGATAATCCATGGCCCCATGTCGCAAGGACATGTCGCTGACCCTGTACACAATTCCGGGATGCAGAAAAAGTACCAGTTCTTCAATGGCCTACATACTCACCAGACATGTCACCCATTGAGCATGTTTGGGATGCTCTGGATCAACATGGACGACAGCGTGTTCCAGTTCCCGCCAATATCAAGCAACTTCCCACAGCCATTGAAGAGGAGTGGGACAACATAACCATTCCAACTCTATACAAAGGATAAGATATATATATCTGTACTCCCAGTCATGTGAAATCAATAGATTAGGGCCTAATGCATTTATTTCAATTGAATGATTTCCTTATATGAACTGTAACTTAGTAAAATCTGTTTTATATATATATCACTAAAATTTGCAAATAAATTAATTAAAAATCCTACAATGTGATTTAACCCTGGATTTTTATTTCTAATTTTGTCTGTCATAGTTGAAGTGTACCTATGATGAAAATTACAGGCCTCTCTCATCTTTTTAAGTGGGAGAACTTGCACAATTGGTGGCTGACTAAATACTTTTCTGCCCCACTGTATACAGTACCAGACAAAAGTTTGAACATACCTACTCATTACGGGGTTTTCTACATTGTAGAATAATATTGAAGACATCAAAACAATGAAATAACACATATGGAATCATGTAGTAACCCAAATAGTATTAAACAAATCAAAATATATTTAACATTTTAGATTCTTCCAAGTAGCCACCCTATGTCTTGATGACAGCTTTGCACGCTCTTGGCATTCTCTCAACCAGCTTCATGAGGTAGTCACTTGGAATACACTTCATTTAACTAGTGATCCTTGTTAAAAGTTAATTTGCTGAATTTCTTTCCTTCTTAATCAGTGTGAGCCAATCAGTTGTGTTGTGACAAGGTAGGGGTGGTATACAGAAGATATTTGGTAAAAGACCAAGTCCATATTACGGCAGGAACATTTCAAATAAGCAAAGAGAAATGATAGTCCATCATTAATTTAAGACATGAAGGTCAGTCAATGCATAAAATTTCAAGAACTTTGAAAGTTTCTTCAAGTGCAGTCTCAAAAACCATCAAGCGCTATGATGAAATTGTCTCTCATGTGGACTTTCCATAGGAAAGGAAGACCCAGAGTTACCTCTGCTGCAGAGGATAAATTCATAAGAGCTACCAGCCTCAGAAATTGCATCCCAAATAAACTCTTCGCAGAGTTCAGACATCAACTGTTCAGGGGAGACTGCGTGAATCAGGCCTTCATTGTCAAATTGCTGCAAAGAAACCACCACTAAACGACACCTATAAGAAGAATAGATGTGCTTGGGCCAAGAAACACGAGCAATGGACATTAGACTGGTGAAAATCTGTCCTTTGGTCTGATGAGGCCAAATTTGATATTTTTGGTTCCAACCTCCATGTCTTTGTGAGACGCAGAGTAGGTGAACGGATTATCTCAGCATGTGCAATTGGGTCCTGAACTTTCTGACGGGCCACCCCCAGGTGGTGAAGGTAGGAAACAACATCTCCACTTCGCTGACCCTCAACACTGGGGCCCCACAAGGGTGCGTGCTCAGCCCCCTCCTGTACTCCCTGTTCACCCACGACTGCGTGGCCATTCAATCCTCCAACTCAAGCATCAAGTTTGCAGACGACACAACAGTGGTGAGCTTGATTACCAACGACAAGACAGCCTACAGGGAGGAGGTGAGGGCACTCGGAGTGTGGTGTCAGGAAAACAACCTCTCACTCAACGTCAACAAAACAAAGGAGACGATCATAGAGACTTCAGGAAACAGCAGAGGGAGCACCCCACTATCCACATTGAAGGGACAGCAGTAGAGAAGGTGGAAAGTTGTAAGTTCTACGGCGTACACATCACAGACCAACTGAAATGGTCCTCACACACAGACAGTGTGGTGAAGAAGGCGCAACAGCACCTCTTCAACCTCAGGAGGCTAAAGAAATGTGGCTTGACAAACCTTTACAGATGCACAATTGTGATAATCCTGTCGGGCTGTATCACAGCCTGGTTATCGGAAACTGCACCGCCCTCAACCGCAAGGCTATCCAGAAGGTAGAGCAGTCTGCACAACGCATCACCAGGGGAAAACTACCTGCCCTCCATGACGCCTACAGCACCCGATGTCACAGGAAGGCCAAAAATATCATCAAGGACAACAACCACCCGAGCCACTGCCTGTTCACCCCGCTATCATCCAGAAGGCGAGGTCAGTACAGGTGCATCAAAGCTGGGACCGAGAGACTGAAAAACAGCTTCTACCTCAAGGCCATCAGACTGAAAAACAGCTTCTACCTCAAGGCCATCAGACTGAAAAACAGCTTCTACCTCAAGGCCATCAGACTGTTAAACAGCAATCAGTAACTCCGAGAGGCTGCTGCCTACATTGAGACTCAATCACTGGCCACTTTAATAAATGGATCACTAGTCACTTTATACAATGCACTCTATGTAATGGCACTTTAATAATGTTTACATATCTTACATTACTCATATCACATGTATGTACTGTATTTTATACCATCTATTGCACATTGCCTATGCGTTTCGGAGGACGCATGGCTTTCGACCTTCGGGAGTTGTAGCGATGAGACAAGATACTAAAAATTGGATACCACAAAATTGGGGAGAAAAAGGGGTAATATTTTTTTTAAACATTGTTAAAAAATAATTATGTTGGGGGCAGTTAATTGTAGAGAAATTGACATTCAATTTTCTGGCAAGAGCTCTGGTGGACATTTCTGCAGTCAGCAAACCAATTGCACACTTCCTTGAGACTGTGGCATTGTGTTGTGTGACAAAACTGCGCATTTTTGGGCAGGACTTTTACTGTCAAGTAAAACAAGTCAAGTAACACAAGGTGTGATGATCATGCTGTTTAATCAGCTTCTTGATATGCCACACCTGTCAGGTGGATGGATTATTTTAGCAGAAGGAGAAATGCTCACTAACAGGGATTTAAACAAATTTGTGCACAACATTTGAGATAAATAAGCTTTTTTGTGCGAATGGAAAATGTCTGGGATCTTTTTTTTCAGCTCATGAAACATGGGACCAACACTTTACATTCCATTTATATTTTTGTTCAGTGTAGATATATATAGATATATATAGTGTATATATAGATTCCACAAAGGTCTCGGCTCCACGCCATTACTGAAGTTCATCATAAACTTCCTCCAACATGGAGTGGAGTTTGGTCCTCTAGCTGTTAACACGACTAACCACCGAGCCACGGAGAATTGATGAAAAATGTCTGTATGAACATCAAACACTGCTTTTTATTGCCGACCAGCCAATGTCACTAATGTGCATTGTACAAAAAGCTGAGAGTTTTTTGATGTGGATACGCAGACCTGCAATCAACTGCGGCCCCTCATGATGAGTTCAGATTTTTTGTGGCCCCCACCCCCATCAAAGTTTCCCATCCCTGTTATAGATGGATATCCACTGATTTCCAAAGGCAGAGAGAAACCTGCTGGTGAATACACACACATGTATGCACACACACACACACAAACACAAACACTCATGGTGACTTGTTCTCTAAAGGAGAGCCAAGTGTGTAGCTATGGCCAGTCATCTCACAGGGGATAGCAGCATGTGTGTGTGGCTAAAGTGCATGGATAGACGTAGGCCTACTCTAAATGGGCCAATGAAAGCCAATAGAGCCCAAACCCCCCCACTCTGGGAAGAATAGTGATGCACTGGAAATAATGCAAGTCAGTAAACGTCTTTGTGTGTGTGTGTGTGTGTGTGTGTGTGTGTGTGTGTGTGTGTGTGTGTGTGTGTGTGTGTGTGTGTGTGTGTGTGTGTGTGTGTGTGTGTGTGTGTGTGTGTGTGTGTGTGTGAGTGTGTGTGTGTGCGTGTGTGCGTGTGTGTGTGTGCGTGTGTGCGTGTGTGCGTGTGTGTGTGTGTGTGTGTGTGTGTGTCTAATGTGTCCGGTATTCAAATCCTGTAACAGTGTGTTCCCGGATGCGGCCACAGATTCAGAAACCTTGGCAATAGTAATTCCGTCTGACGACCCTCTTCTCGGCAAACCCTCTGGCATAACAATAGTTCCCGGCAGCGTTGAGCATGAGCAAACATCTGGTCAGTTACGGAAACTACCCAGTAAGGACCAGGCACGGTAATATTGACACAGTGCTTTATTGATCGAGATCAGGTATTCCCAAAATGGGGTACCCCCAAGGGGTGCACACAATGCCGTCGGGGGTACGAGCAATTCTGTTGGGGGTACGCCAAATAAAAATGTGATTCTCATTAGTTTTTTTTATTTGTACTTTTTTCACATTTCCAAACGGAGCTATACATCTGGGTGAGGTTTTTTCTCGCCTGAGTAGCGTCGTTTCACTGGCAAAAAAATTAAATTAAACCATCTACATTTACATTTACATTTAAGTCATTTAGCAGACGCTCTTATTCAGGGAAATAACAGCACAAGGTCAAATACAGGTAGCCTCGTCAAACAATTAACATCCAATCACATTAACCGTTACTCTCTCGCGGGAATTCCACTAAGTAGCCAAATGTAGCTGCTGTTCATGTTGGTATCTGTACTGATGGAGCAAAAGCCATGGCAGGGAGACAGTAGAGTGGTAACGCGCCTGCAAGCAGTTGCTCCCGACGCCACTTGGATACACTGCAGCATCCACCAAGAGACTCTTGCTGCCAAGGGAATGCCTGACAGCTTGAAAGACATTTTGGACACTACAGTGAAAATGGTTAACTTTGTTAAAGCAAGGGCTTTTAACTCACGTGAATTTTCTGCACTATGCAATGATATTGGCAGCTACCATGTAACACTTTTACCAGAAGTGCGCTGGTTATCAAGGGGCAAAGTAGTGACACGTTTTTTTTTAATTAAGAGACGAGCTTAAAGTTTTTTTGACTGACCATAATGTTCACTTGTCTGACCGCTTGCATGATGACAAGTTTCTCACACAACTGGCCTCTCTGGGAGATGTTTTTTCTCCCCTGTATGAGCGTAATAAACTATTTCAGGGACTCTCTGCAACTATATTCAACGTTCGGGACAAAATTGAGGCTATGATTAAGAAGTTGGAGCTCTTCTGTGTCTGCATTAACAAGGACAACACACAGGTCTTTCCATCATTGTATGATTTTTGTGTGTGCAAATGAACTCAAGCTTACGGACAATGTCAAATGTGATATAGCGAAGCACCTGAGTGAGTTGAGTACGCAATTACAAACCCACTTTCCCGAAACGAAACGGATGACACAAACAATTGGATTCGTGCCCTGCCTCCTGTCCACTTACCGATATCTGAACAAGAGAGCCTCATCGAAATTGCAACAAGCGGTTCTGTGAAAACTGAATTCAATCAGAAGCCACTGCCAGATTTCTGGATTGAGCTGCGCTCAGAGTATCTATGTCTTAACACGGTTCAGATAAGCATTTTCAGCTGAGTGTTTCACCTGTTGTGTACTGCTTAGAGTTGGAGTCCATTCCCTTTCAATTCAAGGTCCAGGGTTTTCCATTCAGGCTTCTTTTCAAGCACTGAGTGTGAAATATACAGACTTCTTATCAAGCACTGAGTGTGAAATATACAGACTTCTTATCAAGCACTGAGTGTGAAATATACAGACTTCTTATCAAGCACTGAGTGTGAAATATACAGACTTCTTATCAAGCACTGAGTGTGAAATATACAGGCTTCTTATCAAGCACTGAGTGTGAAATATACAGACTTCTTATCAAGCACTGAGTGTGAAATATACAGACTTCTTATCAAGCACTGAGTGTGAAATATACAGACTTCTTATCAAGCACTGAGTGTGAAATATACAGACTTCTTATCAAGCACTGAGTGTGAAATATACAGGCTTCTTATCAAGCACTGAGTGTGAAATATACAGACTTCTTATCAAGCACTGAGTGTGAAATATACAGGCTTCTTATCAAGCACTGAGTGTGAAATATACAGGCTTCTTATCAAGCACTGAGTGTGAAATATACAGAGCCTTCAGAAAGTATTCACAACCCTTCACTTTTTCCACGTCTTGTTGTGTTACAGCCTGAACATTTAAATTGATTTACATTGAGATGTCACTGGCCTACACGCAACAATGGTAAAATGTAATTATGCTTTTAGAAATGTTTACAAATGAATTCAAAATGAAAAGCTGACATGTCTGCAGTAAATAAGTAAGGCCTATTCTACCCATTTGTTATGGCAACTATGTTATAACTTGTTATGGCCTAAATAAGTTCAGGAGTATACGTTTGCTTAACAAGTCACATACTAAGTGTCATGGACTCATTCTATGTACAATAATATGTGTTTAACATTTTAGTTAATCATTTTTGAATGACTACATCATCTCTGAACCCCACACATACATCTGTAAGATCATTACACGTACAGACTCAACCACAAACACCAGGTTTTCCAATGCCGCGCAAAGAAGGGCACTATATTAGCAGATGCTTAAAAAGTAAAAAAGATGACATTGAATATCCCTCTGAACATGGTGAAGTTATTAATTCCACTTTGGACGGTGTATAAATACACCAAGTCGCAACAAGGTTACAGGCATCCTTCCTAACTCAGTTACCAGAGAGGAAGGAAGCGGCTCAGGGATTTCACCATGAGGCCAGTGGTGACTTTTCAGTATCGGAGTTTAATGGCTCAGATAACTGAGGACGGATCAACAAAATTGTAGTTACCTCCGCAATACTAATTGACAGAGTGAAATGAAGGAAGCCTGCACACAATAAAAATATTCCAAAACATCCTGTTTGCAATAAGCCACTAAAGTAAACAGCAAAAAAATGTGGCAAAGAAATTCACTTTATGTCCTGAATACAAAGTGTTATGTTCGGGGAAAAACACAACACATCACTGAGTACCACTCTTCCAATTTTCAAGCATGATGGTGGCTGCATCATGTTATGGGTATGCTTGTCATTGGCAAGGACTAGGGAGTTGTTATATTAAGCAAGCCAGACGTTACAATTGTATTGTTTGTTTTTTTTAGCTTGCAGATAGCTAGGGGCACACTCCAACACTAAGTTACAAAGCATTTGTGTTAATGAGTCCACCAGATCAGAGGCAGTAGGGATGATCAGGGATGTTCTCTTGATAAGTGGGTGAATTGGACCATTTTCCTGTCCTACTAAGCAATCAAAATGTAACAAGTACTTTGGGTGTCAGGGGAAATACATTATTTTCTTTAGGAATGTAGTGAAGTAAAAGTAGTTAAATATATCAATAGTAAAGTACAGATACCCCATAAAAACTACAACAGTAGTACTTTAAAGTATTTTTACACCACTGCTAAAACACAATGCCAAATATGCACTACAGTTGCTTACCAAGACGACATGACATGTTCCTGAGTGGCCTCGTTGACTTACATCGGCTTGAAAACCTATGGCCAGACTTGAACATGGCTGTCTAGCAATGATCGACAACCAACCTCTTTATCCTCCTCGTAGGGACATTTATTTTACAGCACAGACTAATCCCATGAGACCATTTCTGCATTCCAAATGGAACCTTATTACCTGCGTACGGGATTCTACAGTATGTCAGTATTCTAAGTGATGCAAATTGGAGGTTGTAAAAAAAAAGGTATCAGCACACGTCTAACAGTATGTCAGATAGACGTATCTACTTCTCACACACTTTGCTTGTATTGTATCCTTGAAATATTTACCTGAACTCCTTTACCACCCCACTAAATACGGGCGATTAGGTTACATCACCTCATTCTGCATCAGAAAGTAGGCTGGCCCTCTCTTCTTGTAGATCAACGCACTGCTTCTCTTTTTGTTGACAAGGCCCTCTTGTGCAAACTTCCCTCACACCTTACTTAATTGTTAAATTGCAGACATGCGAGTCACCAGACCTTATCACAGGGAAGGCTAACTCTGGAGATCACTTCCATCTCCACTCGTTTAGGTAGATCTGCTTTAATTCCACCTCACATGTGGAATGAACTCCAAAGCACTCTGCCCCTCGGGCAGGGGTATTCAACTATTATCCTATAAGGTCTGGAACCTGCTAGTTTTGTGTTCTACCTGGTAAGTCGCTCTGGATAAGAGCGTCTGCTAAATGACTTAAATGTAAATGTAACAAGTTTCCCATTTAATTGGAACATTTGGGGTGACAGAAAATACCTTACGGGGCAATCAAATACACTGAGCAAATATCATATCCCTTATTCATCTGAGTAAAATGTGACCTTGTCTGAAAACATCTATTCCCACAGTTAGTCGGTGTTTTGGTCAGTGTCCAAAATGATAACCTATTTAGTGCACTGCTCTGGTCAAAAGTACCACATAGGGAATAGGGTGCAACAGTTGGCAGGATGCAACCTCAGTCTGTCGGTAATATTATGAAAGCGCTCACTCTGACTTCCCCGAGTGCATTGCACAGCGTGATGACCGATACAATTCCATTACACCGAAATGTAAATACCGTCTCATTGGCTTTCCAAATAGAAACCACCTGCCTGGGGTCCTGAGAACCACCGAGGCTGTCCATCCACCCGTTCCGATCAAAAGGGAAAAGCTTAGAGCATTCATTTTTCCTGTGGTTTGATCTCTTCATCTGACTTCCTGCCTGTGTGTGTCTCACTGTGTGTGGCTAGGTATGTGAACCTCACTGTGTGTTTCATTGTATATCTGTTGGTATGTGATTCTCACTGTGTGTGTGTGTGTGTGTGTGTGTGTGTGTGTGTGTGTGTGTGTGTGTGTGTGTGTGTGTGTGTGTGTGTGTGTGTGTGTGTGTGTGTGTGTGTGTGTGTGTGTGTGTGTGTGTGTGTGTGTGTGTGTGTGTGTGTGTGTGTGTGTGTGTGTGTGTGTGTGTCTTGCTGAGGAGAGGAGAGAAGCCCTTAACACCCTTACACCCTGTGTGTGTGTGTGTGTGTGTGTGTGTGTGTGTGTGTGTGTGTGTGTGTGTGTGTGTGTGTGTGTGTGTGTGTGTGTGTGTGTGTGTGTGTGTGTGTGTGTGTGTGTGTGTGTGTGTGTGTGTGTGTGTGTGTGTGTGTGTGTGTGTGTGTGTGTGTGTGTGTGTGTGTGTGTGTGTGTGTCTATTTGTTTGTGTTTGTAACTGTGTTGGCCACCCAAGTCTTCAGGCAGACCCTCCTAACCGCCCTCAGCTGCTAAAATATTTACAACCCTCACCTCATATCAGGCATATGATAAACTACCACGTTTTCAGCTCAAATCAATTCATGCTAACTTTAATTAACAAAATATCAATAGTTCTAGTGCTAAAAATGCTACACAAGAGGGGGTGCTGCTATTGGTAATGACATGTGACAAGCACGCCCATGTTCTGTGGTGGTCTCATTCTGTCTCCTTCAGAGAGAATCCCCATGCTCTCTGTTTGTTGTGTTAAGCTCCAGCAAGTCCAGCTGGTTTTGATTCCACTCTCTAAGATCGCAGAGTAAAAGAGTGTGTGTGCACGTGTGCGTGTGTGTGTGTGGGGGTAGAGGATCTCTCTTTTTCTCTCGGGTCTCAAATGTAGTTTCTCACCAATTTGGCGTTGGGCCCCTGACAAGTGCTGGGTGTGGGTGTTCTGGGCGGCTGTCACACAGATATCCAGTAAGCCCAGCCCCCTAAAGCCTCAGACTCCTGAGGGCCGATGAGAGAAGAGAGGAGAGGGGAGGGGAGTAGATATGTGCTGTACTGACATGAATGCGTAATACTCCACATCAATTCCGCATGGAAACGTGGGTCATATTTGGCAGAGGCGTTGATCAATGAGATTTCATGTTTTATTCATTGTCACATACACCGGATAGGTGCAGTAAAATGTGTTATTTTACAGGGTCAGCCATAGTAGTACGGGGCGCCCCTCGAGCAAATGAGGGTTAAGTGGCTTGCTCAAGGGCACATTGATCGATTTTTCACCTTTTTATTCACCCACTAAATAAGACAGCGAGAGGAATGTTGAATTTTTTGGTTTTAGTTGTCATCAACACGTGTGTTGCGCTTTCAACCAAAACACTTTGATTTTGATTTGATTTAAAAGCTTAGCAAAGGCCTAGATCAGTTCAAGAGTTAACAGACGATAGCCGACACCCGCATAGCTGGTACTTTGGAGGTGTAACAGCTGTCAAATCAGAGCGGCTGCTCGTGTGGTCATTGCCATAAAGCCACGCCCGCCCCAATCCCAGCCACTTGTGTTAAAAGTTCAGAATGAGAAAGTGTAGGCTATATGGAAATAATGATGCTCAAATTGGAAGTCATTAAAACGAAATAATGAGGATTTCTGTCAGCCTCATCGGGGCTGTAGATTGATGTAGATCTGTTCGAACTTGCAAATAAAATCAAACAAAATCAAATTGTATTTGTCACATGTGCCGAATACAACAGTGAAATGCTTACTTATACAAGCCCTTAACCAACAATTTTAAGAAAGAATAAGCGTTGGGACAGTATTTACTGAATTAAACTGTAAACAATAAATTTACATTTAAATTTAACAAATGTTTTTGTCGGGGAAAAATAACAAAAAACTAAAGAGCAACAATAAAATAATAGTAATGAGGCTATATACAGGGGGTACTGGTACAGAGTCAATGTGGAGGCTATATACAGGGGGTACCGGTACAGAGTCAATGTGGAGGCTATATACAGGGAGTACTGGTACAGAGTCAATGTGGAGACTATATACAGGGAGTACCGGTACAGAGTCAATGTGGAGGCTATATACAGGGGGTACCGGTACAGAGTCAATGTGGAGGCTATATACAGGGAGTACTGGTACAGAGTCAATGTGGAGACTATATACAGGGAGTACCGGTACAGAGTCAATGTGGAGGCTATATACAGGGAGTACCGGTACCGAGTCAATGTGGAGGCTATATACAGGGGGTACCGTTACAGAGTCAATGTGGAGGCTATATACAGGGGGTACCGGTACAGAGTCAATGTGGAGGCTATATACAGGGGGTACCGGTACAGAGTCAATGTGGAGGCTATATACAGGGGGTACCGGTACAGAGTCAATGTGGAGGCTATATACAGGGGGTACCGGTACAGAGTCAATGTGGAGGCTATATACAGGGGGTACCGTTACAGAGTCAATGTGGAGGCTATATACAGGGGGTACCGTTACCGAGTCAATGTGGAGGCTATATACAGGGGGTACCGTTACCGAGTCAATGTGGAGGCTATATACAGGTGGTACCGTTACCAAGTCAATGTGGAGGCTATATACAGGGGGTACCGTTACAGAGTCAATGTGCGGGGGCACAGGTTAGTCGAGGTAATTGAGGTAATATGTGCATGTAAGTAGAGGTAGAGTAACTATGCATAGTGTTTGGACCATGACAGTTTGTTGGTGATGTGGACACCAAGGAACTTGAAACTCTCAACCTGCTCCACTACAGCCCCATCGATGAGAATGGGGGAGTGCTCGGCCCACCTTTTCCTGTAGTCCACAATCATCTCCTTTGTCTTGATCACGTTGAGGTCTCTGACCTCCTCCCATTGGGCTGTCTCGTCGTTGTCAGGCCGACCACTGTTGTGTCATCTGCAAACTTAATGATGGTGTTGGATTTGGGCCACGCAGTCAAGGGTGAACAGGGAGTACAGGTTGGGACTGTGCACACACCCCTGAGGGGCCCCCGTGTTGAGGATCAGCATGACAGATGTGTTGTTACATACCCTCACCACCTGGGGACGGCCCGTCAGGAAGTCCAGGATCCAGTAGCAAAGAGAAGTGTTTAATCCCAGCGTCTTTAGCTTAGTGATGAGCTTTGAGGGCACTATGGTGTTGAACGCTGAGCTGTAGTCAATGAATAACATTCTCACGTAGATGTTATTTTTGTCCAGGTGTGAAAGGGCAGTGTGGAGTGCAATAGAGATTGCACCATCTGTGGATCTGTTAGGGCGGTATGCAAATTGCAGTTGGTCTAGTGTTTCTGGGATAATGATAATGATAATGGTGTAAATAAGGCTGCATGGGATTTCTCTTAATACGATTCTGTGCAGCCAATGCCAATGTCTACATTAGGTATAATGCTGGCAGACTCTCTAAAGCAGTTCCACCACAGACACCATCAAATCAACCGTTATAAGGTTGAATAAATACTGTTACATTAGTTTGATTACATAAGAAGACAGTATAGTTACAGTAACCTCAACATGTGAGTTCTATAAGGTTGAATAAATACTGTTACATTAGTTTCCAAGAGAGCCTTCATTTTAGGCTATTTACTGTATATCACAAGTCGTAATGAATTGTGTTTGGTTGACAACACAACCAACAATCTAAATGTAGAAAATAAGACAAAATGAAATTAAACTTAATTTAAAGTGAATTTAAAGTTTGATTTGATTTAGTATTATTCTTTAACTTATTTAACTTTAACTTACTAATTTTTGGTTGAGATGATGATGAGAATCCAACATACCAGACTGGGTCAGTAGCACAAATGGAACGGAACTATCCAAAAGCAGAAGATACATCTCCTTAAAATGTTGACATTTGGTTGTATTGACAACCAAACATAATTCAACACCCAGTTTGTCTACAAAAAAAATAATAAGTAATATGATGGATTGACTACACACAATACACCATAATGACAAAGCAAAAACGCTTGTTTTTTTTGTTTTTGCTGCAAGCTTGGCACACCATGCGTTATAACTGTTTATGCTTTGTCATTATGGGGTATTGTGTGTAGATTGATGAAAAAAAAAAATCTAATCCATTTTCAGAACAAGGCTGTAAAGGTAACAAATGTGGAAAAAGTCAAAGGGTCTGAATACTTTCAGAATGCACTGTATGTAAAGGATGGTAACATTTCATTTGGTCCGTTAAACCTTTGGAACAGTGAATGTTATTACTATACTATTATTATAGAGTAGTCAGTCACAGATTTCAAAGCTAAGCAAGGCTTGGTTAAAACCTTGGCTGGGAGATCAAATGAATAGCTCTAGAAAGATCAACTCTGCAGTAGGCATTGCTGGCCAGCCTATTGTTTATTTTTCTGATATTGTATGTAACGTTGAAAATCTGACTTTGTTTCAAAGGTACACATTTAACATACACCTTACTGCTATTAACCCATACAACACATTGAATCACACGTTCATTCAGGACAGAATTTGGCGAGAGTGAGAGCTCTTGATTGGCCTCTTCCTCTTGGCTGAAACTGTGGAGAAAAACAGCGCCCCTCTGTCTTACCATATGTAAGCCATGTATCTGATGCTTTCTGTCCAGAAAAAGCATGACTTGCCATACTCCTTTTGTCCAGACAGCATCAGATACATGGTCTACACATACGGGAGGCGCTGTTTCGCTCACTCGCGGATGATTTATCTGAGATTGATGCGTCTTTCTGTTGGTGCGCACCTCGGTCAAATGATCAATATTTCATTATTTTATTTGGACAAGCAAGGAGGTATGGTAGGGCGGGCCAGGCCCCCTACGGACAGAGAATGAACCCCCTACTGTACAAACCGACAATCGGTTTGGTGAGTTTTCTCCTTACCTGTCAGGAGCGACTCCTACCTGTCTGACCCCACTGAAAGTAATGCACACCAGGTGAAACGCAGTGAGAAAAGAAGGAGGCAGAAAGAAAGAAAAAAGGACAGAGTTATTTTGTCCTACAGACCCTGGAACTAAATGTGAGTGTAGGTACAACATGTGATTTCTTTGGCTTCTCCTGTGTGTAAAGCCCCGCTATATCAGGCTCTATGGACCCGCTATGGACACTCATTATACGTCAATAAACACATCAGGTAGATTTCATTCAAATCAATTAGAGTTCATTTCTTTATGTTTCAAGGGTGACTGATTTCGTTTTTGATGTCGGTAGAAATAGATCAGATTCCACAGTTTAGCTATAGGCATATTGGAACCTCTCACACTGCTGGTTGACCACAGGGTGACCGACCAGCTCTGTTCTATTCTTTGACCTACCAAATACACACACACTCTCTCTCTCTTTCTCTCTCTCTCCCTGTCTCTCTCTCTCTCTCCCTCTCTCTCTCTCCATGTCTCTCTCTTTCTCTCTCCCTGTCTCTCTCTCCCTGTCTCTCCCTGTCTCTCTCTCTCTCTCTCTCTCTCTCTTTCTCTCTCTCTCCCTGTCTCTCTCTCTCTCCCTCTCTCTCTCTCCATGTCTCTCTCTTTCTCTCTCCCTGTCTCTCTCTCTCTCTCTCTCTCTCTCTCTCTCTCTCCCTCTCTCTCTCTCTCTCTCTCTCTCTCTCTCTCTCTCTCTCTCTCTCTCTCTCTCTCTCCCTCTCTCTCTCTCTCTCTCTCTCTCTCTCTCTCTCTCTCTCTCTCTCTCTCTCTCTCTCTCTCTCTCTCTCTCTCTCTCTCTCTCTCTCTCTCTCTCTCTCTCTCTCTCTCTGATCAAAACGCCCCCATCAATCCCGCCATCCCTTCAGAGTTTATTTGTTCAGGTGAGCGTAGTGAAGTGAATATATTGGCTTCTCAGTTGGAGGGCCTAATTGCGTCTAGAACCTGCTGCTTTCATCTTGCTCTGCGTGACACGCATACCCCGCCGCCACATCGCTCAGGGCCTGGTTTTAAGGTAAATACCTGGAGGCAGGGCACAAGGAGCACTCGCAGCACACCCATGGTAAGAAGTCAGGTCCTGCGGTCTAATCATGAGCCCACCACAGGCATGAAGCAGAGGTTAGACCTGTAGGTTTGTTGTCAAGCTTCTCATCAACCTTTGAATATCTGTAGCTCAGTTGGTAGAGCATGGCGCTTGTAACGCCAGGGTAGTGGGTTCGATTCCCGGGACCACCCATACGTAGAATGTATGCACACATGACTGTAAGTCGCTTTGGATAAAAGCGTCTGCTAAATGGCATATATTATTATAATATTTGAACCAGCTGCCTAGTGCCAGGGCAAAAAAAACTAAACGTGTACCCAGGAGTGGCCCCGGGACCGAGTTTGGGAACCTATATGTTTCACAATGATGACGTCTGTGGGGTGAATAAACACATCCAAATAGGCATTGAAGAAGTTAATGGTTTTGTTATAGCCCCTATCCAGAGAATATGTATAGGGTCCATAAACAGCCCATCCAACTACCTCATCCCCAAACTGTATTTATTTATTTATCTTGCTCCTTTGCACCCCAGTATCTCTTCTTGCACATTCATCTTCTGCACATCTACCATTCCAGTGTCTAATTGCTATATTGTAATTACTTCGCCACCATGGCCTATTTATTGCCTTAACTCCCTCATTTGCACTCACTGTATATAGACTTTTATTTTTTTCTACTGTATTATTGACTGTATGTTTGTTTATTCCATGTGTAACTCTGTTGTTGTATCTGTCGAACTGCTGTGCTTTATCTTGGCCAGGTCGCAGTTGTAAATGAGAACTTGTTCTCAACTGGCCTACCCGGTTAAATAAAGGTGAAATAAATACATTTTAAAAATGTGTTTTCTCCATATTTAGGCAACTTGTCTTACTGTAGCCTATATCGTCTTCAAAAAGAGATATATAAAATACTAGAACTATGGTGTTGATTCACCAGGGACTATCAAAGCAATATGATGTGGACCTTAAACAAAACAAGCATGAGCCGCACTGCTTGAAATATGGGGCTGCCTCAGTCAGTATGCCGTCTAATACTGCTCTCTGGTGGCCAGTATCAGACATAAACAAAAGTCTCCAAATGATTACTGATTGATATGCCCTGTCCAACAGGGATCCCACAGGGCTACAAAAGAGGGGACATTTGGTTGTGATTCAGCAGTTTTTTCTCTTGTTATTTCAGTCACTCAAATAGCCCATGTCAGCAAAACATTTTCAGATTCATAAATTAGTCTAGCGGCCAGCTATCTAAACTTGGTCAAATTACCGAACATGGGCCCCCCATTGATAGTTTTACTCACTCAAATATCCTATTAAAACCTGTAAACATTTCCCTCAACCCTATGGAAAAATTAGCAAAATTGCAGGAAATGAACTCTAAACCTATATTTTTTCTCTCCGGTGTTAAAAGGGGGATGCTAAAATGTTTTGCTCGCAAGGTGGGGGAAACACAAGTTGCCCATCCCTGCTGTAGAAAATAGGAGGATTCTACTGCCTCACGATTTTCCATAACTCATTTCAATTAACTTTCTCTATACTGTCAATTAAAGTATTGCTCACATTGTAGAGTAAAACCAGGAATACATTTTTATTTATTTATCTTTCTACATTTCTATCTAGGACTCATCACAGGAAAAAACAAATCACATATTTTGTAACAATTCACAACGCTTTCCACTTTTGAAAGGGTATAAAGAGAACAACTTGATATCACGGAGGGCACATCTGACCAAGAAATAATCTGACAATCAATCTATATCTGACCAGATAATAATCAATATCCGTAGTTTGAGAACAGCGAGGCAATAACACACACATTGGTATTTTATTTAGATCTACAGTACAATTCCTCAAAACACTTCAAATGTTATCAGTAGAACACAAATAAATAAATCAACTCTTCTTTTATGTGTTTTATTCTCTCCTGGGTCTTATATACTACTATATACCCTTCTCATGGACGCTAAGCCTTGCGTTTCAAATCTGTTTAGGAACCAAGACAACCCATGAACATAAATTCTAACTTCATAGCCTGGTCCCAGATCAGTTTGTGCTCTTGCCAACTTCATTGCTGTCAGTGTCAAGCTAATTATAATTGACATGACAATGAGTGACAAGAAGTTGGTGTGACGGCACAAATAGACTGGCGCTGGTTGAATCAGCGTTGTTTCCATGTCATTTAAAACCCCCAAAATCTATGTGATGATGTTGAATCAACATGTAAAACTATATGGAACAAAAACGTGCAAAAAATGTCAACAATTTCACTGAGTTACAGTTCATATAAGGAAATCAGTCAATTGAAATAGATAAAAAGGCCCTAATCTATGGGTTTCACATGACTGGGCAGGGGTGTAGCCATGGGTGGGCTTAGGCCCGCCCACTGGGGTGCCAGGCCCAGCCAATCAGAATGAGTTTTTCCCCACAAAAGGCCATTATTAAAGACAGAAATACTCCTTAGTTTCATCAGCTGTCTGTGTGGCTGTTCCCAAACAATCCCGCAGGTGAGGAAGCCAGATGTGGAGGTCCTTGACTGCTACATGTGGTCTGCGGTTGTGAGGCCGGTTGGACGTACTGCCAAATTCTCTAAAACGACCTTGGATGTGGTTATGGTAGAGAAATTAACATTCAGTTCTCTGGCAACAGCTCTGGTGGACATTCCTGCAGTCAGCATGCCAATTGCAACGCTCCCTCAAAACGTGAGACATCTGTGGCATTGTGTTGTGTGACAAAACTGCATATTTTAGAGTGGCCATTTACTGTCCCTAGCACAAGGTGCACCTGTGTGATAATCTGGGATGCAACTTTGGTTTTAGAAGTGGGGGGGGACAATAATTATGATTATTATTTTAGAACTTGTTTTCAGTTGGATAAACACTCCTAACAGCCATCCCGACCGCTCGGAGGCGTCTGCATGGTCCTAAAGCACACCGTTGCCTCGTTTCGTATCACATTCCAATGATAAAACTGGGGGGGACAAAAATGCAATTTCAGAATGTGGGGGGGACCGGTCCCTTGTTTCAGCTCATGAAACATGGGACCAACACTTTACATGTTGTGTAAATATTTTTGTTCAGTATAATTGGATTTACGTTATCAACGTGAGGGCATTTTGTCTTTTTTTCACCCAACTTTTAACATAAATCTTTTAACCTAAATAATTATTGAATTCACGTTATAGTTGACAACTGAACCAAATGTAAATTGAAACTAGACGTCGAACTGACATCTGTGCCCAGCGGATGGCGACTAAACTTCAGTGATAAACATGAATTATTCAATCATATAGGTAGTGTTCAGTAGTATGCCTTCATGGAAGGTGAGAGGGCTACTCCAAATGGCCAAAGCAAAGCAGGGGCAAAGGTCAAGCCAACAGCAAGCACAGAGGTGGTTTTATAGTAAATTCACACCTGTGGTGCCAGGAGAAAGGAACGTTAGCAGCAATGGGAAGAGCAAATACTAAGGAACAATCAATTAATACAGCAAACTTCAATGGGGCAAATGAAGAAGAAATGGACAGTATTGTCAAATGTAAAGAAGAAAAAAAGCACTCCTAACTAGAAACTATGAAAATACGAGGAAAAGAAATGCTCCCACACCAGACTTCTAATTCAAAACCTCTCAAATAAATAAAAACGCACTGGTATGACAAGACTGGGTAAACTAGACCTATGAGAAGGTATTTCACATCCACAGTATGCTGAAAATGTACGTAAATAATATGATGGGGGTTCCGTTTGTACTCGATAGTGATCCATTAAAGTTCAGGGCATGATGCTTATAACATGTGACTGTGCAAAATACCTTTATGTATTAATTAATTAATTAAAAATAACCTTTATGTATTAATTAATTAATTAAAAATAACCTTTACGTATTACACAAAACTATTATGACGGTAGCCATCATATTAACACGTTTCTTTATCAAGTAATGTCAAGTTTTAGGTAACCGTTACACCACATTCATTGCAATATAATAAATACTACATCTGGATACAATTTCTACTGGGGGAAAACGGGCACTCCGCTATTTCACGACACGCCTCATCTTTCATTCAGCAGGATGATGCCTTACTGGGTCCGAGGGGCTGTGCATGATGTCCTCTCAGACTAGAAGCCCTCCTCCTAAACCTCGGCTCGGGGGCTGCACATGTCCTCTCTGTCCCAATGGGGTTCTTTCAGTTACCCAACTGAAGCTAGGAGAGCAATACACTGGCCCATAAGGGACATTCAGCTGCTGAACAAACAGTTGTTGGCCACCCCACCTGCAATCCCCTCTTCCCTTGTCATGGCCGAAGGTTCCTTCTTCTTGTGCTTGCTGGACTGAATGATCGCATGGTGAACCACGCGCCACTGTGGACATTGTTAGCTGAGAGTCTTTGGTGATGTTGTGGCCAGAGTAACAGAGTGGGGGGGGGGCTGGGTTTGGAGGTAGAAATGTACCCCTAAACTTCCTGCCGGCCTCACACCCTCCCATCTGTGGCGAGAGCTATAGCGAGCCGCGGTGCAAAGATAACGAATGCGAGGATGTGAGGCAGTGCAGAGAGTAGTGATCGAGTAGCCATACAGGTACAGCAGTGTTGGTCCAGGTTGGGCCCCGGCCCTGGCCCCAGTGTCAACAACAGGCACCTGCCCGTGTCATCATAAGGTGCCCACAGGGTCTTGGGAGTCCTTTTGGAGGGGAGACTAAACCAATAGAAAAGACAGACTGATAATAATCTGGTGTTTGGCACCGACAGTATATTTGATGAAAGGAAAGTGAATAAGGTTTTGTGAGCTGGTTGGCTGGGTGGTTTTGAGGGCTTACCGGTCTAGATTTTCGGGGAGGGTGAGGGTGCGTTGAGTGGCACTTATTTTTCTGTAAGAAAATGTACAGTGTGTTTACCATGTTAGTGTACTGTGATACAAATGGGTTAAATGCATCATACCAAACAAATCTCAAGGATGGAAAGTAGTGTGTGTGTGTGTGTGTGTGTGTGTGTGTGTGTGTGTGTGTGTGTGTGTGTGTGTGTGTGTGTGTGTGTGTGTGTGTGTGTGTGTGTGTGTGTGTGTGTGTGTGTGTGTGTGTGTGTGTGTGTGTGTGTGTGTGTGTGTGTGTGTGTGTGTGTGTGTGTGTGTGTGTGTTACCTTCTGATGCAGGCGGTAGTGAAGATTACGGTCCGACAGCCAGGAATGTTTCAGTGACTGTGAGGCACTCATCCTCCAACTAGGGAACACACCCACAAACACCCACACGCATGATTGAAACACACACTATCACAGGGATACACAGGTCTACAACTGAATAATAATACAACCCTAGACAGTGCACAAAAAGTAACACACAGTAACTTTTACCTATTGCTCTTGATCAGCAGGCGCGCAATGAAGTCTTTGGCCTCCTCAGAGATGTCGGTGAACTCCTCCTCCTCAAAGTTCCACTGACAGGCAAGGATGTTGTTCAGTGTCTCGTTGTCATCGTCACCAAGGAATGGAGACAGACCAGTCAGCCTGGAGGCACAGCGAGAGAGGTGAGCCACAGTGATGACATTAAGGATAAGTGATCGCAAATGCTCTGACAAAGACTAGGAGGCTGAAACGTTAGCTATTAATACCATGCAAGCTCTGTTGCGCGGGAGCTTGTTTCCTTTGAGTAGTGTTATTTAGGTGTCAGCACATTGAGTTAAAACCATGTCGCTGGAAATGTTATTGTTTATGAGGACTCACAGCATGTATGTGATTACCCCCAGACTCCACATGTCTGTGGGGAATGAGACAAATTCATAGTTGATGACTTCCGGAGCGAGGAATTCCGGCGTTCCAAAATTAACCCTCAACTTTTCCCTGGGCTTATACCTGAGACGGGGATAGAGGAGGGAATGAAGAGAGAAGAGTGTTAATAAGAACATGTAGAGAATGCCCCCTGAAGAGAGACAGAGAAATTGACCATATATACTGTAGATATGTGTATCTTACCTTCTTGCAAGCCCAAAGTCTATTATTTTGATCTTGTTTGTAGCTCTGCTCACACACAGAATGTTCTCCGGCTAGGAAAGGACACAAAAGAGTGAGACGAAGAAACCTACCTATTCTAAGACAATGACCGAAAGGTGGCGATACAGGCAAGGTCTTCAATAAAGATAAATAGAGAGAAGTGCACAGGTGGAGGAGAAAATGGGAAAGAGATGGATCCTCAAAAAGTCCTACAGCTGCACCATCGAGAACATCCTGACCGGTTGCATCACCGCCTGGTACGGCAACTGCTCGGCATCCGACCGTAAAGGCACTACAGAGGGTAGTGCGAACAGCCCAGTACATCACTGGGGCCAAGCTTCCTGCCATCCAGGACCTATTTACTAGGCGTGTCAGAGGAAGGCCCCAAACAAATTGTCAAAGACTCCAGTCACCCAAGTCATAGACTGTTCTCTCTGCTACCGCATGGCAAGCGGTACCGGAAAGCCAAGTTTAGGTCCAAAAAGCTCCTACCCACAAACCCATAAGACTGCTGAACAATTAATCAAATGGCCAGCCAGACTATTTACATGTACCCCCCTCCCCCATATATAGCCTCGCTGTTGTAAATGTATTGTGTTACTTTTTATTTTAATTAATACTTCCGTTTATTTAGTAAATATTTTCAAAACTATATTTCTTGAACTGCGTTGTTGGTTAAGGGCTCGTAAGTAGGCAGTTCGCAGTAACTTCTACACCTGTTGCATTCGGGCGCATGTGACAAAATAAAATGAGTTTCGATTTGAATGGCAAACGAAGACCTAAAGTGTGTGTCATATACCTTGAGGTCAAGATGTAAGATGTACATCTTGTGCATGTACTGTAATCCCTCACAGATCTGTCTGATGAACAGCACCGTATCCAGCTCTGTCAGGTTGTAGTTCTCGTCTATGATTCGATCAAACAGCTCCCCTCCATCCACACTGTGTAGAGGTGAGAAATACAGTCACACACACATTCTGGGTGGTAGAGCGGAGAGAGATCCTGTCACACACAGGAATATAGACCGGTGATATATGGTGTAGCGCAAAGAGGAGAAATACACTTTAGATAGTTTATTTGAATCTTCAAAATCACACGACAAACGGAAGGCTTCAAACATTTCAAAGGCCACAGATAGAAACTCATACATATACCTGTATATATACAGAGAATAAGACAGAGAGAGAGAGGGAGACCCACTATTCCATGACGAGGATGATGTCGTGGTGTGACTCGAAGGCAGCGTAGAGCTGGATCAGGTTGGCGTGATTGAGTTGGTTCATCACCTGGATCTCATTCTTCACCACTTCCTGGGAAACAGGCCAATACTTTAGACAGACACACAGACACACAGACAGACAGACACCCAACTAGGTCCGTTTTTGAGACCTACAGCACCACACAGAAACTTGAGCCAGCTACGGCTTTGAGCCTGGTTAACTACACTTTATGAATATCTGAAATGACAACGTAGCCACTCAGCGATGCATTGCCACAGACATCTGATGGCTATCTCATCTCACATGTCACACTAAGCTGAGATGAGACTGACTCATGTGCCGTGAGTATTAGGGGGGATTAAGCCTATATCTATTTAAAAATGTTTCTCTATTCTTCATGGCGTTGTGCTATTATAAAATATCCTTCCGTCTTCATGGAGGGGACATTGGACACATACTGTACAAATGACATAATGGCCCCTTTCCAAATGGCACTGTACTCCCTATGTAGACCATTGCTTTTGACCAGGGCCCTGATCAAAAGTAGTGCACTAGATAGGGAATGGGGTGTCATTTGGGATGTAGAAATTCTTTACGACATATGCCATCGATTTCTGAAATATATACCTGTATTAAAGTATCTGTTTCAGGTCTAATATTTAGATCAAGGTCTTTACCTTCTCTTTCTGGCTCCTGGCTTTGATAATCTTGGCAGCCAGCTTCAGTCCAGAAGAGTTCTCTACGCATTTATGGACTTGTCCAAAACGTCCCCTAAGTCACAAACAGAGAAACACGTTCATAAATAGTGATGACACCCTGTTCTTTTTGTCTTAAGGATAGTACAGTATTAACCTTATGGTAATGTTTATTTTCTATATCAGGCTTTTGGGGTTGTCATTGTAGGCATGGCAAACACACTCTCTCCTTCTCTCTCTCTCTCTCTCTCTGTAATGACGTCAATCCGTAATATAAATTATGTGTCACCATTGCACCTATCTGGGAGATGTGTTAGCGTGCAGAGCAGTAATACAGTAATCAGCAGATACAGAGCCTGGGTTTAACACTGGCTGACTGGCTGGTTGCATCAGAAAGGCCTGTCACACACACACACACACACACACCACACACACACACACACACACTGGCTTTAACACTGGCTGGTTGGATCAGAGACCCCTGTCACACACCACACACACACACACACACACACACACACTGGCTTTAACACTGGCTGGTTGGATCAGAGACCCCTGTCACACACACACACAGTGGTGTAAAGTCCTTAAGTAAAAAATACTTTAAAGTACTACTTAAGTCATTTTTGGGGGGTATCTGTACTTTACGATTATATTTTTGATTACTTTTACATCACTACATTCCTAATGACAATAATGTATTTTTTACTCCAGACATTTTCCCTGACACCCAAAGTTAAACTTTGAACGCTTATAAAAAATGCTTCATTTGTAAATTATGTCTGAGTCTTTATGTCTGAGTCTTTATGTCTGAGTCTTTATGTCTGAGTCTTTATGTCTGAGTCTTTATGTCTGAGTCTTTGAGTGTGCCCCTGGCTAACCGTCATTTTAAAAAACATGTCTGACATGCATAATATTAAGGAATTTAAATTATTTACACTTTTACTTTTGATACTTAAGTATATTTAAAACCAAATAATTGTATACTTTTACTCAAGTAGTGTACTGGTTGACTTTCATTTTTACTTGAGTTATTTTCTATGAAGGTATCTTAAATGTTTCTCAAGTATGACAATTGGGTACTTTTTCTACCACTGCGTGCGCGTACTCACACACACACACACACACACACACACACGTCTAATCATCTGCCATTGAGAGGGCATTTAAAACAGCTGACTGTGATGTTATGAAGCTGAGGTTGGGGGTTTCACAGTACTGTGGAGTAAAAAGTCCATGGCCTGACTGATGTCCTATGAGAGTCTGATGTCTGGGGGTCTTCATCTAGTGTCTCTCTCCATGTCTTTGAGGGTCCAATTCTCTCTCATGTCTCTCTCTCCTGTCTCTCTCTCTCTCTGTCTCTCTCCATGTCTCTCTCTCTCATCTCTCTCTCTCATTTCTCTCTCTCATTTCTCTCTCTCATTTCTCTCTCCATGTCTCTCTCTCCATGTCTCTCTCTCTCCATGTCTCTCTCTCATGTCTCTCTCTCTCTCTCTCTCTCTCTCTCTCTCTCTCTCTCTCTCTCTCTCTCTCTCTCTCTCTCTGTCTCTCTCTCTCTCTCTCTCTCTCTCTCTCTCTCTCTCTCTCTCTCTCTCCCTGTCTCTCTCTCTGTCTCTCTCTCTGTCTCTCCTCCCAACTCACCCTCCTAGGACCTCCTCTCTGTTAATGGTGTAGAAGGTAGTAACCTGGTGAGGTTTCGGAGTCACGATGCGGTGGTCAAAGGGGGCTGCTGGCGGAGGGCTAGAGTCTGGAGAGAAGAGAGAGAGAGGAAAGGGTAACCAAACAGATCATATGGCGTAATGCATTTCACACACACACACACACACACACACACACACACACACACACACACACACACACACACACACACACACACACACACACACACACACATCATAATCCAATGCCAGCTGTGTCATGTGTGTGAAGTACATGCATGGTGTTAAAGGCAATCCATTTCCCCAGAGTCAGATGAACTCGTGGATACCATTTTTATGCGTGCAGCTTGGAGGAAGTTGCTAACTAGCATTAGTGTATAGTCTGGAAGTCTACAGGTACAGTTGAAGTCAGAAGTTTACATACACTTAGGTTGGAGTCATTAAAACTGGTTTTTCAACCACTCCACAAATTTCTTGTTAACAAACTTTAGTTTAGGAAAGTCGGTTAGGACATCTACTTTGTGTATGACACAAGTCATTTTTCCAACAATTGTTTCCAGACAGAATATTTCATTTATAATTCACTATCACAATTCCAGTGGGTCAGAAGTTGACATACACTAAGTTGATGGCTTTAGAAGCTTCTGATAGGCTAATTGACATAATTTGTGTCAATTGGAGGTGTACCTGTGGATGTATTTCAAGACCTACCTTCAAACTCAGTGTCTCTTTGCTTGACATCATATGAAAAGCAAAAGAAATCAGCAAAGACCTTAGAAAATTGTAGACCTCCAAAAGTCTGGTTCATCCTTGGGAGCAATTTCCAAATGCCTGAAGGTACCACGTTCATCTGTACAAACAATAGTACGCAAGTATAAACACCATGGGACCACGCAGCCGTCATACCGCTCAGGAAGGAGACGTGTTCTCTCTCCTAGAGATGAACGTACTTTGGTGCGAAAAGTCAATCGCAGAACAACAGCAAAGGAGGAAACAGGTACAAAAGTATCTATATCCACAGTAAAACGAGTCCTCTATCGACATAACCTGAAAGTCCACTCAGCAAGGAAGAAGCCACTGCTCCAAAACCGCCATAAAAAAAAACAGAGTAGCGTATCGTAATTTTTGGAGAAATGTCCTCTGGTCTGATAAAACAAAAATAGAACTGTTGGGCCATAATGACCATCGTTATGTTTGGAGGAAAAAGGGGGAAGCTTGCAAGCCGAAGAACACCATCCCAACCGTGAAGCACGGGGGTGGCAGCATCATGTTTGTGGGGGTGCTTTGCTGCAGGAGGGACTGGTGCACTTCACAAAATAGATGGCATCATGAGGCTGGAAAATTATGTGGATATATTGCAGCAACATCTCAAAACATCTGTCAGGAAGTTAAAGCTTGGTCGCAAATGGGTCTTCCAAATGGACAATGACCCCAAGCATACATCCAAAGTTGTGGCAAAATGGCTTAAGGACAACAAAGTCAAGGTATTGGCGTGGCCATCACAAAGCCCTGACCTCAATCCTATAGAACATTTGTGGGCAGAACTGAAAAAGCATGTGCGAGCAAGGAGGCCCACAAACCTGACTCAGTTACACCAGCTCTGTCAGGAGGAATGGGCCAAAATTCACCCAACTTATTGTGGGAAGCTTGTGGAAGGCTACCCACACTGTTTGACCCAAGTTAAACAATTTAAAGGCAATGCTACCAAAAACTAATTGAGTATATGTAAACTGAGAATGTGATTTAAGAAATGGAAGCTGAAATAAATCACTCACTATTATTATTCTGTTATTTATGACATGTCAAATTCTTAAAATAAAGTGGTGATCCTAACTGACCTAAGACAGGAAACCTTTACAAGGATTAAATGTCAGGAATTGTGAAAAACTGAGTTTAAATGTATTCGGCTAAGGTGAATGTAAACTTCTGACTTCTACTAGCACACTAGCATTGGCTATTAATTAACCTGTTATACACGAGGTCACCTGGGAAAGTAGTCAGAAGTATCCCTTAAATTTAATGTGATCTGTGGTGTGAGTGACTGAAAGTCTAATGTCCCTAACTAGAAAGACAGTAGTAGTTAAGAGTTTCTGAATGTTTATCAGACTGCTTGCCTATCCAGGGTAATATCAAGATACTTAACTTAATTTACAGAAAATATCTCACTACCCTATTTTATTTTATGAATATTGCCAGAATGGCAACAAAAGTCCAAATTAGCTTTGTTTTCAAACATTTGCCAGTTTCCCATTCTGAAAAATGATGAACCTTACCAATGATGTACTCTTTTGGCTGTCCATCATCCACGTCCTCTTCCTTCTCCGTCTTCTCTGCCTCTGATTGGGCAGCCTGACGCTCTGAACCCTCAGGAACGTCCTCCTCTTCCCCCTCTTTCCTTTCCTCCACTCGACTCTTCTTCAAGTTATCTCTCACCCAATACTCCTCTTTGATTCCACGTTTACTGCTGGCAGCCACCTCACCTAACTCCGCAGAACTAAAGAACGAACAAACAGCAAAACAACTTTCCATTGTGTTTAAGTAAGTAACTTCCAGTAGTTATTTTGGTAAGAGAATACGGAAGTTGAGATTTACAGTTATAGTAATAATGTCATAAGATGGGTTGAGTTGTCGAAAGGTACCTTTCTAGAGGTTCTGATGACTCTTTCTCCCCTCCTTCCCCTCTCTTCTCCCCGTCTTCCTCTTGAACGTGCTCCACCTTAATCTTCAGTGCCTCTCCCTCTCTTCCCTCCTCTTCCTCGTTGTCAGATTCACCAAATATATCCCCCTCCCCTTCTTCTCTGGCCCTCTGCTCTTCCTCCTGCTCAGGGGTTTTCCTCTCCTCCTCCTCCTTTCCCTCTAGCTCTTCCATGTATTGGACAACAGGGATGTGGGGCATGTCCAGAACCACCCCATTACCATGGGAACGCTCAGCATTATGCCTGTTGAGCTTCTCTACCTGGTCTAGAAGGAGGGCCTCTACAGAGTCCGAGGAGGGACAAACAGAGCAGACAACATCATGCTTTTGGGGTAGATTCACCCCATCAACATCTTTATTTTCCTGAAACACTCATCCTTACTTTCAAAGAGCAGCCTTCATTGGATGTGTATTACCAAAGAGCAGCCTTCATTGGATGTGTATTACCAAAGAGCAGCCTTCATTGGATGTGTATTACCAAAGAGCAGCCTTCATTGGATGTGTATTACCAAAGAGCAGCCTTCATTGGATGTGTATTACCAAAGAGCAGCCTTCATTGGATGTGTATTACCAAAGAGCAGCCTTCATTGGATGTGTATTACCAAAGAGCAGCCTTCATTGGATGTGTATTACCAATAAGCAGCCTTCATTGGATGTGTATTACCAAAGAGCAGCCTTCATTGGATGTGTATTACCAAAGAGCAGCCTTCATTGGATGTGTATTACCAAAGAGCAGCCTTCATTGGATGTGTATTACCAAAGAGCAGCCTTCATTGGATGTGTATTACCAAAGAGCAGCCTTCATTGGATGTGTATTACCAAAGAGCAGCCTTCATTGGATGTGTATTACCAAAGAGCAGCCTTCATTGGATGTGTATTACCAAAGAGCAGCCTTCATTGGATGTGTATTACCAAAGAGCAGCCTTCATTGGATGTGTATTACCAAAGAGCAGCCTTCATTGGATGTGTATTACCAAAGAGCAGCCTTCATTGGATGTGTATTACCAAAGAGCAGCCTTCATTGGATGTGTATTACCAAAGAGCAGCCTTCATTGGATGTGTATTACCAAAGAGCAGCCTTCATTGGATGTGTATTACCAAAGAGCAGCCTTCATTGGATGTGTATTACCAAAGAGCAGCCTTCATTGGATGTGTATTACCAAAGAGCAGCCTTCATTGGATGTGTATTACCAAAGAGCAGCCTTCATTGGATGTGTATTACCAAAGAGCAGCCTTCATTGGATGTGTATTACCAAAGAGCAGCCTTCATTGGATGTGTATTACCAAAGAGCAGCCTTCATTGGATGTGTATTACCAAAGAGCAGCCTTCATTGGATGTGTATTACCAAAGAGCAGCCTTCATTGGATGTGTATTACCAAAGAGCAGCCTTCATTGGATGTGTATTACCAAAGAGCAGCCTTCATTGGATGTGTATTACCAAAGAGCAGCCTTCATTGGATGTGTATTACCAAAGAGCAGCCTTCATTGGATGTGTATTACCAAAGAGCAGCCTTCATTGGATGTGTATTACCAAAGAGCAGCCTTCATTGGATGTGTATTACCAAAGAGCAGCCTTCATTGGATGTGTATTACCAAAGAGCAGCCTTCATTGGATGTGTATTACCAAAGAGCAGCCTTCATTGGATGTGTATTACCAAAGAGCAGCCTTCATTGGATGTGTATTACCAAAGAGCAGCCTTCATTGGATGTGTATTACCAAAGAGCAGCCTTCATTGGATGTGTATTACCAAAGAGCAGCCTTCATTGGATGTGTATTACCAAAGAGCAGCCTTCATTGGATGTGTATTACCAAAGAGCAGCCTTCATTGGATGTGTATTACCAAAGAGCAGCCTTCATTGGATGTGTATTACCAAAGAGCAGCCTTCATTGGATGTGTATTACCAAAGAGCAGCCTTCATTGGATGTGTATTACCAAAGAGCAGCCTTCATTGGATGTATTACCAAAGAGCAGCCTTCATTGGATGTGTATTACCAAAGAGCAGCCTTCATTGGATGTGTATTACCAAAGAGCAGCCTTCATTGGATGTGTATTACCAATAAGCAGCCTTCATTGTATGTGTATTACCAAAGAGCAGCCTTCATTGGATGTGTATTACAAAGAGCAGCCTTCATTGGATGTGTATTACCAAAGAGCAGCCTTCATTGGATGTGTATTACCAAAGAGCAGCCTTCATTGGATGTGTATTACCAAAGAGCAGCCTTCATTGGATGTGTATTACCAAAGAGCAGCCTTCATTGGATGTGTATTACCAAAGAGCAGCCTTCATTGGATGTGTATTACGAAAGAGCAGCCTTCATTGGATGTGTATTACCAAAGAGCAGCCTTCATTGGATGTGTATTACCAAAGAGCAGCCTTCATTGGATGTGTATTACCAAAGAGCAGCCTTCATTGGATGTGTATTACCAAAGAGCAGCCTTCATTGGATGTGTATTACCAAAGAGCAGCCTTCATTGGATGTGTATTACCAAAGAGCAGCCTTCATTGGATGTGTATTACCAAAGAGCAGCCTTCATTGGATGTGTATTACGAAAGAGCAGCCTTCATTGGATGTGTATTACCAAAGAGCAGCCTTCATTGGATGTGTATTACCAAAGAGCAGCCTTCATTGGATGTGTATTACCAAAGAGCAGCCTTCATTGGATGTGTATTACCAAAGAGCAGCCTTCATTGGATGTGTATTACCAAAGAGCAGCCTTCATTGGATGTGTATTACCAAAGAGCAGCCTTCATTGGATGTGTATTACCAAAGAGCAGCCTTCATTGGATGTGTATTACCAAAGAGCACTCCTGCTCTAGTTCATTTACATTTATTTGACTGCTTCATTGTGTTAAAAGTTGAGGTGAAGTTTGTGTGTCTATCTCTATTACCTGATGCTTCTGGAGGCTTCTTCTTCTGGGCTTTCAGGCACTTCAGGCTGAGCTTGGCCTTGTCCTTCCCATCCCTCATCCCATTGCCCTTCAGCTGACAGGGAGAGAGGAGGAGACATAGAAACATTAAACTCACATAGCAAACCGAAGAAATCCCCATGAAAAGCTGTTTGTTTTTTTGCATGGGCTGCGTTTCAATCCCCCACATTACATTTACATTTACATTTAAGTCATTTAGCAGACGCTCTTATCCAGAGCGACTTACAAATTGGTGCATTCACCTTATGACATCCAGTGGAACAGCCACTTTACAATAGTGCATCTAAATCTTTTAAGGGGGGGGGGGGTGAGAAGGATTACTTTATCCTATCCTAGGTAGTCCTTAAAGAGGTGGGGTTTCAGGTGTCTCCGGAAGGTGGTGATTGACTCCGCTGTCCTGGCGTCGTGAGGGAGTGTGTTCCACCATTGGGGAGCCAGAGCAGCGAACAGTTTTGACTGGGCTGAGCGGGAACTGTACTTCCTCAGTGGTAGGGAGGCGAGCAGGCCAGAGGTGGATGAACGCAGTGCCCTTGTTTGGGTGTAGGGCCTGATCAGAGCCTGGAGGTACTGAGGTGCCGTTCCCCTCACAGCTCCGTAGGCAAGCACCATGGTCTTGTAGCGGATGCGAGCTTCAACTGGAAGCCAGTGGAGAGAGCGGAGGAGCGGGGTGACGTGAGAGAACTTGGGAAGGTTGAACACCAGACGGGCTGCGGCGTTCTGGATGAGTTGTAGGGTTTAATGGCACAGGCAGGGAGCCCAGCCAACAGCGAGTTGCAGTAATCCAGACGGGAGATGACAAGTGCCTGGATTAGGACCTGCGCCGCTTCCTGTGTGAGGCAGGGTCGTACTCTGCGGATGTTGTAGAGCATGAACCTACAGGAACGGGCCACCGCCTTGATGTTAGTTGAGAACGACAGGGTGTTGTCCAGGATCACGCCAAGGTTCTTAGCGCTCTGGGAGGAGGACACAATGGAGTTGTCAACCGTGATGGCGAGATCATGGAACGGGCAGTCCTTCCCCGGGAGGAAGAGCAGCTCCGTCTTGCCGAGGTTCAGCTTGAGGTGGTGATCCGTCATCCACACTGATATGTCTGCCAGACATGCAGAGATGTGATTCGCCACCTGGTCATCAGAAGGGGGAAATGTCCAATGTCCTCCAATGTCGGCCTTCTGCATCTTAGCTAGAAGGTGGCCGAGCTACAGCTGTGTTTGTCAGACCAGAAGACATGTCCGAACGGTTTGGCCTACAAACTAATGGGGACAGTTGAGACTCTCATGGACACTTCCATGTCACCTGTTTTGCTCAAGAACACAAACAAGCATCACGGGGACTCGTCTGAAGTCGGTGCCGCCGATCTGCCAACTTCTGTTTTGTAACGTCCGGACAGTATGGGCTACACACTAATATGACCTATGACCCCTCTATGGAAAAGTTGAGTCTTGTTTTGCTCTAGGACACCCACCAGCCTCAAGACTCGCCTGAAGGCAGCCTGGTACCACTAAAAAAAAACATGTGCGAAGTATACAGCGCCTTCAGAAGGTATTCACACTTCTTGACTTTTTCCACATTTTGTTGTGTCAAAAAGTAGGATTCAAATGGATTTAATTGTCTTTTTTTTTGCCGACGATCTATACAAAATGCTCTGTAATGTCAAAGTGGAAGAAAAATAGGAACATTTGTGAAAAAAATCATGAAACATAAAACACTAATATATCTTGGTTAATGCTATGAAGTATTCAACCCGCTGAGAATCACCTTTGGCAGCGATTACAGATGTGGAAAGCTCTTGGAGACTTACCCAGAAAGACCCACACCTGGAATGTGGAACATTTCCCCATTTATAATTTTCAAAATGTTTCAAGCTCTGTCAAATTGGTCATTGCTAGACAACCTTTTTTCAGGTCTTGGCATAGATTTTCAAGCAAAGTTAACTCTGTAACTGCCTCATGGTGAAATCCCCGAGTGGTTTCCTTCCTCTCCGGCAACTCAGTTAGGAAGGACGCCTGTATCTTTGTGGTGACTGGATGTATTGATACACCATCCAAAGTGGAATTAATAACTCAGAACTTCATGGTCAAAGGTTCAATGACTGCTTTTTTTTTTCACCCGTCAACCAATAGATGCCCTTCTTTGCGAGGCATTGGACTCCCTGGTTTTTGTGGGTGAAATTCACTGCTCAACTGAGGGACCTTACAGATAATTGTATGTGTGTGTGGTTTCAGAGATGAGGTAGTCATCAACAAATAATGTTAAACCCTGTTTGTGCACACAGGTTGAGTCCATACAACTTAATATGTGACATGTTAATGCTATGATAGTGAATATAAAGAGAAGGGAGTGATGGAAAGACATTTAGAAGGGAAGGATTTGAGACTCCAAAAGTGTTGGCACATTCGTTTGCACCTCCCATTACCAACAATTTGCACATATGGCCAGAGTGCTTTAATTATCTATTGGTTCAGATTCCCATGCATGTATTATATAACAGAGCATAAAGCAGCACATTTCCGTTAGCAACAGTTAAGTTGTATCTTTCACTACTCATCAACAGATGCAGGTGTTTGTAGCCTTAGCTATGGTTGCCATCATAACTGAAGCATGGTTGTCATGGTGGACAGATCATCTCCTCGACAGGAACAGTAGAGGGGCTATCATGTCATCTCAACGTGTGTGTGTGTGTGTGTGTGTGTGTGTGTGTGTGTGTGTGTGTGTGTGTGTGTGTGTGTGTGTGTGTGTGTGTGTGTGTGTGTGTGTGTGTGTGTGTGTGTGTGTGTGTGTGTGTGTGTGTGTGCGTGTGTGCGTGCGTGCGTGCGTGCGTGTGTGTGTGTGTCAAATCTTATGTTATTGTATTAGTCACATGTGTAGAAAAACAACAGGTGTAGACTAGCAGTGAAATGCTTCACTCCCCAACAATGCAGAGAGAAAGAAAATATGAGTAATGAGAACATGGCTACATACACAGGGTACCAGTCAGTGGCGGTCGGTGCCATTAAAGATGAGGGAGAACAATCTTTTTTTTATGCCTTATTTCTATTACAGCATGTTGGATGACTGTCCTCCTGTAGCTCAGTTGGTAGAGCATGGCGCTTGTAACGCCAGGGTAGTGGGTTCGATCCCCGGGACCACCCATACGTAGAATGTATGCACACATGACTGTAAGTCGCTTTGGATAAAAGCGTCTGCTAAATGGCATATATTATTATTATTATTATATTCCGTTCACCCAGTTCAATGTAACATCGATAGGTTGAGGCCACTATGTGATACTCAAATATTTCCTATACCCGTCATAGGGTTGCTACAACCTAGCATATGTTGGTGACACACAGGTTGAGAGAAAAATGTGAGGTGACAGACGGTGACACATTCAATGCCACTTTGCACACTCTTGCCTGCATCGAGCTGATATAGGGTGTAATCACTAGTTGCAGTTGCAAACAAGAGTTTCTATTGGACAAATTCAGGTATGTTTATCCCAATTTCATTCCACTTGCTTCCGTTTAAGAAATGTTTTTCAACAAAATCGGCAGGATGAATAGACCCCTGATCACACATCTAAACTAGCATAGCTGCATTAGCTAGCTAAGAAAATGAAAGTGGAAAGAAATATTGCTAGCACCCTCTCACCCTCGCGCTCTCTCATCTTCTTAATTTCTGAAGAAATTGATTTGTTCAGAACTATTCAACTATTCTCTCTCTCTCTCTTTGAGTCAACTACTCACCACATGTTATGCACTGCTAGCTAGCTATAGCTTATGCTTTCAGTACTAGATACATTTTCTGATCCTATGATTGGCTGGACAACATGTCAGTTCATGCTGCAAGATCTCTGATAGGTTGGAGTACGTCCTCTGGAAGATGTCATAATTACTGGGTAAGTTTATGGAATGGAGGGAGAACCATGAGCATCCTAGGTTTTGTATTGAAGTCCATGTACCCAGAGGAGGACGGAAGCTAGCTGTCCTCCGGCTACACCATGGTGCTACCCTACAGAGTACTGTTGTGGCTACTGTAGACCTTCATTCAGCTCTGTTGTCTTGCTGACGCTGAGGGAGAGGCTGGGATGATGGTGTTGATGTGAGCCCTGACTTTCAAAGCATTTCATGGCTACAGATGTGATTGATATGGGGAAATAGTCATTTAGACAGTGTACCATGGCATTCTTGGGAACAGGGACTATGGTGGTCTGCTTGAAATGTGTAGGTATTACAGACTTGGTCAGAAAGAGTTTAAAATTGTCAGCGAAGACACTTGCCAGCTGGTCAGCGCATACTCTGAGTACATGTCCTGGTAATCCATCTGGCCCTGCAGCCTTGTGTATGTTAACCTGTTTAAAAGGTCTAAATCACATCGGCAATGAGCGTGATTGCACAGTCACCCGGAACAGCTGGTGCTCTCATGCATGGTTCAGTGTTTCTTGCTTCAAAGCGAGCATGAAGGCATTTAGCTCGTCTGGTATGCTCACGTCACTGGGCAGCTTGTGTCTGGGTTTGCCTTTGTAATTCGTGATAGTCTGCAAGCCCTGCCACATCTGACAAGAGTCAGAGCCGGTGTAGTAGGATTCAATCTTTGTCCTATATTGACGCTTTGTCTACATGATGGTTTGTCGGAGCATGTAGCAGGATTTCTTAAAAGCTTCTGGATTAGTGTCCCGCCCCTTGAAAGAGTCAGCTCTAGCCTTTAACTCGGTGCTGATATTACCTGTGATCCATGACTTCTGGTTGGGATATGTATGTATGGTCACTGTGGGGACAACGTCGTAGATGCACTTCTTAATGAAGCTGGTGACTGATGTGGTAAACTCCTCAATGCCATGGGATCAATCTTGGAACATAGTACTTCCGGTTTGAGTTTTTGCTTGTAAGCAGGAATCAAGAAGATAGACTTATGGTCAGATTTGCCAAATGGAGTGTGAGGGAGAGCTTTGTATGTGTTTCTATGTGGAGTAAATGTGAGCTAGGGTTTTTTGCTTCTAGTTGCACAGGTGACATGTTGGTGGAAATGAAGTTAGACGGATTTCAGTTTTCCGTAATTAAGATCACCGGCCACTAGGAGCACCTCTGGATGAGCATTTTCTTGTTTGCTGATGGCCCTATACCACTCCTTGTATGCGGTTTTACTGCCAGAATCAGTTTGGGCAGTGAATAAAAAATGGATGAAAACACTTGGTAAATAGTATGGTCTACAGCTTAACATTAGGTTTTCTAACTCAGGCGAGCAGCACCTCGAGACTTCCTTAATATTAGAGATTGTGCACCAGCTAATGTTAACAGAGAGACACACACCTCCCCCCTTGAGATTACCCGACGGTGCCGTTCTGTCCTGCCGATGCATAGAAAAACCAGCTAGATGTACAGTAAATTAAACACGTCCGTGTTCAGCCATGACTCCGAGAAACATAGGATATTACAGTTCTTCACGTCCAGTTGATAGTCTTGAATGAAGTGTGTTCTCCAGTGAGTGTGTGTATGTTTGCCAATAGAACGGGAGGGTGGATGCGGTTTATGTACTCGCCGATGTAGTTTTGTCAGGGTGCCTTCACATCGGCCTCTCTAACGCCGCCTTCTTCTCTTCCGAGTCTTGGGGATTAAGGGCTATAGGTTTAGGCTACTATGTGATAGTATTAAGGGCCTGGTCCCGGGTGAGTAGTATGTCCTGGGCCTCTGATTCGTTGAAGTAGAAATCTGTATCCAAATCATAGCTATTCTGATGTCCAGACGCTCTTTTCGGTCATAGTAAACAGTGTCAGAAACATTATGCCCAAAAATAAAAAATACAAAATAGCAGAAATGTTCAGGAGCCCGTAAAACGGTTGCTATCAATTACAGGGGTACATGCCATGTCCCGACAAGAGCTACTGAATCAGCAGAAAGCAGGTATAAATGATACCGGACTCATGTGTGCACATCACGCACACAGACAGACAGAGTACAGTATTGTTCAGTTCACACAAACTTACAGACACACAACGATAAACACACAATGTAAATATGAAATTAGCCTGAATACATAAGCACAAAGAAAACAGGCACATGGTATACGGTTCGACATTGGTTAAACCTAAAATATGTTGTTAATAAAATCAACACCAGTCATCTAAAAAACCCACTCCAGTTGCCTTCAGTTCTAGGTTGGAGCAATATTATCTCAGCCTTGAGAATAGGACTTCCATACAACGGGCGAAGGGTAGTTAAATGACTAAGCATGGTTGACATGCACAGTGTAATGCTGGATATGTGGAGATGCCTCCACAAAGCCAACTGTCCAACTGGTAGACTGATGAATCATGAGAAGTCATGTCACACATTCAGAGAGTTATCCACTAACACAATTATCCTCTATAAATGTCTGGCTCAGTCTCTGACTTCTGGACTCCTTCACTGGACACAGAATTTAGCTATTTAATGCTAAGCAACTCTAATATTAACTCTCAGAGACCAATCATTTCTTTCTCATTTCACAGACACTATAGTCCTCTCCAATGCAGATGATATGACCACGGTTGAATATGGACATTCAAAGTTTTGAGTGGTGATTCAAGCAAAGCCTCTAATGAAGATACAAAGAGGACCAGCAATGGTGATATTAAGATACAGAATCCAACTTCAATATAAAAATGGGGGGGAAAAGGGTCACGTGATTATGATTTCCAATTGAAGCTTTTAATTCATTCTATTTCATAGCAAAGTGTCTTTATACACACTGGCGTTTCAGCTAACGCCTTCCTCGGGGCGTGTGTGGTGTGTGTCCCATACAAACTCACCTTCCTGGCTTGTTTGGCCTTAGCCCCCTTACAGCCTCCAGGCTTATTAAACAGCAGCTCAGCCAGCAGAGAGCTCTTCACCACCTCTCCGATGAAACCGATGACCTGATGCATTCCCTCCACCAGCCTCTCCACTCCCTCCAGCCTCTTCCCCTGCTGCTCCACTCGCTGGCTGGCCTCCTGCATCACCCCCTGGAGCACCCTACAGGCCACAGCCACCTCCTGGGCCTGACCCTCCACCTCCACCTCCTGGGTCTTACCCTGGGTCTGGCCCAGACCTCCAGCCGAACCCCAGGCCCCGGCCCGAAGAGAGGCCACCTCCCTCCCCACGCCCCCCAGGTCCCGGGACAGGCCGTCCAGCCGGGTGATGACGGTCTCCTGGATGTTAAGCAGACGCTCCATCTGACTGCTTAGAGAGTCCATGCGGCTTTCAGTCTCAACGCACCATGTAACAACGACCGGAGAAGAGGAGGAGGAAGAGGGTGAGGACGGTGTCTGGGGTTGTTTGTCAGGTCCAGTGGGTGAACGTATCAGCTTTGTCCCGGCCAGTTTCTGACCATGAAGAGGGTTGGGGTCGTACACCTTGGCAAGAGAGTTGACCAGACTGGAGCTCATGGTGGGTTCCGCAGCAGAGCGGTCAACCATGGTCAATGGCTGGTTAAACCGTAATGTAACCACCTGTGTTCTTCACGCAGCTACGGTAGGTCTTCCCTGCTCTTCTCAAACACAAGCGACTTCCATCCTTGGTTAAACAACAGTCAATGGTTGGTTGAAATGAAATGTAACCCTCCTCGTCCTGTACTTCCTCTAAATGGGAACCCAGGGCGATTGTTCCTTTTCCTTATCTTAAACCACCACCTCTTTCTGAGTCCAGTCCACTAATTACAAGATGATACTCTTTCACTCCTTCACTCAGCAGCTCGTCTCTTCCCTGCTCTCATCAAACACAGAAAACTCCCTGTGTGGTTATAGTCCAACCAGAAAACCGTCAGATCGTCCAACCAATTGACTGTTTGACCACTGAACCCTCTTCACAATGGGAATAACGTCCAATAAGTCCAGTTCCAGCTTGTTAATGAAGAACAATGAAATTAAAATCATTTCCCAAAGACATAAATACAGCCAGAGGAGACTGTGAAGAGAGACAGAGAACAGAGAGAGGTGCCCAGTATGTCCTCTTTTCCACACAGCTCAACAGAGGTGGAGTTTTTATGAATAGAATGGGGCAGAGAGTGTGTCCTCCGAAATACAGTGCAGCTCGTATCTGACGTCAGTGGTGAGTGGCTAAGTGATGGGCACTAGAGGCTGGGGGTTGAGCACTGGTGGGTGCGGACGGGGGATGCGTGGGATATCTGTGGGACATCTGAGATGCTCCGAAAGCTTCCGGTCAGATGTCACGGTCCTGAGAATGTTCTTTTGAAACACAAGCCACGTCTAAAAGACATCCAAAGACCAAAATACAGCCGCTGCAGTGAAGAGTGAAAAAAAGCGAGGGACCCCGTTGGTTTGAACACGGGGAACTTGATTCTTGAATGGCTTGGTTGGTGTGTAAGTTGTTGCTCTCACATTGTGTGTGTGTGTGTGTGTGTGTGTGTGTGTGTGTGTGTGTGTGTGTGTGTGTGTGTGTGTGTGTGTGTGTGTGTGTGTGTGTGTGTGTGTGTGTGTGTGTGTGTGTGTGTGTGTGTGTGTGTGTGTGTGTGTGTGTGTGTGTGTGTGTGTGTGCTGAATGCATGTGACAGGTGGGAGAGTGCATGCAAGGCCACTAAGACTCTATTAACTCTTCTGACCCTGTGTTACAAACACAACACATCGGGAGTATTTCTGAACCAAATGCCAACCGGTCATTTCCAGGGTCAAATCTTTCCTGGAGAGCCTGCCTTCCACTGATCTCAGCGCAAGTCTCGAGGCCTAATTCACGTTGACATTAAAAGTTCTCAATTAGCGACTATGATGAGACGGATATAATTGCTGAGTGAATACAAAAATGAATAAGAGACAAGAGGGGTTTAAGTCAACTTCTTTACTTAAAGTGACAGTTCACCCAAATTACAAAATGACATATTGGTTTCCTCAGTTTGTAAGCAGTCTATGGACAAGGTATGACAGTAATCAATGCTTTGGTTTATTTTCCCTGGCACTGTTTCCACATGCTAACGTTTGAGCATTCGTGGCACAAATCCCACTGTAAGTCAAGGGATGGGTATTAGCATTTTTCGCGTATCATATTCACATGATCTAAAAGTGACTTTGTTTTAAGCTTCACTGTCAATTTGAGATGATTTAGACACGTGCGAAAAAATGTCATATCGGTCTTGTGACTACCATCGGATTTGTGCCACAAATGCTAAAATGTTAGCATGTGGTAAAAGTGCCAGGGAAACTAAACCGGGGTTACTCATCAACTAAACCAGAAACTAAACCAGGGTTGCTCATCAAGACCAAGAGACAAAGTCAATACACAATGGTTATTTTAATCTAGATCATCTGTATTCTGCACACCATCAACAATCCCCTCAGTCAGCCCACCGGTAATAGACTGACTTCACAACATGGGAGGAGGGACTGGGAGCATACCTCAGCCTGAACACAAGGCTACAATAATAGCCTCGGTGGTCCTTCTGTAGCTCAGTTGGTAGAGCATGGCGCTTGTAACGCCAGGGTAGTGGGTTCGATTCCCGGGACCACCCATACGTAGAATGTATGCACACATGACTGTAAGTCGCTTTGGATAAAAGCGTCTGCTAAATGGCATATATATATAAATGGCATATATATATATATGAAGAGGAATAGAATTAAGCCGCGCTAGCTAGCCATGCTAAAATAAAGGTATCTGTTACATTGCATAAAAGGTTCAGACTACACCGTATGAGATAGCTTAGCATAGCCACTTGCTACATAATTAGAATTCAGTTTCGGGTTACATATAGGAGATAGTATAGCTTAGCCACTAGCTACAATACACGAATAGCCATTGTAGATTACTTATCAGGTTGATGACTTGTCTAGAATGTGAAGGTAGAGAAGGAGAGACACCCGTAAGAGTGGACAAATGATCAGAATATTAACAAACACACCCCACACACACACACGCCTAACATGTCCTGTACACTAGCCTCCTCAACCCACAGCCCGTCTCTCAAGCCCGACCTTATGTGTCACTGGCTTGTTTATCTTTGTCACTAGTATGTACCGGTGTGTCCTTTCATGGTCACTGTGTCAGTGACGTCCAGATATGACACGTTCTTCATTCCGAATGACCTCAGAATCTGATTTAGTTGAGAGGTTGTTTCCATGCAGAGGTAGCTAGTGATGTCAGCTTTGTGAGCTGCTCGCTGACCGACGGGCTACACACTAAATTGGCCACTCATGCGGACACACACACATTAACACACAAACATAAACACACGACGACCTGGTTCCCAGGATTATATTATGTAACTTTGCTTATGCCTTCAAGACAACTTTTTTCGGAAAAGAAGTACCCGTAAGCCGGGTATTCTGGGTAAACGGTGCCCTCTGACCCTGTGGTGTGAGCAGTGGGACTGACTTCTCCTCCTAGCCCCGACACATGCATGCACACATGCGCATACACACACAGACCAAGGCCACACTGAGAAGGCCAGGGTGTTAAAAGAATAATAACTCCAGCCATCCTCAGTTACCCCAGGTGAAACTTGAGATACTTAAAAACCAAAACAGGATATTATTTAGAAACGTACTGCACATACCTAATTTGACAAACTACCGCCAAGCAGTCCTCAAAGGACAGTCCAATGCAAGTCAGCATACTCTATCCTGGTTCTCACCTGTAATTAAATCTTAAGTGTCAATCAAACAGTAGCTAATTAGCTGGATTAGTCAAGAACCATCACTCATCTTTCGCTCCAACTGGAGTCAGAGAGGGTTACGCAGAATTAGAAGTCAGATGATATTTTAATGGAGTTACTCCTGTCCTTCCTTCCCCAGACCACTAGAGATCAGGAGAGACACACAAAACTCTCTAGGATGCTACAGAACTGGCCTCCTCCGGTCACACCGACTGAATCGTTTAATGGTAAATCCATTGGTGTCCCTGGAAATGTTGTTAACTAATCATACATCAGAGGGTTATAGTTGTTGTTTGGCCCTGTCCGGGGGTGTCCTCGGATGGGGCCACAGTGTCTCCTGACCCCTCCTGTCTCAGCCTCCAGTATTTATGCTGCAAGGGTCAGTTTGTTATATCTGGAGTACTTCTCCTGTCCTATTCGGTGTCCTGTGTGAATCTAAGTGTGCGTTCTCTAATTCTCTCCTTCTCTCTTTCTTTCTCTCTCTCGGAGGACCTGAGCCCTAGGACCGTGCCCCAGGACTACCTGACATGATGACTCCTTGCTGTCCCCAGTCCACCTGGCCATGCTGCTGCTCCAGTTTCAACTGGCCTGGGCCCTAGGACCATGTCCCAGGACTACCTGACATGAGGACTCCTTGCTGTCCCCAGTCCACCTGGCCATGCTCCTGCTCCAGTTTCAACTGTTCTGCCTTACTATTATTCAACCATGCTGGGTCATTTATGAACATTTGAACATCTTGGCCACGTTCTGTTATAATCTCCACCCGGCACAGCCAAAAGAGGACTGGCCACCCCACATATGCTCTCTCTAATTCTCTCTTTCTTTCTCTCTCTCTCGGAGGACCTGAGCCCTAGGACAGTGCCCCAGGTGCTGCTGCTCCAGTTTCAACTGTTCTGCCTTATTATTATTCGACCATGCTGGTCATTTATGAACATTTGAACATCTTGGTCATGTTCTGTTATAATCTCTAACAGCCAGAAGAAACCCCACATAGCCCGGTTCCTCTCTAGGTTTCTTCCTAGGTTTTGGCCTTTCTAGGGAGTTTTTCCTAGCCACCGTGCTTTTACACCTGCATTGTTTGCTGTTTGGGGTTTTAGGCTGGGTTTCTGTACAGCACTTTGAGATATCAGCTGATGTACGAAGGGCTATATAAATAAATTTGATTTGATTTGATTTGATTTGATTTGTTGGCTCTGTAGTCAAGTGGTTGAATAAGAAATAAACATCCCACTGGGTACAGACGTCAACATCTAGTTTTGATTTACATTTGGGTTTAATTTAAATGTGAAATTAACAAAAAAATGTCATTGGATTTAGGTTAAAAAAAAAAAACAGGGTAAAAAAAAACGATTGAATAAATGCCCTTGCATTAATGCCTTTTTGAAATTCCAATCATTTTTACACATTGATTCAATGTCATCATGTTGAATTTTTAGGTTGAAATAATGTTGAAACAACATTGATTCAACCAGTTTTTTCCACAGTGGGATCGCTTGTCCATGTTCACTGATGTCTTCTTGTATATCCCTGTCCTCTCTGAATTCTCTCTGTCTCTATCTATCGATCTGTCTCTTTCAAATCTAGTCATCTATCCGTCTTTAAAAGCCCAACGTGCTGACAGCCCATAAAGTGGGACTGCAGTAGAATAGCTCTTTAACTACCTACTGTAATCGTGTGTCAGTCAAAAGCTCAATTCAACCGTTTTCTCTCCTCCCTCTCTCTCTGCACTTCCTCCTCCCATCATCCCTCCTCTTTGTCCAGTGCTACATGGGTGATGTAAGAAATAGACACTCTTCTGCCCCTTTGACACTCACCTTCCCTTCCCCCCCTCGAAACCGTCAACATGTCTCCCTAGCTTCTACTCCTCCCACAATCTCTCTCCTTCACACTCACTCAACATGTCTCCCTAGCTTCTACTCCTCCCACAATCTCTCTCCTTCACACTCACTCGGTATGTTTGCCCATCCTCCATCCCTCCCTTCCCATCTCATCTCGCTATCATTGGCCTTAGGGAGACATGGGATGCGGCTGGACTGGTCACATGACTCCGGGTTGTTTGGGAGACACACACACACACACACATAGACCACAGACAAGAGCTACTAAACACACTCACTTTCACACACACGAAACACAACTGGCACAGTTTGCAATCATTATAATTTATTGCATGAGATACTGCAAGACGACATACATAGTAAGCGATAGAGGCACCTGTTTCTATGTATGTGTGTGTGTATACGATTTCCTGTATGTGCATCTGCACAGGGTGCATCTGTGAGTTGAACTTATTTTTCTATAGCTGAGACAACTGGGGAAAGATTAAAGGTTAAAGGTCATTCTCTCCTTTTCTTTTGTAATTTGTATCCCACTGTGCCTTTGCCTGGAATACTGCAAGCTTCAGTGATATCAGTACCTTTCAATGCTAAAAAGGTCACACTTTTTCAAATTCAGATTTAAACCTGAGATCTTTGAGATATTTGGGCAACCTTGCCTTTCTCCTCTGTTGACTTCAAATCTAGGTGATGCACCATTGTCAACTTTTACTATGTACTATTTAGCTGCTATTTATGAACAACATAAATAAAATACACATCAAATAGCCTAACAATGAGGGAAAAAAGTAGTCAGATTGAGGATAAATTCAGACACTATTTATTGTTGAACTCAACTAATTTTGTCTGGCTAATAGCCTATGCAAATGAGATGCATTATTCAAGGTAAATTAAATCAAATTAAATCTGACTTGAGAGACTCCCCTGAAGTCCTCAGGAGACTAGATCCAGGTTACGACCCCCACTGTTTTCTATACTGAATATTGCCAAGCCAGACAGTCTTTCCCGAGACATTGTGCTACACACTATTTAAACTTAGTCTTGAATAATGCAGGCCAAGATATACCAGAGATAAGGTACTGTTTAAAGCCTAAAGAATCAAACAATTCCTAGCGCATATGGAAATGTACAGGTTTTATGAATAACTTTTTGCACGGGTGTCCAGTACACCACAGAGAGAGAGAGAGAGAGAGAGAGAGAGAGAGAGAGAGAGAGACAGAGAGACAGAGAGACAGAGAGACAGAGAGACAGAGAGAGAGAGAGAGAGAGACAGAGAGAGAGAGAGAGAGAGAGAGAGAGAGAGAGAGAGACAGAGAGACAGAGAGAGAGAGAGAGAGACAGAGACAGAGACAGAGAGAGACAGAGAGAGAGAGAGAGAGAGACAGAGAGAGAGAGAGAGAGAGAGAGAGAGAGAGAGAGAGAGAGAGAGAGAGAGAGAGAGAGAGAGAGAGAGAGAGAGAGAGAGAGAGAGAGAGAGAGAGAGAGAGAGAGAGAGAGACAGAGACAGAGACAGAGACAGAGACAGAGACAGAGACAGAGACAGAGACAGAGACAGAGAGAGAGAGAGACAGAGACAGAGACAGAGAGAGAGAGAGAGAGAGAGAGAGACAGAGAGACAGAGAGACAGAGAGACAGAGAGACAGAGAGACAGAGAGAGAGAGAGAGAGAGAGAGAGAGAGAGAGAGAGAGACAGAGACAGAGACAGAGACAGAGACAGAGAGAGAGAGAGAGAGAGAGAGAGAGAGAGAGAGAGAGAGAGAGAGAGAGAGAGAGAGAGAGAGAGAGAGACAGAGACAGAGACAGAGACAGAGACAGAGACAGAGACAGAGAGAGAGAGAGAGAGAGAGAGAGAGAGAGAGAGAGAGAGAGACAGAGACAGAGACAGAGACAGAGAGAGAGAGAGAGAGAGAGAGAGAGAGAGAGACAGAGAGACAGAGAGAGAGAGACAGAGAGAGAGAGAGAGAGAGAGAGAGAGAGAGAGAGAGAGAGAGAGAGAGAGAGAGAGAGAGAGAGAGAGAGAGAGAGAGAGAGACAGAGAGAGACAGAGAGAGAGAGACAGAGAGAGAGAGACAGAGAGAGAGAGAAGAAGAAGTGAAAGAGCGAGTGCGAGAGTGAATCGTGTCATTTTGGGGTCGCCATTTCCTTCACAGGACCTTGCAAATACACATGTTCTATGGGCTTAATAGTAAAGACATGTCATTTAACTGTATATTTTGTTTAATACCTTTTAATTTAACCAATCATGATGTTTCATCATGTTGTCAAACAAAATCAATTCAAAAAGTAGGCTACGTGAGCGTAACACCTGAAAAGGTGCTGAGATTCGGGACTGTCCCGGGATGACAGGTGCAGCAACATTGATATCATTTTCTTTTAACATGACACAGAGGTGGGGTGTAAACATTAATGTTTACCACTGTAGCAGTACACGCTGCAACTTAAACAAATAGGAGAATGATTTAATTAGCATTATTCAGAGATCCAATGTTTGACCCCCGTAATTCTGGGTAAAGTGGTAGAAGTCAAGCTTGTCCTTTAACTAATGTATCTGTGGTCACACTGTATTACCGGACACACTAATGACATAGACCTCAACAGGACCACACGATGACATATTAAGCTGTGTTCTTTCACCACTGACACATACCAACCACATACCCACTCAGTTCTCCGACATACACCGACACGCTCTCTCTTTCCTTTAACCCTTCAGCTCCCGTCTCTATACTGTAGCTGTTTGCCACCCCTTGACAACCCAAATTGGGTATCTCTTTCTTAGAATTCAGCCATCTTTTTGTTGATCACACTACCTATGACTGTGTCCTTCTTCCTTCCTCGCTCTCATTCATTTCTGAGTAAGCTAAATCAGTCCACCCAATGGGGAGTCAGACCCACCCAATCAGATTGAGCAAAACAATTCAATAAATGTACATCTAATTTATGATTTTTGGGGTATTTCCTGATTCTACCTGGATTATGTTGGAGAGGCTTCCATTAAATAACACCCTCTGTGTTCTGTTAGACAGGTAACTCTTTATCCACATTATAGCAGGGGATGTAAAGCCATTACACACGTTTTCCCAGCAGCAGCCTATGATCAATAATGTCAAAAGCCGCACTGAAGTCTAACAAAACAGCCCCCCACAATCTTTTAATCATCAATTTATCTCATCCAATCATCAGTCATTTTGTGTAAGTGCTGTGCTGGTTGAATGACCTTCGTGCTGAAAGACTGTTGTCAATTTGTTTACTGTAAAATAGCATTGCATCTGGTCAAACAGAGTTGGTTACTGGCTGATTGGTTGGCTCTACTATTCTTAGGTAGCGGAATTACTTTTGCTTCCTTCCAGGCCTGAGCACACACACTTTCTAGTAGTAAGATATGGCAAAGAGGAGTGGCAATATCGTCCGCTGTTATCACCAGTAATTCTCCATCCGAGTTGTCAGACCCCGCGAGTCTGAGTCAGGCTTATAACTGGGAAACAGTGTGTCCAGTGACGGTGTTCCGACAACTCTCCATTTGACTCGTCAATCAATGATTTACGCAAGTTGTGCACACTTACTACCTTTGAATTGTGTAACTGGGAGCATGTAAACAGTGTGCAGCGACACACTTACTACCTTTGAATTGTATAACTGGGAGCATGTAAACAGTGTGCAGCGACACACTTACTACCTTTGAATTGTATAACTGGGAGCATGTAAACAGTGTGCAGCGACACACTTACTACCTCTGAATTGTATAACTGGGAGCATGTAAACAGTGTGCAGCAACACACTTACTACCTTTGAATTGTATAACTGGGAGCATGTAAACAGTGTGCAGCGACACACTTACTACCTTTGAATTGTATAACTGGGAGCATGTAAACAGTGTGCAGCGACACACTTACTACCTTTGAATTGTATAACTGGGAGCATGTAAACAGTGTGCAGCAACACACTTACTACCTCTGAATTGTATAACTGGGAGCATGTAAACAGTGTGCAGCAACACACTTACTACCTCTGAATTGTATAACTGGGAGCATGTAAACAGTGTGCAGCAACACACTTACTACCTCTGAATTGGACACAATATCTTTGTCATGGTTTTGATCCTCACCAGATCTGTAGCTGCACCATAGAAGCAGAACCTTTTTTTTTCAGATCTCTCTGAGAGAAAGCTGTGTGTAACTAAATGCAGCCACTGCCACCCTCAGATCACATGGACATAGTTCAGATGAGAGATGGCCAGGTCTTCTTTCCAAGGCCTGTGACATGATCAATCAAACATATCACAAGTCTACCGAGCACGTTGTCTCGCCTGGCAGTTTGGGCATAGTTGTCTTTCCAACATGGTTTCAGAGCATTTTGTATTATTCTGTACGTAAATCTGAGAAACTCCATTTAGTATGATATGTTATATTTCGTATGGTATGTACAGTGGGGCAAAAAAGTATTTAGTCAGCCACCAATTGTGCAAGTTCTCCCACTTCAAAAAGATGAGAGAGGCCTGTAATTTTCATCATAGGTACGTACACTTCAACTATGACAGACAAAATTAGATAAAAAATCCAGAAAATCACATAGGATTTTTAATGAATTTATTTGCAAATTACAGTGGAAAATAAATCTTTGGTCACCTACAAACAAGCAAGATTTCTGGCTCTCACAGACCTGTAACTTCTTCTTTAAGAGGCTCCTCTGTCCTCCACTTGTTACCTGTATTAATGGCACCTGTTTGAACTTGTTATCAGTATAAAAAGACACCTGTCCACAACCTCAAACAGTCACACTCCAAACTCCACTGCTGTCCACTGCTGTCAAAGGACGCCAGAAGTTCTTCCACACAGATCTCGACAAGCCATTTCTGTGTGGAGCTCGCTTTGTGCCCGGGGCATTGTCATGCTGAAACAGGAAAGGGCCTTCCCCAAACTGTTACCACAAAGTTAGAAGCACCGAATCATCTAGAATGTCTAGAACATCCATTTTATATGCCAACCCAACCACCCTCTTTTCATTTTTGCCTTATATAAACATCTGCCTTATGTAACCATACCAAATGTAACATATCATACTAAATGCAGTATCTCGGATTTACATACAGAATAATATGAAATGCTCTGAGGCCAGGTTGGTCTTTCCTAGCCATTAGGGCCTAGAATTGTATAAACTGATCCTGCAAAACCAGAGAGCTCCCAATCCAGCATAGTCCTGGATTTTAAAGCATGCTCAATTGAGAATCTTCATTGAAAGTCATTTTTTGTCCAGGACTGGGCTTATTCTGTGTACAGGAAACCGGTTCTAAGTCTCTTTCACGTAACGACAAAGACTACAAACTATCACCGTCTTTACACATGTGAGTATGCATTTCAAAGTCACTATGGATTAACATGTCTGTTAAGGTGATAATGTGTCATCTTTCAAGACATCACTTCCTCCTACAGGCCAACTGGTACTCTCACTTTCTGTCTCTCTATCCTCTACCATCTTTGAATTATGGATGATGAAAAACATGAAAACAGCCTGTGTAGAACTTGCTTCACTAACAAAAATGTCCAATTCTCATGGGTCAAAAGGTGAACAGAAACTCACCTCCGCAAAAAGATTCTACCAGTCACACCTGCAAAACCTGAGCACAAAGCCCCGCAATCATGTACCCTTTTTACTCTATCATGCTGACCTAAGCTATACCATTTTATTTTTACATTGTCCACCAGCAACAATAGTGGATGCATAAACCAGTCAGCACAGTTCACTTTGGCTCAGCTCGGTAGTATGAATGAACCCATTAAGACAGCAAACTACTAGTACCTGTATGTCTGGCGAGGGTGTTTCCCTGCCCCTCTTCCTCTTGTAGGTGAATAAATTCCAGATCCGTTGCCATGGGAATGACGCCACCAGACACATGCTGCCTACTATCCAAATATCCTTATCCCTCAGAAAGTTCTCCATGGTAACTGCTGCTCTTCCTCTTCCTCTTCCTCCCGCTCCACTTTATAGTCTCAGCTCAGGGCTGGATTATTTCAATCTGTCGCTCCCTGGTCGACGGCGGCGACGATCGGGTCTCTTGGGGGCGATCGGCAGCAGGTTGGGGCTGTTGACATGGAAACCACAGCGGGCGCCAGCAGTTACGAAATAGTGAGGCCTATCCTTGTCGCGCTCTGACTGATCTGATCGCACTGTCATTCAGACACTCCCCCCACTCAGAACAGAACGACAGGCACGTCTCTGTCCAGTCACGCTGTGCCAACCCACCCCCCATTGACCATGTTACCCTGACCCCCGACCCTCCACCCCGCCTGCCAAGGGACCTAAAAGGAGAGAACATGCTGTCTCAGAGACGAGAGGGGGACAGGTGTGTGTATGCTCCTTTGGCTCTATCCCAAATGGCACCCTATTCCCTGTAGAGTGCATTACTTTTGACCAGAGCACTTTGGGACGCAACTCATGCCTGGTATCCTTTAACTTTGTCCACAGCACTTCATGCCTGAAGAGTATATTCTCCATACTGTCTTGCCTACATCCACAAGGCACTAACTATTTCTGTTGTTGTGGAGTCGCTTGCTCCTCAGCTCTATATCTTTCTCTCCCTTCCTCTCTCTCTCTCACACACACACACACACACACACACACACACACACACACACACACACACACACACACACACACACACACACACACACACACACACACACACACACACACACCTGTGTTGGCAAGGTGCTAAGTACATATGTTGGGCACCTCTCTCTCTCTCTCTGACGCACGCTCAGACAACACATACAGAGCCTTCAGAAAGTATTCATACACCTTGCCGTATTCCACATTTTGTTGCGTCAGTCCCGGAATTAAAAATTGATTAAATATACTGTAACCCAAAGAACATAAATGAGATGACACAACATTTCAATTGAAGTTAATTTACCGGAGTGCTATATTTTCTGCTCTGACCTGTCAACTGTGGGACCGTATACAGATATGCATGTTTCTTTCTAAATAATGTCCAATCAACTTAATTGGTCACAGGTGGTCTCTAATCAAGTTGTAGTGACATCAAGGATGATCAAAGGAAATTGGATGCACCTGAAGCTCAATTTGGAGTGTCACGGCAAAGGGGTGCAAGAATGATTGTCTATTGCACAATATCAAGGGGGGGGAGACTTGTGTAAATAAAATAATAACAAATTCTGAACTGCATTGTGGGTTAAGGGCTTGTAATTAAGCATTTCACGGAAAGGTCTACACCTTTTGTATTTGGCGATTATGTCAAATGTGATATTTCTGTATTTAATTTTCAATCATTTTGCAAAAATGTCTAAAACCATGTTTTCACTTTGTCATTGTGGGGTATGAATTCAGGTTGTGAGACGACAAACTGTGGAATTAGTGACGGTGTATCGATGCTTTCTGAAGACACTGTAAAACGGTAGGCAAAGCGATGACTTGGGGGGGGACAGCATATTGAGACAGGTCCACTGTCACTGATATCGCCACCCTATCTGGACTGCGGTCTCTGGCACCTATCTGTCTGGCCAGAGGGGTTGATTTACGGTCAACCGTGCGACGCCACCTCTACACACTGTGAACCAAATCCCAGCGGTGGTCGAAACCTGGTCCCCTGGACCTTTAACAGGCAACAGCAGTTGACACCCTATTTCCTATATGGTGCACTATTCCCTATGGGTCCTGGTCAAAAGTAGTGCAGTATATAGGGAATAAGGTTCCATTTGGGACCAGGGGTTAGAGATAGATGTATACTGGAAAAGAATCTGTCCTCACGAAGGAACAGGGGCCTCATTTGTCAAAGGTGCGTGTGCACAACAACAAGAAATGCTCTAAACCTGGCATGTGCCTGTTTTTCCACAAAGGTTGGTATTTATAAATGTTGACCTTGCACACATGCACACCTTCTAGTGGTTTTTGACCAATTGCATTACAAGCATATTGTTCTTTGGGGGGGGGGCAATGGAGGTGTTTGATGCATTGGAACAAATATTAGGCAACCATTTATCCACTGCTCCTTCAATAGCCAACCATGCTTGAAAGTAAATAGATGGAGGACAATGTCATTTATCTTTTAGGCCTAATATTACTGTAGAGCCGTGGGAAGTACTGTAGTTTGGGGGTGGAGGGGGCTTTGACTCCAAAATGCTATTTGGAGAACAGCAAAAAAAAATTACCCCAGACATCAATTATGATATTAGGTTCAAAGGTCTGCAGCATGGCGTGTCAAATGTACTACTCAACCTCATCATACATAGGCTCCATTGACTCATTTACTTGTGGAACAGGCATGCAGTGCAACATGAAATAGATGCATAAAACACGCTATCAAGGCCGTCTTCAAACACCAACCTCAATGTGAAGGTAACCAGAGCATAAAACAACCGACTGATTGCAAACGGTGATAAATCCCACACATTCAAATAAAAGGCCTACAAAGGGCATACTAAGGCCTACAATCGACAAGGACAAATAAAGACAAAACAAATCTGACCAAGGAATTAAGAAAATCATGAAATACAGCTATTTTCAGGTCTCTCTAAAGTCCAGGCTTTGGCTGGGCAGCTCAAGGACATTCAGAGACTTGTCCCCGAAGCCACTCCTGCGTTGTCATGGCTGTGTGCTTAGGGTCATTATCATGTTGGAAGGTGAACCTTCACCCCAGTCTGAGGTCCTGAGTGCTCTGGAGCAGGTTTTCATCAAGGATCTCTCTGTACTTTGCTCTGTTCATCTTTCCCTCGATCCTGACTAGTCTCCCAGTCCCTGCCTCTGAAAAACATCCCAACAGCATGATGCTGCCACCACCATGCCTCACCGTAGGGATGATGCCAGGTTTCCTCCAGACGTGATGCTTGGCATTCAGGCCAAAGAGTTCAATCTTGGTTTTATCAGACCAGCAAATCTTGTTTCTCATGGTCTGAAAGTCTTTTGGTGCCTTTTGGCAAACTCCAAGTGGGCTGTAATGTGCCTTTTTACTGAGGAGTGACTTCTGTCTAGCCACTCTACCATGCTGCAGAGATGGGGGTCTGAATATATTCTGAATGCTCTGTATCTCCCCTGACGTGGGCCTGTTTTCAATACCAACTCCTTTTGTCGTACAGTACTCCATGTAAGGCATCCAGACCTTTTGAGAGTTGCACAGTGTGCCTCTTGTAATAAATCACATCTAGTGAAACGTGACTTTTCTGCCATCCATTGTGACATTGTGGGAGGATAACCAACCATCTAATTAATGGCAAAGCATTTCTCAGCTGCGATAAGTGCAAGGTTACATAGTCTCTTCTGTCAGTCTCCAGTATCAACATTTCCAAGCAAACAAAAACAGGGAGAATCTGTAGACATGCTGACATAACATAACATAACATATGTCCTCTTTACCCAGAATTCAGCCAGCCTTCACGTGAACATAACATATGTCCCCTTTACCCAGAATTCAGCCAGCCTTCACGTGAACATAACATATGTCCCCTTTACCCAGAATTCAGCCAGCCTTCACGTGAACATAACATATGTCCTCTTTACCCAGAATTCAGCCAGCCTTCACGTGAACATAACATATGTCCCCTTTACCCAGAATTCAGCCAGCCTTCACGTGAACATAACATATGTCCCCTTTACCCAGAATTCAGCCAGCCTTCACGTAAACATTACATATGTCCCCTTTACCCAGAATTCAGCCAGCCTTCACGTGAACATAACATATGTCCCCTTTACCCAGAATTCAGCCAGCCTTCACGTGAACATAACATATGTCCCCTTTACCCAGAATTCAGCCAGCCTTCACGTGAACATAACATATGTCCTCTTTACCCAGAATTCAGCCAGCCTTCACGTGAACATAACATATGTCCTCTTTACCCAGAATTCAGCCAGCCTTCACGTGAACATAACATATGTCCTCTTTACCCAGAATTCAGCCAGCCTTCACGTGAACATAACATATGTCCTCTTTTTACCCAGAATTCAGCCAGCCTTCACGTGAACATAACATATGTCCCCTTTACCCAGAATTCAGCCAGCCTTCACGTGAACATAACATATGTCCCCTTTACCCAGAATTCAGCCAGCCTTCACGTAAACATAACATATGTCCCCTTTACCCAGAATTCAGCCAGCCTTCAGGTGAACATAACATATGTCCCCTTTACCCAGAATTCAGCCAGCCTTCACGTAAACATTACATATGTCCCCTTTACCCAGAATTCAGCCAGCCTTCACGTGAACATAACATATGTCCCCTTTACCCAGAATTCAGCCAGCCTTCACGTGAACATAACATATGTCCCCTTTACCCAGAATTCAGCCAGCCTTCACGTGAACATAACATATGTCCCCTTTACCCAGAATTCAGCCAGCCTTCACGTAAACATTACATATGTCCCCTTTACCCAGAATTCAGCCAGCCTTCACGTGAACATTACATATGTCCCCTTTACCCAGAATTCAGCCAGCCTTCACGTGAACATAACATATGTCCTCTTTACCCAGAATTCAGCCAGCCTTCACGTGAACATTACATATGTCCCCTTTACCCAGAATTCAGCCAGCCTTCACGTGAACATAACATATGTCCCCTTTACCCAGAATTCAGCCAGCCTTCACGTGAACATAACATATGTCCTCTTTACCCAGAATTCAGCCAGCCTTCACGTGAACATTACATATGTCCCCTTTACCCAGAATTCAGCCAGCCTTCACGTGAACATAACATATGTCCTCTTTACCCAGAATTCAGCCAGCCTTCACGTGAACATAACATATGTCCCTTTACCCAGAATTCAGCCAGCCTTCAGGTGAACATTACATATGTCCTCTTTACCCAGAATTCAGCCAGCCTTCACGTGAACATAACATATGTCCCCTTTACCCAGAATTCAGCCAGCCTTCACGTGAACATAACATATGTCCTCTTTACCCAGAATTCAGCCAGCCTTCACGTGAACATAACATATGTCCTCTTTACCCAGAATTCAGCCAGCCTTCACGTGAACATAACATATGTCCCCTTTACCCAGAATTCAGCCAGCCTTCAGGTGAACATAACATATGTCCCCTTTACCCAGAATTCAGCCAGCCTTCACGTAAACATAACATATGTCCCCTTTACCCAGAATTCAGCCAGCCTTCACGTGAACATAACATATGTCCCCTTTACCCAGAATTCAGCCAGCCTTCAGGTGAACATAACATATGTCCCCTTTACCCAGAATTCAGCCAGCCTTCACGTAAACATTACATATGTCCCCTTTACCCAGAATTCAGCCAGCCTTCAGGTGAACATAACATATGTCCCCTTTACCCAGAATTCAGCCAGCCTTCACGTGAACATTACATATGTCCCCTTTACCCAGAATTCAGCCAGCCTTCACGTAAACATTACATATGTCCCCTTTACCCAGAATTCAGCCAGCCTTCACGTAAACATTACATATGTCCCCTTTACCCAGAATTCAGCCAGCCTTCACGTGAACATTACATATGTCCCCTTTACCCAGAATTCAGCCAGCCTTCACGTAAACATTACATATGTCCCCTTTACCCAGAATTCAGCCAGCCTTCACGTGAACATTACATATGTCCCCTTTACCCAGAATTCAGCCAGCCTTCACGTGAACATAACATATGTCCCCTTTACCCAGAATTCAGCCAGCCTTCACGTGAACATAACATATGTCCCCTTTACCCAGAATTCAGCCAGCCTTCACGTGAACATTACATATGTCCCCTTTACCCAGAATTCAGCCAGCCTTCACGTGAACATAACATATGTCCTCTTTACCCAGAATTCAGCCAGCCTTCACGTGAACATAACATATGTCCCCTTTACCCAGAATTCAGCCAGCCTTCAGGTGAACATAACATATGTCCTCTTTACCCAGAATTCAGCCAGCCTTCACGTGAACATAACATATGTCCTCTTTACCCAGAATTCAGCCAGCCTTCACGTAAACATTACATATGTCCCCTTTACCCAGAATTCAGCCAGCCTTCAGGTGAACATAACATATGTCCCCTTTACCCAGAATTCAGCCAACCTTCACGTGAACATAACATATGTCCCCTTTACCCAGAATTCAGCCAGCCTTCAGGTGAACATAACATATGTCCTCTTTACCCAGAATTCAGCCAGCCTTCACGTGAACATAACATATGTCCCCTTTACCCAGAATTCAGCCAGCCTTCACGTAAACATTACATATGTCCCCTTTACCCAGAATTCAGCCAGCCTTCACGTGAACATTACATATGTCCCCTTTACCCAGAATTCAGCCAGCCTTCACGTGAACATAACATATGTCCCCTTTACCCAGAATTCAGCCAGCCTTCACGTAAACATAACATATGTCCCCTTTACCCAGAATTCAGCCAGCCTTCACGTGAACATAACATATGTCCCCTTTACCCAGAATTCAGCCAGCCTTCACGTAAACATAACATATGTCCCCTTTACCCAGAATTCAGCCAGCCTTCACGTGAACATTACATATGTCCTCTTTACCCAGAATTCAGCCAGCCTTCACGTGAACATAACATATGTCCTCTTTACCCAGAATTCAGCCAGCCTTCACGTGAACATTACATATGTCCTCTTTACCCAGAATTCAGCCAGCCTTCACGTGAACATTACATATGTCCTCTTTACCCAGAATTCAGCCAGCCTTCACGTGAACATAACATATGTCCTCTTTACCCAGAATTCAGCCAGCCTTCACGTGAACATTACATATGTCCCCTTTACCCAGAATTCAGCCAGCCTTCACGTGAACATTACATATGTCCCCTTTACCCAGAATTCAGCCAGCCTTCACGTGAACATAACATATGTCCTCTTTACCCAGAATTCAGCCAGCCTTCACGTGAACATAACATATGTCCTCTTTACCCAGAATTCAGCCAGCCTTCACGTGAACATAACATATGTCCTCTTTACCCAGAATTCAGCCAGCCTTCAGGTGAACATAACATATGTCCCCTTTACCCAGAATTCAGCCAGCCTTCACGTGAACATAACATATGTCCCCTTTACCCAGAATTCAGCCAGCCTTCACGTGAACATAACATATGTCCCCTTTACCCAGAATTCAGCCAGCCTTCACGTAAACATAACATATGTCCCCTTTACCCAGAATTCAGCCAGCCTTCACGTGAACATAACATATGTCCTCTTTACCCAGAATTCAGCCAGCCTTCACGTGAACATTACATATGTCCCCTTTACCCAGAATTCAGCCAGCCTTCACGTGAACATAACATATGTCCTCTTTACCCAGAATTCAGCCAGCCTTCAGGTGAACATAACATATGTCCCCTTTACCCAGAATTCAGCCAGCCTTCAGGTGAACATAACATATGTCCCCTTTACCCAGAATTCAGCCAGCCTTCAGGTGAACATAACATATGTCCCCTTTACCCAGAATTCAGCCAGCCTTCACGTGAACATAACATATGTCCTCTTTACCCAGAATTCAGCCAGCCTTCACGTAAACATTACATATGTCCCCTTTACCCAGAATTCAGCCAGCCTTCACGTGAACATAACATATGTCCCCTTTACCCAGAATTCAGCCAGCCTTCACGTGAACATTACATATGTCCCCTTTACCCAGAATTCAGCCAGCCTTCACGTGAACATAACATATGTCCCCTTTACCCAGAATTCAGCCAGCCTTCACGTGAACATAACATATGTCCCCTTTACCCAGAATTCAGCCAGCCTTCACGTGAACATAACATATGTCCCCTTTACCCAGAATTCAGCCAGCCTTCACGTGAACATAACATATGTCCCCTTTACCCAGAATTCAGCCAGCCTTCACGTGAACATAACATATGTCCCCTTTACCCACCAGCCAGCCTTCACGTGAACCAGAATTCAGCCAGCCTTCACGTGAACATAACATATGTCCTCTTTACCCAGAATTCAGCCAGCCTTCACGTGAACATAACATATGTCCCCTTTACCCAGAATTCAGCCAGCCTTCACGTGAACATAACATATGTCCTCTTTACCCAGAATTCAGCCAGCCTTCACGTGAACATAACATATGTCCTCTTTACCCAGAATTCAGCCAGCCTTCACGTGAACATAACATATGTCCCCTTTACCCAGAATTCAGCCAGCCTTCACGTGAACATAACATATGTCCCCTTTACCCAGAATTCAGCCAGCCTTCACGTGAACATAACATATGTCCTCTTTACCCAGAATTCAGCCAGCCTTCACGTGAACATAACATATGTCCCCTTTACCCAGAATTCAGCCAGCCTTCACGTGAACATAACATATGTCCCCTTTACCCAGAATTCAGCCAGCCTTCAGGTGAACATAACATATGTCCTCTTTACCCAGAATTCAGCCAGCCTTCACGTGAACATAACATATGTCCCCTTTACCCAGAATTCAGCCAGCCTTCAGGTGAACATAACATATGTCCTCTTTACCCAGAATTCAGCCAGCCTTCACGTGAACATAACATATGTCCTCTTTACCCAGAATTCAGCCAGCCTTCACGTGAACATAACATATGTCCCCTTTACCCAGAATTCAGCCAGCCTTCACGTGAACATAACATATGTCCCCTTTACCCAGAATTCAGCCAGCCTTCACGTGAACATAACATATGTCCTCTTTACCCAGAATTCAGCCAGCCTTCAGGTGAACATAACATATGTCCCCTTTACCCAGAATTCAGCCAGCCTTCACGTGAACATAACATATGTCCCCTTTACCCAGAATTCAGCCAGCCTTCACGTGAACATTACATATGTCCTCTTTACCCAGAATTCAGCCAGCCTTCAGGTGAACATTACATATGTCCTCTTTACCCAGAATTCAGCCAGCCTTCACGTAAACATTACATATGTCCCCTTTACCCAGAATTCAGCCAGCCTTCAGGTGAACATTACATATGTCCTCTTTACCCAGAATTCAGCCAGCCTTCACGTAAACATTACATATGTCCCCTTTGGTGTCTTACACCTCCAGCAGAATGACATTTCTGAGTGCATGATATTCAGTATAACTGGCCTATAGTACGTTCTATAGATGGTCTTAAACTGCAGTCATTTATGTCTGAGATGACATGAACATGACCGGGCATTCAAACACATCTGTATCCATTCATCATCATCAATTGTGTCTCCCAGGTCTTCCTCACATTTTTGGTTCACATATTTTGTGTCATCAGGAAGAGCCTCTATCAAACCTTGATACATTTTGGAAATCAACTTTAGAGGTCTGTCAGACTGCCTTAAAATAGTTTCAATCTTATATCCAGTGTTTTCTGCACAGAGAGACAAAACTGTGTGACAAAACTGCACATTTAAAAGTGGCCTTTTGTTGTCCCCTGCACAAGGTGCACTTGTTTAATGATAATGCATTTCTTGATATGCCACACCTGTCAGGTGGATGGATTATATTGGCAAAAGGAGAAATGTTCACTAACAGGGATGTAAACAAATGTGTGCACAAAATGTGAGATAGAGAAGTGTTTTGTGCACATGATACATTTCTAGGATGTTTTATTTCAGCTCATGAAACATGGGACGTGTGAAGTACTTAAGTAAAATACTTTAAAGTACTACTTAAGTTGTTTTACTTTACTACTTACATTTTTGACAACTTTTGCTTTTACTCCACTACATTCCTAAAGAAAATAATTTACTTTTTATTCCATATGTTTTCCCTGACACCAAAAAGTATTTCAAATGCTCAGGCAGGACAGTAATATGGTCCAATTGTCACACCCTGACCATAGTAAGCTGTTTATTCTCTATGCTGGTTGGGATAGTGACTAGGGTGGGTCATCGAGGTTTTTTGTATGTCTATGTTGGCCTGACATGGTTCCCAATCAGAGACAGCTGTTTATCGTTGTCTCTGATTGGGGATCATATTTAGGTAGCCTTCTTCCATCAATGTATTTGTGGGCTCTTGTCTACGGATAGTTGTCTGTGTGCACCAGTAGCGTGCTGGTTCGGTTGTGCTGGTTCGGTTGTGCTGGTTCGGTTGTGCTGAGTTTCTGATTTATTAAAAAATATGTGGAACTCTACTCACGCTGCGCCTTGGTCTACTCCTTTCAGCGAACGTGACACCAATTCACGCACCTATCAATATAACGCGTTGTCATCCCTAGTGCCTCTGTTCTGGCGGACTCACTAAATACAAATACTGTGTTTGTAAATAAGGCCTGAGTGTTGGAGTGTGCCCCTGGCTGACCATAAATGTAAAAAAATTGTGCTGTCTGGTTTGTTTAGAATAAGGAATTTTATGTTTAGTATTTACCTTAACTTAACTTTTACTCAAGTATGACAATTGAGTTTAAAAAAAGTGAATAATGCAAGCAGAGCAGAATTAAGCCGATACCCACTAAAATCCAAGAAAGGGAGTTAAATTCTACAATTTAATAGACCACCAAATGCAGACCTGGCTCTCGAGAAGACAGGCTATGTGCACACTGCCCACAAAATGAGGTGGAAACTGAGCTGCACTTCCTAACATCGTTCCAAATGTATGACCATATTAGAGACACATATTTCCCTCAGATTACTCAGACCCACAAAGAATTCCAAAATCAATCCAATTTTGATCAAATCCTATATCTATTTGGTGAAATACCACAGTGTGCCATCACAGCAGTGAGATGTGTGACCTGCTGCCGCAAGAAAAGGGCAACCAGTGAATAACAAATACAACCTATATTTATGCTTATTTATTTTTCCTTTTGTACATCATTACAACACCGTATATAGACATATGACATTTGAAATGTCTTTATTCTTTTGGAGCTTTAGTAAATGTAATGTTTACAGTTGAATCTTTTATTGTTTATTTGACTTTTGTTTAACATCTATTTCACTTGCTTTGGCAATGTAAACATATGTTTCTCATGCCAATAAAGCCCCTTAAATTTAAATAGAGAGAGAGAGAGAGAGAGAGAGAGAGAGAGAGAGAGAGAGAGAGAGAGAGAGAGAGAGAGAGCAGTCTGATTTAAATAGAGAGAGAGAGAGAGAGAGAGAGCGAGAGAGAGAGAGAGAGAGAGCAGTCTGATTTAAATAGATAGAGAGAGAGAGAGAGAGAGAGAGAGAGCAGTATGATTTAAATAGAGAGAGAGAGAGAGAGAGAGGGAGAGAGAGAGCAGTCTGATTTAAATAGAGAGAGAGAGAGAGAGAGAGAGAGAGAGAGAGAGAGAGAGAGAGAGCAGTCTGATTTAAATAGAGAGAGAGAGAGAGAGAGAGAGAGAGAGAGAGAGAGAGAGAGAGAGCAGTATGATTTAAATAGAGAGAGAGAGAGAGAGAGAGAGGGAGAGAGAGAGCAGTCTGATTTAAATAGAGAGAGAGAGAGAGAGAGAGAGAGAGCAGTCTGATTTAAATAGCCAGGAATCTTGAGTTACACTTACATGCAGCCCAGAGTCTAATTGGAACCTTTCCCTGGGCTCTCATTGGCTGTTGCTTGGGCAAACAGTGGTATAAATAGAAAATGAAAGCAGAGCACAGTTCATTTGCTGTTCAGCCTGCAAAAGAGAACCCACTTCTGCTGATGTGCACAAACAGCTATTTTGTAAGGAGATTTTACTTGAAATGATATTGATAATTTTGCCTACTTTAGTTGTATGCACTGACAAAAATACATCGCTGTGATGAGACCACTTCGTTTGGATATCTGACCTCTTTAAACCCACACTTATATGGGCACATGTAAAAAAATATATATATATATATATATAATCAACACAGATACAGTATAACGGAAACACATGGCATGTTCAGTAGCAGCTCATTACTGTGGTCTTCTGGTTAACTATTGTGAAATATTTTACTCCATCCCTAGACACCACCTTGCGGCTCTAAGTAATTCTATGCTGAATTCAGTGCCGTCCTCACCATAGTTCCACTGTAGCGTGTGACAGGGGCTCTCGATGCAGATTCACAGAGCCATAGCCTCCACTAGTGTTAGATGTGAGGTATTACATCAGGCAGCGTGTGCTGTGTTGCATGTTCGGCCTGTTCCACATGTAAACTTGTGAGGTCAGGCAGCTTGCAAGGCTAGAATAGATCCTGCTACGTCCCAAATTGGTCCAGATTCACAACTTTTGACCAGGACCAATCGGGTGCCATTTGGGATGCAAATCCTGCCTGGACTAGAGGAGCTGCTTCATTAAAGCAGCTGGGATCCTACGTCAAACCAGCTGGTGATACTGAAGGTAAAACGTAGCTCTTAAAACAACTAATAAAGGAGAGACGGACACTCTACGAGCTCAGATGCAAAAATGTTATGTCCAACGTTTCGACAGACAAGCTGTCTTCATCGGGGTAAATGTCGCTGCCATTTTTCACCAACAGAGGGCAGTACAACACCGCAGTAAGAAAGCACCTGTGCCTTTACAGTACAGAATACATAGAGAAATAAATGCACACTAGTGGAGGCTGCTGAGGGGAGGACAGCTCAAAATAATGGCTGGAACGGTGTTTGTATCAGTATCAAACCATGTCTTTGATATATTAGATACCATTCCGCCTATTCACCATTCCCCCCCTTATACTCTGCTGCTACTCTCTGTTTATTATCTATGCATAGTCACTTTAACTCTACCTACATGTACATATTACCTCGACTAACCGGTGCCTCTGCACATTGACTCTGTACCGGTACCCAATTATATAGCCTCGTTATTGTTATTTTACTGATGCTCATAAATTATTTGTTACTATTATTTTTTATATTTCACTCATCTATTTTTGACTTAACACTTATTTTTTCTTAAAACTGCAATGTTGGTTAACTTTTTCAGCATACAGTATTCGGAATATCGATTGGCTGACATGCCCAAAGTAAAATGTCTGTTACTCAAGCCCAGAAGCTAGGATATGCATATGATTGGTAGCATTGGATATAAAATACTCTGAGGTTTCCAAAACTGTTACAATAATACCTGTGAGTATAAAAGAACTGATATGACAGGCAAAAACCAGAGGAAAATCCATCCAGATTTTTTTTTATGAGGTCACAGGCCATTTCAATGCTAGCCTATGGGATATACAAATAAATAGGACACAGATTGCGGCTCCTATGGCGTAAAATGTCAACAGAAGGGGTTTTAGGCTTGTTTCTTGAAAAATGAACAAGTAGTTGTAGTTTTTCCAAGGTGTCTCTCATTAGAAAAGTAGTCTTGACGCGTGAATGAGATGCGCACTCTTCGTTATGTATCTTCGCTGTTGAACATACTATTCTCTGTCTTAAATATTATTGTTCATTTTGATATTAGAGTACTTGAGGATTAATTAGAAACATAGTTTGACTTGTTTGGATGAACTCTACCTGTAACTTTTGGGGATTTATTTGTATGCAAGTTGAACGAGTGGATTACTGAGATCATTGGCGTCAACTAAACTTTTTGGGATATAAGGAAGGACTTTATCAAACAAAACGACCATTCATTGTGTAGCTGTGACCCTTATTGCAAACAGAGGAAGATATTCAAAGGTAAGTGATTTCTGATCCTCAGATAATCACATGGTATGCTTTCGCCGTAAAGCCTTTTTGAAATCTGACAACGCGGTTGGATTAAGAAGAAGTTAGGCTTTTAATGGTGTAAGACACTTGTATTTTCATGAATGTTTAATATTACGATTTGTATATTTTGAATTGTTCTGTAATTTCACCGGATGTCGTCGTAGGTGTCCTGTAAGGTCTACTACACCTGTTGTATTTGGCACAAGTGACAAATAACGTTTGATTTGATTTAGTAGGAAACAACTTTGCCAACATTATTATGTACTTTAAACAGATGGAAATGTTACAGTATCATGAGCTATGTTGTAGATGTAAATTGAGAAGAGCGTGGGGCCTAGGATTGAGCCTTGGGGTACTCCCTTGGTGACAGGCAGTGGCTGAGACAGCAGATCTGATACATTGCACTCTTTGAGAGAGGTAGTTAGCAAACCAGGCCAAAGACCCCTCAGAGACACCAATACTCCTTAGCCGGTCCACAAGAATGGAATACTCCACTGTATCAAAAGCTTTGGCCAAGTCAATAAAAATAGAAGCACAACATTACTTAGAATCAAGGGCGATGGTTACATCGTTGAGGACCTTTAAGGTTACAGTGACACATCCATAACCTGAGAGGAAACCAGATTGAGAACAATACAGATACCAAAGAGAATACTACAGACATCAAGAAAGCCTGTCAGTTCATTATTGACACTTTTTTCCAACACTTTTGATAAACAGGGCAAAATAGAAATAGGCATATCACAGTTAGGATCAGCTTGATCTCCCCTTTAAATAAAGAACTGTGGCTGCCTTACAAGCAATGGGAACCTCCCCAGAGAGGAGAGACTCTCAAAAGGTCAATCGATAGGCTTGGCAATGATAGGGGCAGCAACCATAAAGAAGAAAGGGTCTAACCATCTGACCAAGATGTTTTTTGGGGCTCAAGTTTAAGGAGCTCCTTTAGCACCTCAGACTCAGTGGCCGTCTGCAGGGTGAAACTTTGTTACTTCTTTGGGAACGGGGGGCAGTATTGAGTAGCTTGGATGAATAAGGTGCCCAGAGTAAACTGCCTGCTACTCAGGCCCAGAAGCTAGAATATGCATATTTGGATAGAAAACACTCTAAAGTTTCCAAACCTGTTAAAATAATGTCTGTGAGTATAACAGAACTCATATGGCAGGTAAAAACCTGAGAAAAATCCAACCAGGAAGTGGGAAATCTGAGGTATGTCGTTTTTTAAGTGATTGCCTATCCAATATGCTGTGTCTATGGGGTCCGATTGCACTTCCTAAGGCTTCCACTAGATGTCAACAGTCTTTAGAACGTTGTTTCAGGCTTCTACTATGAATGGGGAACGACTAAGAGCTGTTTGAACCAGGGGTCTGGCTGAAAGACATTAGCTATGTCTCTCGCGCGGCCGTGAGAGTGAGCTCCATTCCCTTTCATTTCTAAAGACAAAGGAAATGTCTGGTTGGAATATTATTGAAGATTTATGATAAAAACATACTAAAGATTATATACATCGTTTGACATGTTTCTATGAACTGTAATGGAACTTTTTTTACTTTTTGTCTGGACTTAGTGCCCGCGCCTTGTGCATTTGGATTACTGGACTAAACACGCAAACAAAAAGGAGGTATTTGGACATAAAGATTAACTTTATTGAACAAAACAAACATTTATTGTCTAACATGGAGACCTGGGAGTTCCATCAGATGAAGATCATCAAAGGTAAGTGATTCATTTTAAGGGGCATGGGGAAAAGAGGGAGGAGCATCGGGGCTAGTAGCATTAGAGGAGGTGGGAGATGAGGAAATGTTAGATGGGCAAGGTGGCATGGGTGAGTCAAATAGGAATCCTGACTTAACGAAGTGGTGATTAAAGAGCTCAGCTATGTGCGTTTTGTAAGTAACAACCACTTTGAAGATGCAAAATACTTTTTCTTGTGAAACAAACAATAAATAAGACAAAACAACAGAATAGTTACGCTCAAGTTCACACCTCCAAAGTCTATTACAGCTGCAAGTCTCTTGGGGTATGTCTCTATAAGCTTAGCCACTGGGATTTTTGCTCATTCAAGGCAAAACTGCTCCAGCTCCTTCAAATTGGATGGGTTCCACTGGTGCACAGCAATCTTTAAGTCATACCACAGATTCTCAATTGGACTGAGGTCTGGGCATTAACTAGGCCATTTCAATATTCCCCTTAAACCACTCAACGTGTTGCTTTATCAGTATGCTTAGGGTCATTGTCTTGCTGGAAGGTGAACCTCTGTCCCAGTCTCAAATATTTGGAAGACAAAAACAGAGTTCCCCTGTATTTAGCGCCATCCATCATTCCTTCAATTCTGACCAGTTTCCAAGTCCCTGCAGATAAAAAAAAAACATCCCCACAGCACCCCCATGCTTCACTGTGGGGATAGATTCCTTGGGGTGATGAGAGGTGCTGGGTTTGTGCCAGACATAGGGTTTTCCTTGATGGCCAAAAAAGCTCAATTTTAGACTGGACTCATCTGACCATAGTACCTTCTTCCATTTGTTTGGGGAGTCTCCCACATGCCTTTTGGCAAACATGTTTGCAAATTTTTTTCTTCAAGTATTGTCTTTTTTTCTGGCCACTCTTCCATAAAGCCAAGCTCTGTGGAGTGTAGGGCTTAAAGTGGTCCTATGGACAGATACTCCATGGAGCTTTGCAGCTCCTTCAGGGTTATCTTTGGTCTCTTTGTTGCCTCTGATTAATGCCCTCCTTGCCTGGTCCGTGAGTTTTGGTGGGCGGGTCTCTCTTGGCAGGTTTGTTGTGGTGCCAAATTCTGTCCATTTTTTAATAATGGATTTAATGGTGCTCCATGGGATGTTCAACGTTTCAGATGTTTTTCTATAACCCAACCCTGGTCTGTACTTCTCCACAACTTTGTCCCTGACCGGTTTGGCGAGCTCCTTGGTCTTCATCGTGTTGCTTGCTTGGTGGTGCCCCTTGCTTAGTGGTTTTGAAGACTCTGGGGCCTTTCAGAACAGGTGTATATATACGGAGATCATGTGACAGATCATGTGACACTTAGATTGCACCCAGGTGTTCTTTATTTAACTAATTATGTGACTTCTGAAGGTAATTGGTTGCACCAGATCTTATTTAGGGGCTTCATAGTGAAGGGGGTGAATACATATGCACTAGTTTTCCGTTTTCACTTTTATTTTTTTAAACAAGTTATCAAGTTATTCTGTTCATTTCACTTCTCTAATTTGGACTATTTTGTGTATGTTCATTACATAACCTGATTGCATTTATTTGTCATTTGCCTGAACGAGAGCCAGTCAGCCTGAGTATGTGTGTGCCGAGCCTTTCGCCAAATGCAATTCTTGAGGTGGAGTATCTCTGCCAGATCACGGTCGAACCAGGAGCTAAACCTGTTTTTAATTCTCATTTTCTTAATGGGGGTGTTTGTTAACAATACCAGTAAATATTATTTTTTTAAATGTCCAAGCGTCTTCAACAGAGGAGATCAAGCTGATTCTATACCATTTTACAGAGGCCAGGTCATGAAGGAAGGCCTGCTCATTAAAGTTTTTTAGCAAGCGTCTATGACAAATCAGGACAGGTCGTTTCACTGAGCAGCCATCACAAACAAGCTGTAAAAACAGTGATAACTAAGGTCATTACAGAAAACACCAGACTGATATCTATCAGGATTACTTGGGGTGGCAGGGTAGCCTAGTGGTTAGAGTGTTGGACTAGTAACCATAAAGGTTGCAAGTTCAAATCCCTGAGCTGACAAGGTACAAATCTGGTATTCTGCCCCTGAACAGGCAGTTAACCCACTGTTCCTAGGCCCTCATTGAAAATAAGAATTTGTTCTTAACTGACTTGCATAGTTAAATAAAGGTTAAAAAAAAAATTGTGAGGAGTCAATTGGTAATAATCTGAGAAAAATGTAGGGGGTCCCATTGCTTTAGGACTTGGTCAGGTGTTTCAAACATGTCCCAGTTTAGGTCATCTAGCAGGACAAATTCAGACATAGGGTCAGGAGAGAGCTTTGGGCAGGTTCTGATGGAGGACGATAGCATCTGACAACAGTCAACAAAGAGCTATTTGAAGTTTAATGCTTAAAACCAGTCAATCAAATTGTTTGGGGACAGACTTGGTGGAGACAAACAAGCACTTGCCACTCCCCCACCTTTTGAAGATCTGTCTTGCTGAAAAAGGTTATAACCAGAAAAATGTGTATTTAAAACATTCTTCCTTAACCATGTCTCAGTAATGACCGACACATCTGGATTGGAGGTGTGAACCCACAATTGATCAATTTTAGGTAATAATCTTCTAGTTTTAACCTGCAGAAAACCCTGCTTTTACGAGAGCAGAAATCAGTAAAGCAGATATCAGAGCACAAGTCAGAATAGGGGCTAGCAATAGTAGATGGGCCAGGGTGTACATGCACATTTCCAGATATCATCAGAAGTAATACAATCAAGGCACGGCAGAGGACAGGGAGAGTTTAGCAGTGTTGATTTATGACATTTGAATGTTCATTAAATGGCAACAAGATCAATTTCATCAGGTAACATAAATACAAAGCCGGCGAGAGGTGGTTAGAATAGGACGTCTGTATAACCAATAGAGAGTCAGAGTCCCGAGTGTGGGAACAAACATAGTCTGTCCGATGGTTGGGTAACAAAGAAAGTTCATAGTCAACAAGTGTAGGAACAAACATAGTCTGTCCCATGGTTGGGTAACAAAGAAAGTTCATAGTCAACAAAGCAGGTAGGAGTCATGAAGCAAATAGAAAAATGTCAAAATGCACATTTTTTTTTAAATATAACAACTTGGGGCTAGAGTCACTCGCCCCAACAGTGCGTACGTGCTTGAGGCGAGCGAAAGATTAGGAGAGAGGGGGGAGTGTGGTGGGGGTACCTGTGCCAGACATGGGGAGACAGGCCAGGGCAGATGGTGAACAGATCACCAGGTGGAATCCAAGCAGCAGTGCAGTAGGCAACGGGAGTACGTGTCACACCCACTTGGGAAAAGCTTTTATTTCTGGAGGCAGATTTCTTGTAGAAAATGCCAGTGGATGGTCTCTGAACAGCGGAAGGGGGCTTCAAAGGCCTCTGGATTTGGGTGGGGCAGGCTGCGAGAGACTACTGCCACTTGTTGGGCCCAAAGGCTTCGACACCCCTCACTTCACACCTCAGTGCTAATTGAAGTTGTATATTGTCTGTCCTAGCAAGCCTGGCAGCCTTAAAAGGATCTGACCCTATTTTTAAATTTTTGCCTAAAATGACATACCCATATCTAACTGCCTGTAGCTCAGGACCTAAAGCAAGGATATCTATATTCTTGATACCATTTGAAAGGAACACTTTGACGTTTGTGGAAATGTGAAATGAATGTAGGATCATGTAAAACATTAGATCTGGTGAAAGATAATTACAAAGGAAAAAACTTCTTTTTTTTCATCATCTTTGAAATGCAAGAGAACAATGTCATAATGTATTATTTCAGGTTAGGTACCAATTAAGAGTATATGTGCAAAGTGTTAGACTGATCAAATGAATCACTGCATTTATTTTCAAGTCTACCCAAATGTGCCTAATTGGTTTATTGATACATTTTTTAAGTTAATAAATGTGCAATCTCCTCAAACAATAGCATGGTGTTATTTCACTATAATAACTAGATTAACAGTTAGATTTACACAAATGTAAGCTTTCGGACCATGTAAGATATGTCTATGTCCTGGAATGTTTTCTTGTTACTTACAATCTCATGCTATACACATTAGCCTACATTAGCTCAACCATCCCGTGCGGGGGAGGGGGGGCACACAGAGGAATGTACTTTACTTTATTTTAAAAAATAAATCTTCTTCTTCTTGGCTTTCAAAATAGCATCAGACCAAACAATTTTGGCCCATTCCTGACAGAGCTGGTGTAACTGAGTCAGGTTTGAAGGCCTCCTTGCTCGCACACGCTTTTCAGATCTGCCCACACATTTTCTATAGGATTGAGGTCAGGGCTTTGTGATGGCCACTCCAGTACCTTGACTTTGTTGTCCTTTTTGCCACAACTTTGGAAGTATGCTTGTGGTCATTGTCCATTTGGAAGACCCATTTGCGACCAAGCATTAACATGTCTTGAGATGTTGCTTCAATATATCCACATAATTTTCCACCCTCATGATGCCATCTATTTTGTGAAGTGCACCAAGCCCTCCTGCAGCAAAGCAGCCCCACAACATGATGCTGCCACCCCCGTGCTTCACGGTTGGGATGGTATTCTTCGGCTTGCAAGCCTCCCCCTTTTTCCTCCAAACATAACGATGGTCATTATGGCCAAACAGTTCTATTTTTGTTTCATCAGACCAGAGGACATTTCTCCAAAAAGTACGATCTTTGTCCCCATGTGCAGTTGCAAACCGCAGTCTGGCCTTTTTGATTGGCGGTTTTGTAGCGACCCACTGGAATTATGATACAGTGAAATAATCTGACTGTAAACAAATGTTGTAAAAATGATCGATCAAAAAGTAGATGTCCTAACCGACTTGCCAAAACTATAGTTTGTTAACAAGAAATTTGTGGAGTGGTTGAAAAACGAGTTTTGTTAATGACTCCAACCTAAGTATAGGTAAACTTCTAACTTCAACTGTAGACTAGGCTATGGCTGTGAGTCAAAATGCAAGCTGAGTGCAATTCTCTGCTGGGTGTGGGAAATCATATGGGCAATGTATTGTCTGACAGTTAAATTATCATTAGCCTATAGTGCCTAACTATTGCTTGTCGTGCCTCCTACTCAATGGTGTAAAGTACTTAAGTACAGAGGTCCTTCTGTAGCTCAGTTGGTAGAGCATGGCGCTTGTAACGCCAGGGTAGTGGGTTCGATCTCCGGGACCACCCATACGTAGAATGTATGCACACATGACTGTTTTTGGATAAAAGGTCTGCTTACTTTTACTACTTTAAGTAGTTTTTGGGGGTTACTTTACTTTTTATATTTTTTACAACTTTTACCTTTACTTCACTACATTCCTAAAGAAAATTATGTACTTTTTACTCCATACATTTTCCCTGACACCCAAACGTTCTCATTACTTTTGGAATGCTTAGTAGGACTGGGAACAGGTCCAATTCACACACTTATCAAGAGAAAACCCCTGGTCATCCCTACTGCATCTGATCTGGCGGACTCGTTAAATTATGTAAATTAGGTCTAAGTGTTGGAGTGTGCCACTGGCTATCTGTAAAATATACTTTTACTTTTGATACTTAAGTATATTTTAGCAATTACACGTTCTTTTGATACTTAAGTATATTTTAGCAATTACACGTTCTTTTGATACTTAAGTATATTTTTAACCAAATACTTTTTGACTTTTACTCAAGTATTGATGGGTTACTTCAGTCATTTTCTATTAACGTAACTTTACTTTTACTCATGCATTACAATTGTGTACTTTTCCCACCATTGCTCCTACTGGCCCTCCAACACCACATCCAGCAGCAGCTGGACCAGGACCAAAGCTGCTTAGCTTCAGAGGCAAGCCAGCAGATGAAGGGTACAGGTGAGGATTTGGTTGCAAGACTTACCTGTTGGAGAGGGATATAGGTGAGGATCGGGGGTGATAGCCTTACTTTTAACAGGACTGTTGGAGCTAGAAACACAAGCATTTCGCTGCACCTGCAATAACATCTGCAAATCTGTGTAGGCGACCAGTAAACTTTGATTTGATACAGTTGACGAATGGGGTGAAGACCCTACCTGTCGAGGGTAAAGGGCAAGAGGATGGATGGGTATAGGTTAGAGGATGAGTATATAAGAGGGTTAGGGTATGAATGAGGTTTAGGGGTATAGAGAAGAAGATGAGGAGTACAGGTAATGAGTGTTCGGGTGTAAGGCCTACCTGTTGTGGGTCTCCCTCCAGCTCCACATGCTTCAGCTCCCAGAAGCTCCTCATGGTCTCCACCTTCTCCAGGTGTCTGAAGAACGCCAGACGACCCAGACGAAGGCTGTTGCTATGGTTACGGATCACCTTTAGCCGCTCCATCTTGTCCCCAGCAGGGGAGGAGGAGTTGGAGCAGGGCTGGGACCATGGCAGCCCCGACGTCTGGGTCTGATGGACTCTCCCATGTTGCTTCCTGCTTCCTGAGGTCGACTCACTACCACAACAACAGCAACGTCAAACAAACAAACAAACAAAATGACATCAGTTTGAAACAGAATCAAATATTATACTATTTTTATTGCTCCTGAGAGGGAATTTGTTTTTCTCATCTGATACTGAATTGCAGATTTACAGGTCCTAATACAGTATCATTCAATCATCCATCAGTTTCCAGCTCTATTGAAGCAGTCTATATCTGGAGATGATGGCAGTGCTTTGAAATACCTGTAGCTGTAAAGCTCTCCCTCACTAATCTTGCTAATCCTCCATGCCAGTGGGACAGTTTTACAATCTAACTCTGTTGAGTGATGATACGGAGGAGGAATCTATACTGATACACCCTCTGAATGACACACATACAATTCATGTCTCAATTATGGATTTAACAAGTTACATCAACAAGGGATCATAGCTTTCAGTTGGAATCACCTGGTCAGTCTATGATCATAGTCAGGTGTTGCTAACGTTTTGTACACTCATTGTATGTAACTGCATAGCGGCATTGGTGTTCCCAGTTTTTACAATTACAAAGATATTCTCAACAAGTGTATATAGCAAATATCAAATCCTTTGGGGTGAGTTTGTATAAAGCTTCGAAACACTAAGTAGCATAATTATTGTCTGTTGCCTATAGTAGATGATCTTAGTGCTTTCAGGAAACCCAATTCTGTCTGGTTTTGATGATTCGGGAACTTGACTGTGCCAAACAACAACTTCAAATGATTCTTAATAGTTCCTAAAACCGTATGAGTCTGTGAGACACTTATATCACCAGATCAGCAAGTAGTCAGCAGGCTCAAGTTAGTATTGTGCTGACCCTAATCATACTGCACTGGTGTGGATATTATCTTATTACACTGTCCTCTCCAGCAGGGATCCAGCAACTACAGGGATTCGTGGCCAAGTCAGAACAGTGCAGCTTGGCTCGGCTCATTAGTGTTCATAAAGGATTTTACAGACGTCATCAAGGGCCAGTGGTCTGCGGGTTCAAGTTAGCACAAATCCTACCGCCTCCGTCCCATCCTAAACCTCCCCCTCAAGGTCCTATTTCTTCTTCCTCAGAATCAAGGGACTATTTCTCAGTGTTGGATTTCAAGACAATCTCAGTCAGCAATGTTGAAACCACACAGCCTGTCAGGAACACACCTGTTCTTCCTGCCTATTTCTGTCCTGTTCCACACGCGGTTTATTTCTCAACATTTAAAGCAACTTCTACATTATATAAGAAGCCACAGGCCTGGATACTATTCCTGCAAGGTTTCTTATAGATTCTGCTGAGCAAATTGAACACGGCTTCTTTCCCAGGGACATGAAACAGACAAAAGCTATACCTTAGAAGGGGATAGAGTCTGACCCTGGGAATTATAGGCCTGTATCCATCCTCAGTATAACATCAAAGATCCTGGAGAGATTTGTACATGAGAAAATGTATGAATTATGTCAACAAACAAAGTCTAATGTATGATTTTCAGTCAGGTTTTAGTAGAACATACTCCACTGATTCATGTCTACATTACTTGACTGACTACAAGTTCGTTGGTGTCCATGTCACCAACAAAATATCATGGTCCAAACACACCAAGACAGTCTTGAAGAGGGCACGACAACACCTATTCCCCCTCAGGAGACTGAAAAGATTTGTCATGGGACCTAAGATCATCAAAAAGCTATACAGCTGCACCATCGAGAGCATCCTCCTGACTGGTTGCATCGACAACCTGGTATGGCAACTACTCGATCTCCGACCGCAGGCACGGCAGAGGGTAGTGCGTACGGCCCAGTACATCACTGGGGCCAAGCTTCCTGCCATCCAGGACCTCTATACCAGGCAGTGTCAGAGGAAGGCCCTAACAGCTGCCAAAGACTCCAGCCACCCCAGTCATAGACTGTTCTCTCTGCTACCGCATGACAAGCGATATCGGAACACCAGGTTTAGGTTTTATCCCCAAGCCATAACACTTCTGAACAGCTAATCAAATGGCTTCCCATACTATTTGCATTACCCCCCACCCCCATTTGTACACTGCTGCTACTCTCTGTTTATTATCTAAGCATAGTCACTTTACCTCTACCTACATGTACATGTTACCTCAATTACATTGACAAACCTGTGCCCCCCCCACATTGACTCTCTACCAGTACCCCTTGTATATAGCCTACACTTATGTTATTTAATTGTTGCTCTTTAATTATTATTATTTAATTTTTTTTATTTTTTTTACTTCAGTTTATTTTAGTAAATACTATCTTAACACTTATTTTTCTTACAACAGCATTGTTGATTATGGGCTTGTAAGTAAGCATTTCGGCGAATGTGACAAATAACATTTGATTTAACCACTGTAGGGAGCAAGTAGTAGAGGTTAATGGTTCACTGTGTCAGGCAAAACCAATGAGTTGTGGCATTCCGCAGGGGAGGGTGCTTGGGCCTCTACTGTTTCTACTGTAGATTAACAATATGAAAGATGGTTGTTCTTGCCGTCTTTTCCTTTATGCGGATGACTCTACACTTCTGGTGTCTCACAAAAGTAAAACTATGTTCGAGAGAATACTTAGCGCAGAGCTTACTAAAATTAACAAATGGATTGGAGATAATACGCTATCTCTACACTTAGGTAAATCTGAGGGAATTGTTTTTGCATCCATACCTAAATTGAGTAGGTCCTCTGAAATCAGAGTAGAGCTGGGGTTGAGGTGCTGACTACTAAAACCTCTGATAGCTACTTGGGATATATCCTTGATGGAAGCTTGGGAGGTGTGAGCATGGCCACTAAAGGGCTAGGGAAGGTTAATGCCAGGACTGTTGGTCTAGAATGTCCAAGCTGCTTGATAAGGACTCCATGAACGTGCTAGCAACTGCCCTCATTCAATGACATTTTGACTACGCTAGTACTTCCTGGTTTGGAGGCTTATCTAAACTAATGAAGGGGAAGCTCCAAATAGCCCAGAATAAGCTGACCAGTATTAAAGGTGAGTTCACATACCTACATAGGCAGGAGCTGCTTTCAGGAACTCAACTGGCTGCCTGTTGAGGCTAGGGTGTCCCCTAGCCTCAAACCTAGACTGGGTTTGGTTTACAGGACTATTTATGGTTCTGCGCCCAGATATCTAACTGATTTACTTTCCCTGTGTTGGGAATGCACACATTCACAGTACCAGATCAGGTGTTGCTAATGTGTGCTTATACAGGTTCCGGTATAACGCTGGGAAAGGTAATTTATTGGATACTGGAGCCTCAGAGGGGAATGAGTTGCCTCTTCCCATAAAAATTACGTCCTCTCTGGGCAGCTTTAAAAAATAAAGTAAAACAACTGTATTCTGTGCCCATATGAATGACCCCTATGATGTAACTACAATGGTGAGATAGATGTTCTTCTTTGTTTTCTGTTTTATCATCTCGCTGTCATACCGTGTTCGATCTTACCATCTTATTATCTTGCTTCAAGAGGACCACAATGGAAATAAGTCCCAGACTTTATTGTGTGTTATCCTCCATGGCTTTACTCATGTGTTCCTGGGTCGCTAGTCTTTTCAGTTCGCTGCAGCTAGCGACTGGAACGAGCTGCAACAAACACTCAAAGTAGACAGTTTTATCTCAATCTCTTCATGCAGACTCAATCACGGACACTTATACTAACAGTTGTGGCTGCTTTGCTTGATGTATTGTTGTCTCTAACCTTCTTTGCCCTTTGTGCTGTGGTCTGTGCCCAACAATGTTTGTATCCTGCTTTGTGTTGCTACCATGTGGTGGTCATGTTGTGTTGCTACCATGCTATGTTGTCGTCTTTATGTAGTGTTGTGTTGTCTCTCTTGTCGTGGTGTGTTTTGTCCTATATTTTTATTTTGAATCCCCGCAGGAGGCCTTTTGCCTTTTGGTAGGCCGTCATTGTAAGTAAGAATTTGTTCTTAGCTGTTAAATCAAATGAAATCAAATACAAATTAATGTATGGCTTTTTCAAGTTAAGTTATGCTTGTTTTTTTTTTTTATGGTCGAATTAGTCAACTAAACCAAAAAACTAAAGGACGTTTTCCAAAATAGGGGAGGGTTGTCAAACTTTTCTTTTTTGCTTTTGGGATGGTTGTTTTTTATTGGGCACGGGAAAAGGGTTGTACGTTTTTTCACTAGTTTACATTTGCTCTTTTGCAGGTTTTACTGGATCATTTCTTCCATCATTGTCACGCCTTTGTCTTAGTATTTTGTGTTTTCTTTATTTATTTGGTCAGGCCAGGGTGTGACATGGGTTATTGTGGTGTGTTTTTTTGTCTTGGGGTTTTGTGGGGTGTCTAATTAGTCTATGGCTGCCTGAGGCGGTTCTCAATCAGAGTCAGGTGTTTATCGTTGTCTCTGATTGGGAGCCATATTTAGGCAGCCATATTCTGTGAGTGTTTCGTGGGTGATTGTTCCTGTCTTTGTGTTTGCACCAGATAGGGCTGTTTTGGTTTTCGTTATTTCATTTTGTTATTTTTGTAGTTTCTGTTTGTATAGTTTTTCCTTCATTAAAATATCATGAATCATCATCACGCTGCATTTTGGTCCGATCCTTGTTCTACCTCTTCGTCAGAGGAGGAGATAGAAGAGAGCCGTTACAATCATAGCCACATTTCCTCATCTGCTTGCATGCGCCTCCCTTATATCAAGGTGTTTTGGCACTTGCCTTATGTACTACGCATTTTCACTCTAACTTTCACTATACCACAGGTCAATATAGTTTACCAGTCTAACTGTCTATCCTGCCCTCTATCCACCATTCATAGTGAAAATAGTGGTAGGTGGATTGTTTGTCCAGATATGCAATAGGCCTACTAGCAGTCATAGCACACATTTTTAAAAAGCATTCAATGCTAAAATTTTCAACATGAATCCACAAGAACAAATTAGGACAAGCTGAGAGAGCGGAAAGTGCATGTGCATCTCATGAACGAAAAGCGAAGACGTGAGACAAAAAGCTCCCCTAACGACCTTTTGCTTTGAGACAATATAATTTTCAAATGACCCTACCTAGACTACCCTATAACACCACAGTGTAATGAATAATTGCATTATTGTTTCAAGTGAGTACAAAACTCTACTCTAGGCTTCAGTGAAAATGTCATTTGAATAATGGTGCAAAAGCCCTGTTTATACAGCTGCAAATGGAATGTTTCATTCCATTTGCATTAGTTAGTCCTATAATAATGTGGCCACATATACTACAAGACCAAAGGTATGTCAACACCTGTTCGTTGAACATCTCATTGCACAATCATGGGCATTAATATGGAGTTGGTCTCCCCTTTGCTGCTATAACAGCCTCCACTCTTCTGGGAAGGTTTTCCTCTAGATGTTGGAACATTGCTGCTATAACAGCCTCCACTCTTCTGGGAAGGCTTTCCTCTAGATGTTGGAACATTGCTGCTATAACAGCCTCCACTCTTCTGGGAAGGCTTTCCTCTAGATGTTGGAACATTGCTGCTATAACAGCCTCCACTCTTCTGGGAAGGCTCTCCACTAGATGTTGGAACATTGCTGCTATACCAGCCTCCACTCTTCTGGGAAGGCTTTCCTCTAGATGTTGGAACATTGCTGCTATAACAGCCTCCACTCTTCTGGGAAGGCTTTCCTCTAGATGTTGGAACATTGCTGCTATAACAGCCTCCACTCTTCTGGGAAGGCTTTCCTCTAGATGTTGGAACATTTCTGCAGGGACTTTCTTCCATTCAGCCACAAGAGCATTAGTGAAGTTGGGCGCTGATGTTAGGCGATTAGGCCTGGCTCGCAGTCAACGTTCCAATTCATCCAAAAAGTGTTCAATGTGGTTGAGGTCAGGGCTCTGTGCAGGCCAGTGAAGTTCTTCCACACCGATCTTGCTTTGTGCACGGGGGCGTTGTCATGCTGAAACAGGAAAGGGCCTTCCCCAAACTGTTGCCACAGAGTTGGAAGCACTGTCTAGAATGTATGTATTGTATGATGTAGTGTTAAGATTTCCCTTCACTGGAACTAAGGGGCCTAGCCCGAGCCATGAAAAACAGCCCCATACTATTTTTCCTCCTCCACTAAACTTTTCAGTTGGCACTATGCATTCAGACAGGTAGCGTTCTCCCGAGGCGAAAGAAATGCACACCTATTTAGGCAAGGTGCTGGCTAGCGGAGTAGAACACTTCAAAAATAAAGGAGAGCCACACACTCTAGGAGCTCAGATGCAAAAAATATTATTGTCCAACGTTTCGACAGACAAGATGTCTTCATCAGGGTATATTTTTTTAGGTAGCGTTCTCCCGGACTGTCCATCGGACTGCCAGATGGTGAAGCGTGATTCATCACTCCAGAGAACAGGTTCCCCCTGCTCCACAGTCAAATCGTGGCGAGCTTTACACCACTCCAGCCAACATTGGCATTATGCATGGTGATCTTAGGCTTGTGTGCGGCTGCTCGGCCATGGAAACCCATTTCATGAATCTCCCGAAAGACAGTTATTGTGCTGACGTTGCTTCCAGAGTCAGTTTGGAACTCGGTAGTGAGTGTTGCAACCGAGGACAGACGATTTTTACGCGTTACGCGCTTCAGCACTCGGCGGTCTGGTTCTATAAGCTTGTGTGGCCTACCACTTGGCGGCTGAGCCTTTGTTGCTCCTAAACGTTTCCACTTCACAACAATAGCACTTACAATAGAAAATCGTTGGGGGGAACTGAAAGTCCGTATTGCCCAGCGACAGCCCCGAAACCTGAAGGATCTGGAGAAGGTCTGTATGGAGGAGTGGGCCAAAATCCCTGCTGCAGTGTGTGCAAACCTGGTCAAGAACTACAGGAAATGTATGATCTCTGTAATTGCAAACAAAGGTTTCTGTACCAAATATTAAGTTCTGCTTTTCTGATGTATCAAATACTTATGTCATGCAATAAAATGCTAATGAATTACTTAAAAATCATACAATGTGATTTTCTGGATTTTTGTTTTAGATTCCATCTCTCACAGTTGAAGTGTACCTATGATAAAAAATTACAGACCTCTACATGCTTTGTAAGTAGGAAAACCTGCAAAATCGGCAGTGTATCAAATACTTGTTCTCCCCACTGTATAATGTATGTCCCGGCAGGCCAAGTTATTCTGTACAGTTGAATGTGTGCTCTGCATGCCTCTTCTCCTAACAGCAGTAAGGACTATCTATTCACCGCGAACCTAGAACCTAATGCTTCAATATATCTTAAAATATGTATCATTTAACTTTTTCAATGTATTAGCTTTTATAAATACAACCAGTCACAATGTTTTCATCTAAACAGGCTCCAAAGGGCTCCTGTAGGCATGCATACGTTTGTCCAAAATATACTGAAGAAAAATATAAACACAACATGCAACAATTTCTAAGATTTTACTGAGTTCCAGTTCATATAAGGAAATCAGGCCCTATAATCTATAGATTTCACATGACTTGGCACAGCCACGGGTAAGCCTGGGAGGGCATAGGCTCACACACTTGGGAGCCAGGGCCCAGCCAATCAGAATTAGTTTTTCCCCCACAAAAGGACAGAAATACTCCTCAGCAATAACTACAAATGAAATAAACATTTTGGGAAGGAATGAGACTGTGAAAACACCAGGAAATCAGCTAATTTTAATTTAAGAAGATGTTCTGAAGTATTCCTATGGAAAATAGAGAGACATGTCATTGTAATCAAATGAAATGTAAGGTTTGAAATGATTATGTTTTAGTGAAATATCATATCTATTTGGGCTTTTTGTGGTCAATTTGCAGCCTACAAATTATTCGTAATTACGTTCCGGCCCCCCGACCATCCGTTTAAGAACTAAAATGGCTGAATCTGGTTGATGATCTAAAGAATAAGCTACAGACAAGCCAAAACAAACTTGTTAGAACTGTACTTTTTAACCCCCTTTCATCTGGAGGTTATTTGTCTGTATCTCTGTAATGTGTCTGTATCCATGTATATGTATTTATGCTAACAAAAAAAAAATGGACCACAATGGAAATAAGTCCCGACTTTATTATGCGCTTTTAAAAATCGCGTGTTTATATATGTATTTTTTACCGACAAAATCAAATCAATCCAAACTCTGCAGCCGCCATTTGACAACTAGTACCGGGGGTTAGGGTTAGAGAACTAGTACAGGGGGTTAGGGTTAGAGAACTAGTACCGGGGGTTAGGGTTAGAGAACTAGTACCGGGGGTTAGGGTTAGAGAACTAGTACCGGGGGTTAGGGTTAGAGAACTAGTACCGGGGGTTAGGGTTAGACAACTAGTACCGGGGGTTAGGGTTAGAGAACTAGTACCGGGAGTTAGGGTTAGACAACTAGTACCGGGGGACTGTTAGACAACTAGTACCGGGGGTTAGGGTTAGAGAACTAGTACCGGGGGTTAGGGTTAGACAACTAGTACTGGGGGTTAGGGTTAGAGAACTAGTACCGGGAGTTAGGGTTAGACAACTAGTACCGGGGGACTGTTAGACAACTAGTACCGGGGGTTAGGGTTAGACAACTAGTACCGGGGGTTAGGGTTAGAGAACTAGTACCGGGGGTTAGGGTTAGACAACTAGTACCGGGGGTTAGGGTTAGACAACTAGTACCGGGGGTTAGGGTTAGACAACTAGTACCGGGGGTTAGGGTTAGACAACTAGTACCGGGGGTTAGACAAGTCTTATGAGGCCTGTGGATAGGGAGCCACTTAGAATGCAGACCAGAACAGACCGCAGACAACCTCAGGGACCTCAGTGTTTCTCAAGGGGGCTTTGGGTCACCCCAGGGGGGAGGTGACTGGGGATCACCTGCTTTAAAGAGGGTTATTTTGGGGCATCAGAGGGGCAGAGTGGTGACAGGTCAAAGGTTGTGGACAGAGGTTAAAGGAGTTAAAGGAAGGCATGCTATCACCAGAAATGGAAAACTCCATTGGTAAAAGACAGTTAGTTATAAAACAGTCTGGGAGAATGTGGCATAGCAACAAAGTGCTAAATATAGGATTGACATACAGAGAAGAAAAATGTGAGACAATGCGGTATGCGTGTCATAATGTGTGTATGTATGCGTGGTAAATGTTTGTGTGTGAGCGAGCGAGAAATAGAGCGCGCTAGACGGAGAACAAGAGAAAGAGTCTAGAGACTTTGAAGGGGTCTGTGAAGCTCTGTGCATAGCTTAACGATGCACTCCGGGATCTTAAGCACAACAAACACCTATCTGTATTTGTAAACTCAGCGAAAAAAAGAAACATCGCTTTTTCAGGGCCCTGTCTTTCAAAGACAATTCGTAAAAATACAAAATAACTTCACAAATCTTCATTGTAAAGGGTTTAAACACTGTTTCCCATGCTTGCTCAATGAACCATAAGCAATTAAGGAACATGCACCTGTGGAACGGAGCTTGCAGACTGTAGGCAATTAAGGTCACAGTAATGAAAACATAGAACACTAAAGAGGCCTTTCTACTGACTCTGAAAAACACCAAAAGAAAGATGCCCAGGGTCCCTGCTCATCTGCCTTAGGCATGCTGCAAGGAGGCATGAGGACTGCAGATGTGGCCATGGTAATAAATTGTAATGACCGTACTATGAGATGCCTAAGACAGCGCTACAGGGAGACAGGACAGACAACTGATCATCCTCGCAGTGGCAGACCATCTGTAACAACATCTGCACAGGATCGGTACATCCAACCATCACACCTGCGTGACAGGTACAGGATGGCAACAACAACTGCCCGAGTTACACCAGGAACACACAATCCCTCCATCAGTGCTCAGACTGTCCGCAATAGGCTGAGAGAGGCTGGACTGAGGGCTTGTAGGCCAGTTGTAAGGCAGGTCCTCAGCAGACATTACTGGCAACAACGTTGGCTATGGGCACAAACCCACCGTCGCTGAACCAGCTTGGTCTGGCAAAAAGTGTCACGGTTTTGTCTCAACAGGGGTGATTGTTTTTCGGATTTTCAAATCAACGGATTTGTGTTTTTCGTGGAAGGAATGAGTGTTACACCGAGGCCTGTACTCTGGAGCCGGATCGATTTGGAGGTGGAGGGTCCGTCATGGTCTGGGGCGGTGTGTCACAGCATCATCAGACTGAGCTTGTTGTCATTGCAGGCAATCTCAACACTGTGTGTTACAGGGAAGACATCCTCCTCCCTCATGTGGTACCCTTCCTGCAGGCTCATCCTGACATGACCCTCCAGCATGACAATGCCACCAGCCATACTGCTCGTTCTGTGTGTGATTTCCTGCAAGACAGGAATGTCAGTGTTCTGCCATGGCCAGCGAAGAGCCCAGATCTCAATCCCATTGAGCATGTCTGGGACCTGTTGGATCGGAGGGTGAAGGCTAGGGCCATTCCCCCCATTAATGTCCGGGAACTTACAGGTGCCTTGGTGGAAGAGTGGGGTAATATCTCACAGCAAGAACTGGCAAATATGGTGCAGTCCATGAGGAGGAGATGCACTGCAGTACTTAATGCAGCTGGTGGCCATACTTTTGATTTTGACCCCCCCACCCATTTGTTCAGGGACACATTATTCCATTTCTGTTAGTCACATGTCTATGGAACTTGTTCAGTTTTTGTCTCAGTTGTTGAACCTTGTTATGTTGATACAAATATTTTTGAACCCAGTTTTGGCCCTGACTGGCAGCTCCCAGGCTTTTAACCCAGAAACGAATGTGTAGATCTGATTGGCAACTCCCAGGCTTTTAGACCAGAAACGAATGTGTAGATCTGATTAGCAACTCCCAGGCTTTTAGCCCCAAGACTAACGTGTAGATCTGATTAGCAGCTCCCAGGCTTTTAGCCCCAAGACTAACGTGTAGATCTGATTAGCAGCTCCCAGGCTTTTAGCCCAGAGACTAACGTGTAGATCTGATTAGCAGCTCCCAGGCTTTTAGCCCAGAGACTAACGTGTAGATCTGACTGGCAGCTCCCAGGCCTTTAGCCAGAGTCTAATGTGTAGATCTCCAAATACCCCCGGACTAATTGACGACACTATCCAAACATGAACACAGTTTACCAGAAAGATCCCAAAGGAGGCCAAGTAGATTGTGTTTGTCCCTTGTCCCCTCTCTTTAGAGGCCCTCAAGAGAGGATGTGTGATTGCGTGACATTATCTCGCTAACTGACACTGTGGCAGAGTCCACTTCACTAATTAATAGTAGGTTAATGCCAAATAAATTGAATATAATACGTGAGCCATCAGTTTATTTTCTCCATTCAAGCCAACAACATTCCTCCACACACACACACACACACACACACACGCCAACAACATTCCTCCGCACACACACACACACACACACACACACACACACACACACACACACACACACACACACACACACACACACACACACACACACACACACACACACACACACACACACACACACACACACACACACACACACACAGAGAGATCAGAGTATCACAGTATCATCACCATTACTTTTACTGAAAGGCTGGACTGGGGGTGTATTTGATTACAACACCTAAATGCTCCATAACCTAACCCCAAGTCTATAGGAATGCATGTATGAGGCAAACAAACATGAAGGCACATGAAACCATCTGAAACCATCTTCAAAGAGTATCTTAAATCATTCCACAGCAAGCCCCCCCCTCTCACATTCAGATCTCCCTGTTTCTGCATGTGTACATCATCTCTCTGTGCAGACATGTGGAACTGTCTGAATCTCACATTCAGATCTCCCTGTTTTCTGCCTGTGTACATCATCTCTCTGTGCAGACATGAGAAACTGTTGCAGTTGTAGGTGTTGATGTTGTAGTCTGCATTATACTGTAACTGTTATAGCACTCATTTGCTCCATTATTATTTGCAGTACAAGTAATTATATTGACAAAGTGAAAAAGCAAGGTATATTGAACTATAAGAAGTGGAGAAGTAGATACTGTAATGTAGCATCTATTATCATTGCATTTCTGGCTGGGGGGGTGGTCAGGAAGGCGACTAGGCCCCCTACTGGAAGTTGGATGATTTGGCATGCTGTTGGACATGGCATGTGTGTATTATAACTCAGGCTGATCTGAAATCCCGCAGATGCAGCCTTGGACTGATTCATGTAAATTCCAGAAGTTATTTTTTCGATAATGGATTTTATTGTAACTCCGGCCTTTCAAACCAACGTGGACGTTCTGGTTAAACTGAATCGCGGCTAAAGAAGTCTATTAAGGACTCTTGATGTGTATCTGATTGGTTATAATGCTTTTAGATGATAGAGTTGGCAGAGGAGGGGCTGTCCCCATATACATAAAGAGCTATTTAAATGTGTTGGTATCCATCACAAACTCTGTCCCTAAGCAATTCGAATGTCCTACAACAACAACAAAAAGGTCCTACATGTGGGACTTGGTAAAAATGGCAATCTGAAGCTAGTGGGAATTTATCTCTGTCTCCATACTGAGTTCTTAGAAAATACAATTGTGTGACCTGCCGTCTAACCAGGCTCAATCTGACTTACTGATAGTGGGTGATCTTAATCTAGATTGGTTGATGAGCTGAAATATATTTGGTACCTAGCGAAATCTAACTCAGCTGATAACTCAACTAATTCACCCCAACTTTAAACACGGCTAGATGGACTGATTCTATGTCTGATTGGCAGTCCTTCAGAGATTTGAGAAATAGACGTCTATCCCTGGTTAAAAAGTAAATCAACAAATGCCTTGAGTTGTGTCTCAGAGAGTGGTGGTAAATCCAGCCGATTTCTGGAGAAGTGGTCAAATGTTTGAAACAAAACTCCAACCCCTCATTGCCCCGGCAGGTTTTGACAGCCTGTGGTCCCTAGACGAAAATGGAAAATTGTAATGCTTTTAATAGCCATTTTGCTTCAGCTGGCCACCGATTTATTTTCATTTCAACCCTTTCATGTCTATGATGTATGAAGTGCTGTGTTAAAGATTGATGTTAAAAAATTTTTAAAAAAGCATAGGGGCTGATACACGTGATCCCTTCTCACTGCAGCTCTCTTCCCCACTTTGTACAGAACCACTGACCTAGATGTTTAACTTGTTCCCTAGGATCCGGAGAGCGGCACATGCCTTCCCCCTATATAAAGGAGGAAATCCTCCCGACATAGATAACTACTGTCCCATTTCCGAACGATCTCGTCTTTCCATAGTTTTAGTATCCCGGACTATCTCTCAGTTAAGAATGTGCACCGATCCAGTTTTAGACCAGGACATAGTACAGTTTCAGCTGCTACGCTTGTTTTAGATTTTAGATTTTAAATTGCTTGGATCATAACAATCATTGCGCCGCCTTATTTATAGACCTTTCCAAGGCTTTCGATACCATTGACCATCACATTCTCATCCAAAGGTTGACTGATATAGGCTTGCGTCAGGCTTCTTGTAAGCGGTTGGAAAAGTATCTGTCAGACAGGCTATTTGAAGGTAATTAAATAGCATTCTGAGAACATTCTCTCAATGTTGCGAAAAATGTGCTATGGTTATTATTGAAAGTTTTCTTCACACTCAAATGTTATTTTTTATTTTTATTACACTGTTATCTTATTTGGGGTAAACATCTTTGAAGTCTAAGCACAGTAGGACACGTGGACATTCATTTAGGCATTAATCATGGAAAACACATTTTGACAGAGTGAGATTCAAACCTATGACCTTCTCTTCTCTACCCCAGGAATTAGACCACTGCACCACCAGGATGGAGGTAGCATGCCATCTTTTTTTATGCATACAAAGCTGTTCATTTTAGCACACCTGAACATACTTAACAAGAGAGAAGTTAGAGATAGTTTTGTTGACACTGAGAACGGAACATATATGTTTTTAAATAACGTTTCCTGAGCGTTTTCTTGTGATTTTTATGGAAAATTCAAAGATGGAATTGAAAGCTATGATGTTAATATGTAGAGTTCCATTTTCTTTTTACATTTCCAAAATATTACCAAGAACTGCCATAATAGACAGCCATATATTCTCTGGACATTTTGAGAACATCGCTTAAGTTACACAATTTTTGAGCACATTTCCAGAATGTAGTAAAAATATTACCATAAATAGAACTACATCGGAACTTGTGGAATGTTCTGTGGAAGTACTGAAACGTTGTTTCTTAACATTCACGGAATCATTTGAGAACATCACCAAGCTCTAAGAAACCCATGGATTTCAGAACGTTATTTGCTAGCTTGGGTGTTTAACGTTCATAGCATTGTTATTGTGCATGGATGGGATTGCACAGAACCTCTGTAGAATAACAGAGACCAACACAGAAACAACAAAAGCTAACGAGAGTTTAAACTTAAAGGGCTCTAATCTATTTCCATACCAGAATGCAAATATGTAAAAACAAAAGTCCGACTGAATTATTGTTTGGCATTATCAACGTCTTCTTTTTCTAGTTATCACAGCTCATTTGTAAAAGCAAACTGTGAGTGACACTCACCCCTGGTATTTCGGAACATCAGTAATGCCCAAAATCTTCTTCTCCTTCCCTCCCATATCTCATCGATGGAGTTCCTCTTTCTCTTCTGTCCACTGTTTCTGTCCCTCTCTCCTGGGATGAGCAGTGGGCACAGTAAGATAAACTTCCCAGCTCAGTTGAGCACTGGGGTGACGGGTCTGGTAATAGAATAGTATTTGTCCTGTCCCGTTTGTGTGTTTCGTAAGACAACTCGGTGTACAGGGCTGGAGTTAGTGTGATCTGTAGTGGCCCTGAAGGGATAAGAATCAATACTATGGAGGGGCTGAGGAGGAATATAGTGGGATGATGAGGTTGGGAGGTGAGAAGGAGGGGTACAGAGGAGAGGAGGGGCAGGAGAGGTATATAGAGAGAATAGGGGTTAAGAGGGGGAGGAGGGGTATAGAAGCAGGAGGTAGAGAAGGAGTGGTATAGTGGGAGTAGGGGGGGGGCAGGAGGCATACAAACTAGAGGAGGGTTTATATATCTGCACCCCTCCAGGACCACAGGAACAGATGGGGGTGAGGAAGTGTTCCAGGGAATGTGGCTTGTTATAATGGAATGCCTGGAATGCTGTAGCGCCATGAGTCTCCCAACGGGGGAGAGGGGGACAAGGCGGGGGGGGGGACAAGGCGGGGGGGATGAGGAGAGAAGAACGGAGACGGATGGAAGGGAGATAAGGATAAGAAAGGGCTGACAACTAGGACAGGGACAGGGGATTTATTTTTTATTTCACTTTTATTTAACCAGGTAGGCAAGTTGAGAACAATTGCGACCTGGCCAAGATAAAGCAAAGCAGTTCGTCACATACACAACACAGAGTTACACATGGAGTAAAACAAACATACAGTCAATAATACAGTAGAAAAATAAGTCTATATACAATGTGAGCAAATGAGGTGAGATAAGGGAGGTAAAGGCAAAAAAAGGCCATGGTGGCAAAGTAAATACAATATAGCAAGTAAAACACTGGAATGGTAGATTTGCAGTGGAAGAATGTGCAAATTAGAAATAGAAATAATGGGGTGCAAAGGAGCAAAATAAATAAATACAGTAGGGGAAGCGGTAGTTGTTTGGGCTAAATTATAGGTGGGCTATGTACAGGTGCAGTAATCTGTGAGCTGCTCTGACAGTTGGTGCTTAAAGCTAGTGAGGGAGATAAGTGTTTCCAGTTTCAGAGATTTTTGTAGTTCGTTCCAGTCATTGGCAGCAGAGAACTGGAAGGAGAGGCGGCCAAAGGAAGAATTGGTTTTGGGGGTGACCAGAGAGATATACCTGCTGGAGCGTGTGCTACAGGTGGGTGATGCTATGGTGACCAGCGAGCTGAGATAAGGGGGGACTTTACCTAGCAGGGTCTTGTAGATGACCTGGAGCCAGTGGGTTTGGCAACAAGTATGAAGCGAGGGCCAGCCAACGAGAGTGTACAGGTCGCAGTGGTGGGTAGTATATGGGGCTTTGGTGACAAAACGGATTGCACTGTGATAGACTGCATCCAATTTGTTGAGTAGGGTATTGGAGGATATTTTGTAAATGACATCGCCGAAGTCGAGGATCGGTAGGATGGTCAGTTTTACGAGGGTATGTTTGGCAGCATGAGTGAAGGATGCTTTGTTGCGAAATAGGAAGCCAATTCTGGGATGGGGGTTTAAAGGCATGAACACAGGGGTAAAGGGAGGAACACAGGGGTAAAGGGAGGAACACAGGGGTAAAGGGAGGAACACAGGGGTAAAGGGAGGAACACAGGGGTAAAGGGAGGAACACAGGGGTAAAGGGAGGAACACAGGGGTAAAGGGAGGAACACAGGGGTAAAGGGAGGAACACAGGGGTAAAGGGAGGAACACAGGGGTAAAGGGAGGAACAACAGAAAGGGGTTAAAAATAGAATAGAAGAATATACTGTAGGTCATTGTTTATGGGTGGAAGATGGCTGACCAAAAATATACGCATATAGTTTACCCATAAGGTTTAACAGTTGGTTAACCATAAGGCTATGAGTGGGAAGGCCCTCTCCACCTGTATATTTAGGACTTTTATGGTCCAGCTGAACAACTCGTAACCCCCAAGGGTCACTGGCACTCACTGCTCTAATCCCCCAAATCTGTTCTTCTATATGGGTTGTTCCACAAAAACTGTTTCTACAAGACTTTCTATTGGATAAATGCAGGTAGGTTCCTACCTCTTTTGTTCTGTTTGCTCTAATTTCTTCTGTTTGGTTCTTAAAACTGTAAATGGTTTCCGTTACAAAACATAATGAATACACCCCTGTTGACGCTGAGAATGGAATGGATATGTTTTTAAATAACATTCTTAGAACGTTTTCTGAACGTTCCTAAAGTTTTCTTGTGGTTTCTATGGAACTTTTTCTCCATGTTCTGAGAACGGAATTGAGAGCTAATTGATGTTAATGTGTAGAATTCTTGTTTTTTTTACATTCCCAGAATATTGCCAAGAAATTACATAAAGGAGAACTGTATAGTCTCTGAACGTTCTGAGACCATTGCTTAAGTCACACATTGTTTCATTGTTTTTTACATTCCCAGAATAAAAATATGTAAAAAAGGACATTAAATAGAACCACATGGGAACTTGTTTCTGTGGAAGTACTGAAATTCCCACAGAAGACCATTGTTTCTTAACGTCACGGCCCTCGCTGTCCTCTTTCAATCCGCCACACGGATATTACTACGTCTACTCTGATTCTCCATCTGATCTACCTTGTTTTTGAGGTAGGCATTGTCCTTTTGCTGTTGTGTCAAGACCTGGTCATGTCTAGCGATGGTATCTTCAACTGTGCTAATGCGCAGCTCTGCCTCAGTCGTTCTCAAAAGGAGATCATTCATGGAGGATTTCAGGTCGTCAATGGAAGAATGGAGTTCAGACGATTTCTTAGCGATTTTCAGAGAAAGACCTCTGTTACCATCCTGAATTTCCCGGAGGAGAGTAGCCAGCATGTCGGCAGGCTCGCAAGAGGCTGCTGAGAGCAACAGTCTGGAACTGTCGTCTGAGTTATGAGGGCTAATGCTAATCTTGCTAGCTGTAGCGTTATCGTTATCTTGGGAATCAACAACGTTTTGGTCGTCCTTCTTGCCTCTCGGTCGGCGGTCCATGGCTCTTTGGGAAGGTAAGTACTTGACAATTTATCAGACGATGTTAGAATATTGTTTCAACGTTGTTATTTAGGTAAAAATATAATAACTTTAAAGAGCTCTGTTTGTCAACGTCTGCTCAGCTCCGCGGCATCACGTGCTCCTCAAGACCTTTCTTAACGTTCTCTGAACAATTTGAGAACAAGACTTTAAATAGAACCATGAGAAAACCTGTAGGAAACATTATGCTGAAGTACCCACATAAGAACGTTTGTTTCTTAAAGTTCTCTGAACTATTTGAGAACACTCCCAGTGTCACTGCTAGCTAGAGCATTACCGAAACATTTATTACATTTAACCATGTTTCAACTTTTAGGAAACGTTTTGTAACGAAATTTCAAGAAATACCAAGATCTAAGAAACATATAGTTCTTGGAACATTTGGTACTAGCTGGATTGCTAAAGTGCCAAAATTCAGCATTTTGACATGTCCCTCCATCAACCCTGTGTCACTTCTTTGAAGATTTGAACCCACTTAACCCCAACATTTCTCCAAGTTTTCACAATTTCACATTTACGTCTGTCCCTCATTTTAAGGTTAACCTTTGAACGTGAGCTGAACTCTTTTTAACATGGAAAAAGTCCTCCTAAAATATTTTTTCAGAAGAAACACTGAACATCTCATAGTCAAATCATAGCGTAAAAGCAGGTGAGCTGGTTCTACTATTTTAGGAAATGTTCTGGTGTTTTGTGGTAGAAAACTGAGCCAGTCGAGAATAACACGTCAACCGTGTTACTCGTAGATAGACAGGCTAGAAATGTTGTATCAACGTAAAAAAATATATATATATGTTTTGTGAAGATTAAATTCAATTGCCACTCCCTGTTGCACACAACAAGCATCCATTCCTCCTGTCACAAGGGGATTTAAATCGTCGACCCTATTATGGTCAACCCTGTTACTTTATTTATATATTTTAGATAATAGACACTTACTATAGTCTGTTTTTTATTCAACCGCTTGAGATGTTTTTTATGAAGTTGAACATGTGTTTTTACAGGACAAAGGCAAAACTATTTTTTTTTAAATGTACGACAGTATCAAGTTTGAATGACTTAGTATCTCATTTAAATGACTTAGTGAACAAATAAAGATTCAAAAACGCTTTGAAATTTGACGTTTGGAGAAATGTGGATAAACGTCAGAATCTGAAGTCAAATTGGTAAAACCGTGAGATAACCAGGGTCCACTTACATGCTGTGGCATTCAACAGCGGCCCTATCAAAAAACTATCAATGAATAATCATATCAATGGATGGAGTCAGTGAGTATATGGCTGCAGCAACGGTCTGAGAAGCATAACTGCATAACCAATGAGGCCTAATTAGAAAAAACTACAAGTAAGTTGTTCGAACGACTTAGTGTCTCGTTGGAACGATTTATCTCTTTCGAACGACTTAGTGTCTCGTTGGAACGATTTATCTCTTTCGAATGACTTAGTGTCTCGTTGGAACGATTTATCTCTTTCGAATGACTTAGTGTCTCGTTGGAACGATTTATCTCTTTCGAATGACTTAGTGTCTCGTTGGAACGATTTATCTCTTTCGAACGACTTAGTATCTCGTTGGAACGATTTATCTCTTTCGAACGACTTAGTGTCTCGTTGGAACGATTTATCTCTTTCGAATGACTTAGTGTCTCGTTGGAACGATTTATCTCTTTCGAACGACTTAGTGTCTCGTTGGAACGATTTATCTCTTTCGAATGACTTAGTGTCTCGTTGGAACGATTTATCTCTTTCGAACGACTTAGTGTCTCGTTGGAACGATTTATCTCTTTCGAACGACTTAGTGTCTCGTTGGAACGATTTATCTCTTTCGAACGACTTAGTGTCTCGTTGGAACGATTTATCTCTTTCGAACGACTTAGTGTCTCGTTGGAACGATTTATCTCTTTCGAACGACTTAGTGTCTCGTTGGAACGATTTATCTCTTTCGAACGACTTAGTGTCTCGTTGGAACGATTTATCTCTTTCGAACGACTTAGTGTCTCGTTGGAACGATTTATCTCTTTCGAACGACTTAGTGTCTCGTTGGAACGATTTATCTCTTTCGAACGACTTAGTGTCTCGTTGGAACGATTTATCTCTTTCGAATAACTTAGTGTCTCGTTGGAACGATTTATCTCTTTCGAATAACTTAGTGTCTCGTTGGAACGATTTATCTCTTTCGAATGACTTAGTGTCTCGTTGGAACGATTTATCTCTTTCGAACGACTTAGTGTCTCGTTGGAACGATTTATCTCTTTCGAATGACTTAGTATCTCGTTGGAACGATTTATCTCTTTCGAATGACTTAGTAGTTCTAACGAGATACTAAGTCGTTCGAACAAAATACCAAGTATTTGCCTTGGGCTTCAGGGTATTCTCTTTATGATATAATGTTAAAATGAGGTTAAATCAACATTTTTTACCAAGTTACACTTATGAAAAGGCACTTACTAGAGGAACGACCCATATATTCTCCCTTTACCTCTACTCGATATCCCCTCCTTCGCTCTTGCTCTCCTCTCACATACCTGTCTCCCTTTCTAAACATCTGTTCTAGTCTCTCTTTAGCCCAGCTCTGTCTTTCCCTCTCTCTTTCTCGCTGCGCTCCCCTCACTCTTCATGCCTCTTTTCTCCATCACTCTCTTTCTCGCTGCGCTCCCCTCACTCTTCATGCCTCTTTTCTCCATCACTCTCTTTCTCGCTGCGCTCCCCTCACTCTTCATGCCTCTTTTCTCCATCACTGTTAAAATTTAAATCAACTGCGCTCCCCTCACTCTTCATGCCTCTTTTCTCCATCACTGTATTCTTCTCGCTGCGCTCCCCTCACTCTTCATGCCTCTTTCTCCATCACTGTCTCTTTCTAAACATCTGTTCTAGCTCCCCTCACTCTTCATGCCTCTTTTCTCCATCACTCTCTTTCTCGCTGCGCTCCCCTCACTCTTCATGCCTCTTTTCTCCATCACTCTCTTTCTCGCTGCGCTCCCCTCACTCTTCATGCCTCTTTTCTCCATCACTCTCTTTCTCGCTGCGCTCCCCTCACTCTTCATGCCTCTTTTCTCTATCACTCTCTTTCTCGCTCTCTGTTTTCATAACACTATGAGCAATGGTTTTTTGACCAATCAGATCAGCTCTAAAAAAAATCATAATGTGATAAGATCTGATGTGATTAGTCAAAAGACCAATTAGTGGAAAAAAAATATTTGAATTGGTCTGCCTGTGTAGACAATCTTCCCTCAAGAGTCATTAGGTCATTAACTAACGTTTCCATAGGAATTTCCCCATGATGTGCAAGGAATGTTTCCAAGAGACCATTCCCTTAATGTCAAATAGAACTTACCCAGAACAATGTTACCATGTTCTCAGAACTTAAGATATGAATGTTCTAGACACATTTCATAGGAATATTCATGTTCCAGTTTTCTGTGGGTTGGGAAAATATTCCACCAATGTCACACCAAACATACACAGAACCTGGTTCTCACGTTCTCAGAATATAAGATATTCATATTCTAGACACGTTTCATGGGAACGTTGCAAAAACATTCCTGTGTCTATGGACGTTTACAGCACAGGCCGTTCTGTATCGGTCCACTGGAGGTTTTTGTCTAGTTCCCGGGCTTGTTCCGAAAATGTCCCTAAAGATGTTCTAAGGACGTTGCCTGGTGGTCCCAAATAAGAAGAAAAAAAGCCCTGATTGGTGAACCAGACATTGCTCGTACTAATATGTATTTATTTATTAATTCCATTCTTTTACTTTAAGATGTGTGTGTGTGTATTGTTGTAATTTGTTAGATACTACTGCACAGTTGGAGCTAGGAACACAAGCATTTCGCTACACCCGCAATAATGCCTGCTAAATATGTGTATGTGACCAATACAATTGGATTTGAGTAATCCATTCAGAGCACTTTGTCTGTTGGCATGGTTAGGGACACCCACACACAGTTCTTTCATCTGACATACATTATTTGGCACACATGATTCCATTGTTCATTTATACAGTGATTATTATTATTATTCAACATTTCTTCTCCTGGGATTTGAACTCACAACCTCTTGGTTCACGGCATTCCGTGCTTCCCGAACTCACAACCTCTTGGTTCACGGCATTCCGTGCTTCCCGAACTCACAACCTCTTGGTTCACGGCATTCCGTGCTTCCCGAACTCACAACCTCTTGGTTCACGGCATTCCGTGCTTCCCGAACTCACAACCTCTTGGTTCACGGCATTCCGTGCTTCCCGAACTCACAACCTCTTGGTTCACGGCATTCCGTGCTTCCCGAACTCACAACCTCTTGGTTCACGGCATTCCGTGCTTCCTCACAACCTCTTGGTTCAACTCACAACCTCTTGGTTCACGGCATTCCGTGCTTCCCGAACTCACAACCTCTTGGTTCACGGCATTCCGTGCTTCCCGAACTCACAACCTCTTGGTTCACGGCATTCCGTGCTTCCCGAACTCACAACCTCTTGGTTCACGGCATTCCGTGCTTCCCGAACTCACAACCTCTTGGTTCACGGCATTCCGTGCTTCCCGAACTCACAACCTCTTGGTTCACGGCATTCCGTGCTTCCCGAACTCACAACCTCTTGGTTCACGGCATTCCGTGCTTCCCGAACTCACAACCTCTTGGTTCACGGCATTCCGTGCTTCCCGAACTCACAACCTCTTGGTTCACGGCATTCCGTGCTTCCCGAACTCACAACCTCTTGGTTCACGGCATTCCGTGCTTCCCGAACTCACAACCTCTTGGTTCACGGCATTCCGTGCTTCCCGAACTCACAACCTCTTGGTTCACGGCATTCCGTGCTTCCCGTTAGTGTATTGCTACACTTTGCACTTTGAAATAAATCTCAGCTCCGTTAAAATTACACTCAAGAACAAGTATTTTATTTATCATAGTGATTAAGAAGTAGCTTTAAAACATGAAAATGCACCACCAAAATTAGGCAACTACTGTATATAGTTAAACCCTAAAATTGCTGTACTAAGTAAATTAAATAAATGATGAGAAAATAGTCAGATTAACTGATACCTGATGCAGACATGGTGGCGTAGCAGGAAGATCAGATTGCTGTGAAACTAGAGTTGTGAATAATAATTACTGTATAAATAAACATGCATAATGGAATCACGTATGTAAGTTGAAACATTGTGCAGTATGTTGGGAGCACTGTGTGTGGGGGTGAGCTGTACATGGATCAGTGGTTCACCAATCAGTGTCACGTTCTGACCTTAGTTCCTTTGTTATGTCTTTGTTTTAGTATGGTCAGGGCGTGAGTTGGGTGGGTTGTCTATGTTCCTTTTTCTATAATTTGGGATTTCTATGGTCGGCCTAATATGGTTCTCAATCAGAGGTCAATCGTTGTCCCTGATTGAGAATCATACTTAGGTAGCCTGGTTTCACTTTTGAGTTGTTGGCGTTTGTCTTCCGTGTCAGTGCTTGTTGCCACACGGGACTGTTTCGTTTATACACGTTTATTGTTTTGTTCCAGTGTTCTGTTGTGTTTTGATTAAACATCATGGACACTCACCACGCTGCGCATTGGTCCTCCGATCCTTCTCGCTACTCCTCCTCAGAAGAGGAGGAAGAGATCCGTTACACTCAGGGCACTGATGGGCTCTGCAACAGTAACAAGAGGTGTGTAAAGAAGCAAGTAGTTTCTTGGGGGATAGCATCTCTTTGGGACAATCAGGCAACCTCCTAAAAAGTCTTCAGGGATGTCCCCGGAACAAACTGGGAACTAGACAAAAACCTCCAGGGGACCATGACAGAACGTCCTGTTTTAAACGTCATTGGACACAGGGATGTTTTTGCAATATTCCCATGAAACGTGTTTAGAACATTAATGTCTTATATTCTGAAACCGTATTCTGTGTGACGTTGAACTATTCTCCTAACCCTCAGAAAACTGGAATATTCTTGCAATGTTCCATTGAAACGTGTAGAATATTAAGACAGTAACCATGGTAACCAATGTTCCATTGAAACCTGTAGAATATTAATACTGAATATTCTGAGAAGATAGTAACCATGGTAACCAATGTTCCATTGAAACGTGTAGAATATTAAGACTGAATATTCCAAGAAGATAGTAACCATGGTAACCAATGTTCCATTGAAACGTGTAGAATATTAATACTGAATATTCCGAAAAGATAGTAACCATGGTCTGTGTAAGTTTTGTTTGACATTTAGGGAATGGTCTCTTGGAAACAGTCCTTGCACATCACTGGAACTTTCTAGGAAAACATTAGGTAATGACATAATGAGACTCTTAAGGGAACATGCTCTAAAGTTTTGGGAACGTTTGTTGTTGGCTGGGATAGTAGTCCCCTAAGGTGTCAAGTTTATCACTGCCTGAATTTGGCCTGAATTATACATCTATGTATGTCATTTAACAACCCCATGACATGTTCTGTAAACAAATGGGATAAAACTCTTCGGGCTCTATTCAATCCACATTGCGGAAGTTAAGGCTATACAGCGTGATTGAAGGTTTCCGCTTTAGCGGAGAGACTGCATTCACGGTAAATGCTGCATATGTCGGCTCAATCGGAAAATAACTTTACATTTTCTATTGAGGAATCTATAATGCTTCAGCTTTACGGATTTAATAGAGCCTTTCGTTTTTATTGAATTATACGTCTTGTGTTTTCAAGTTTGTCTTCTAAATCCTTTTGAAGTCAAGTCCTAAAGGGCTGCTATGACAGACGGGTTACATTTCTCTGGAGAACTTACTGTAAATGATACAGGACCACTAATTGAAGAGAGTCCTATAACCTTGTTGTCCAGCTCTGAGATAGCAATTCTCTTTGTTTTCTGAAGGAGTGGGGCAGGCCCACGCCTCTTGTATTTTCTGTTTATTGGATAGGATAGCTGAAGAGGAAAGATAGCGGCAAGAGGTGTTGAAATAGCAGTAGGCTGTAGGTTTAAAACCCATGGTGCAGTAATCCAGAGATAGCAGCTTAAGACTGCTAGACCGACCTAGGCCACAGCAAATATGTAAAGGCAAGAGGCACCAGCAGCAGAAGACGTTGTGGCCTTCAAAGGGATGGTCTGTCCTGTAGCCTGCAATTAGTTAGAGCAATTTATAGATCTCCATATAAACTGTACGGTATTCTGGAAGCATGCATAGCCTGAGATGTTGTGTAAACTGCGATAGATAAATCACTACATTTGAGTGTGTGTGTGTGTGTGTGTGTGTGTGTGTGTGTGTGTGTGTGTGTGTGTGTGTGTGTGTGTGTGTGTGTGTGTGTGTGTGTGTGTGTGTGTGTGTGTGTGTGTGTGTGTGTGTGTGTGTGTGTGCGTGCGTTGACAGATGATAAACAGTATAACCTGACACAGTTTACTAGCAGTTTAATAGGACAGATTCCTGTGGGATCCCTCAGAAGGTCACAGCTGTTTGTGTGTGCGTGTGTGTCTGTGTACGTGCGTGTGTGTGTATGCGCCCATGCGCATGTGTGCGTGTGTGTGTTGGATACACTGGGCTGAGTCTGAGCATGAAAGCTGTCTGACCATCATGTGTAATCTTTTGTGCATATGCATGCAGGGACTAGGGTTTGCCGCTTCCACAAATGCCTAAAATTCCAGCCACCATCGTTTCCCAAAGAAATGTACACACAGCACCTTAACCCTATTCAGCAAATAAATATGACATGTTCCGGCCCTAGCGCACACATGCCAGATGTGGCACACTGCCCTTTGCCTCAATCCCTTCATATCTTTCCTGTCATCTCTACTGTGTGTGTTTGTGTGTGTGTGTGTGTGTGTGTGTGTGTGTGTGTGTGTGTGTGTGTGTGTGTGTGTGTGTGTGTGTGTGTGTGTGTGTGTGTGTGTGTGTGTGTGTGTGTGTGTGTGTGTGTGTGTGTGTGTGTGTGTGTGTGTGTGTGTGTGTGGGTAGATAAATAACTAAAACAAGGTAGAATCCCTTGTGCTTTCCATGATAAGCTGGCTTCCTGAACTGTATGTAACTCAGAAGGTTCATGGATAAGCCATACTAGCAATGAGGACTGTTTTAAAAGGTCAAACATTATTTGAGAATGGACATGTGTTAAAGCCTGTTGAATTTTCACTTATATCCCTAGTAACATATCCCTAGTAACATACTAGACTGATCGCAGATGTTTTGGTAATGTCACTCCTTGTCACGAGTGCAGACAGTGTAAAACAGAACTGGGATCATACACTACATCTATCAGGAGCTGATTAACTAGCCGTCCCCCATTATCAGTATGCATCGTTTGAGAAAACATACACCGTAATCACATTATTACAAATCAAAAAGTGTTTCCGGGTATTTTCCAAACTGTACACATTTTGTGAAATTTGAGCAGTGAGCTGTAATTTCTCAAATTTGTGTGCCGATCGCTGCTCCTGATCACCCACTGGCACAAGTATTTCACTCCCAATTACAAATTTAAATTAAATTTTGATTTCTGGGATTTCACCGATTATCGTGCAATAACGGTTTTTGTTTTTTTGGGGTGTGTAAACTAATAATAATAATAATAATATAATAATATATGCCATTTAGCAGACGCTTTTATCCAAAGCGACTTACAGTCTGCGTGACACTCGCGTTTGGAAAGAGGAGACATCATAGTGTCATGTCAGTACAAACTTGACCAACTAGCTAGTACAACTCATGTTGAGGTGGGGATATTATAATTTCAGTGTCAGTTTACTTTTTAGTCGTTTAGCAGACGCTCTTATCCAGAACGATTTACAGTTAGTGCATTCATCTTAAAATAGCTAGTTGGGACAACCACACATCACAGGCATAGTAAGCACACTTTTCCTCAATAAAGTAGTTATCAGCAAAGTCAGAGCTAAAAAGGGGGGGTGGTCAAGTGAAAGTGTTGGGGGGGGTCGAGGAGAGGAGGGAAATTATTTAAAATACTCTTTGAAGAGGTAGGGTTTCTACTGTCCTAGCTTCAGGGGGGAAGCTGGTTCCACCATTGGGGTGCCAGGACTGAGAAGAGCTTGGACTGGCTTGACTGAGTGGGAGCTACCTTCCCGTAATGGTGGGAAGGCCAAGAGACTAGAGGTGGCAGAATGGAGTGCTCATGTTGGGGTGTCGGGTTTGAGCATAACCTGAAGGTAGGGAGGGGCCGTTCCTCTTGCTGCTCCATAATCAATCACCGCACAGTCTTGCAGTGGATGCGAGCTTCGGCTGGAAGCCAGTGGAGTGTGCGGAAGAACAGGGTGACATGGGTGATCTCGGGAAGGGCTGCAGCATTCTGGACAAGTTGCTGGGGTTTGTTGGCACAAGGGGGGAGCCCAGCCAACAGTGAATTGCAGTAGTCCAGGCAGGAGATGACAAGTGCCTGGATTAGGACCTGTGCCGCTTTCTGTGTGTGGTAGAGTTGCCCTCAACAGATGTTGTAAAGCATGAGTCACTGCTTTGATTTTGCAGAGAATGACAGGGTGTTGTCCAGGGTCACGCCACAGTTCTTTGCACTCATAGGGGGCGACACTGTCGAGTTGTCAACCATGATGGAAAGGTCTTTGAGTGTGCAGGATTTCCCCGGGAGGAAGGGGCAGCTCTGGCTTGTCAAGGTTGAGCTTAAGGTGGTGGTCTGACATCCAAGCTGAGATATCTGCCAGGCACACAGTGATCCCCTTCCGCTTTTGAAACCCAGGTGGCGACATGCATCACTGCGTGTCGCCACCTGGGTGTCAGAAGGGGGGAAGGAAGGGGGGAAGGAGAAAAGTAGTTGAGTGTCATCTGCATAGCAATAATAGAAGAGACAACGTGAGGATATGGCGGAGCCAAGTGACTTGGTGTATAGAGAGAAGAGGAGAGGGCCTTGAACCACAATAACATACATTTTTAGAGGGCCTTTAAAAAATCAAGCCTATAGCTGTGACTTTAATGAGAAGACTTCAACAAGACTTTCAACAAAGTCGACTATGAAGGACTTTAAAAGAACCGAGGCAAGGGAACATTTTACACAGTAGGTCTAACAGTGTAGTGTCTCAACATCAAATGCTTGCTAGTTAACATTAGTCAGCTGAAGTACCAAAGATTAACGGGGGAATTTCACACTGGTTCTGCCACAACATATAGTCATTACTATATTAACAACATTACGTTTTTGGTCAGAAACATCAAAATTAGTGAAACCACAAGTTAGAACGAGCGCATTTTAATTTCACTGGTAGAATCGGGAAGTTTCGACTTTCTGTGTTTTCGGCTGCACATAGTGAACCACAAAGTCCAGCATTCATAGCTAATGCAGATGCCGCCCCGCTAGGTAGATGGGTCTGCCCAAAAACTTGCATGATGGCGTTGTTTACTTCGGACAACCAGTACACAGTAATCTCAGAACTTCTCGAGGCAAGATTTGTTTGAAAACATTTGTTTTTGACTAACGTTTCTCATCATGCCCGTGTGGTGTTCTGTGTCTGGCTGTGCTAATTACAAACAAGTGTGAAAATGAGTTATCTTTCACTGTTCTACCTACCAGAGATTTATCCCAATGCACAGTGGCTTGCCGCTATCAAAAGTAATGCTGACAGTGACCAAAGATTAGAGGGATTTTTAGGGTGAACTGATTTTTATTTATTTAACCAGGCAAGTCAGTTAAGAACAAATTCTTATTTACAATGATGGCCTCCTCCGGCCAAACCCGGACAGCGCTGGGCCAATTGTGCGCCGTCCTGTGGGACTCCCAATCATGGCCAGTTGTGATACAGCCTGGAATTGAACCAGGGTCTGTAGTGACACCTCTAGCACTGAGATGCTGCGCCACTCGGGACCCCGATCCAACGGATTGGGAATTCATTTGGACGGTAGCAGTGAAGTAATGCAAAACCCTTTTTTTTCCCTTCACAACAAAACATAAGATTCTTGTTTAGGGATAACATAACATTAGCTAGCATGCTAGCCTAGCCTAGCTGGACTAGGTAAGTTAGCTAACTAGCTAACATTACAGTCCTGTATTGAACTCTGAAAGCCATCAGCTAAATCAAATAGCTAGCTAGCTATCTTTTGGATACACACTGTCAATCAATTTTGCCTATGCCATGGTAGTCACTGCTAGACGGGTACCTTCAGCAGAGTAAACATGTTTGTTTGTTTGTTCGTTATATTTTTTTACTAACATTAGCTAACATAAGCTAGCTAACATTGGCAAATAAGAATAGCTCAATCTAGTAGCCATCCATTCCACCCTGGTTTGGAAAACACTCTGTTACTAAAAATATAATTGTCGATATAGCTTACTCCCTCTCTAGTGATACTAGTGATATTAGTGATACTAGCTAACAGCAAGCTGACAATATTGAAGTGTCTATGTTAGGTGTGCTAAGCTTGTCAGTCTAATAAAGATCAACACAATTAGTGGGGTGATTCAATTGTGTATTGTTGTGTATTTTGTTGTGGGTGGTATAGAATCTGCATGTGCCTTCAACCCCTAGCTCCGCACAAGGTGAATGTAAGTAAGCAAAAATATTTACAAGCTGACAACTAATATAGCGCAATTTAAAGTAAGCATGGCATAAACATGAATTGGGTAGTGTTTGAATGGATTTCTGCTTGTGTTGTGTGATTACAGGTAGTTAAATGTAACCTAAAGACCACTGAAGTCTGCTAGACTTTTGATGTCATTGATCTTAACCTATTGCTGATAAAATGTAGGTCTTTTGGATTTGCATCCTCTGCCTTACTATCGTTTGTGAGTTACCTATCTAATAGAACACAGACACAGTTTCGTTAATGGAAGCCTCTCTCATGCAAATTCAGTTGAGTGTGGTGTACCGCAGGGGAGCCAGCTAGGGCCATTATTGTTTTCTGTTTTTACTAATTACCTTCCACTGTCCTTGAATAAAGCCTTTGTGTCTATGTATGCTGACAACTCAACATCATACACGTCGGCTGCAACAGTAAAATAACTGACACCCTTAACATAGAGCTCCAGTGAGTTTTAGAATGGGTAACTAGCAATATGCTAGTGCTAAATATCTCAAAAACAAAAAGCATTTTGATGACAAAAAAGCATTTTGGGACAAATTATTTGCTCAATGCTAAACCTCGTTTAGATCTATTATTGAATAATGTTGTGATTTAGCCAGTTGGGGAAACTAAACTGCTGGGTGTAACGCTAGATAGAAAGATGTCATGGTCAAAACATATAAATTCAATGATTGCTAAAATGGGAAGAGGTCTGTCCATGGTAGGGCGTTGCTCTCCCTTCTTGACATTTAAGTCTAGCAAGGCCCTAGTTTTGTCACACCTGGACTACTGCCCAGTTGTGTGGTAATGTGCGGCAAAAAGGGACATAGATAAATTGCAATTGGTCCAGAACACAGCAGCATGTATCGCACTAGATGTACATAGAGGGCAAGTGTCAGTAACATGCATGTCAATCCCTCCTGGCTGAAAGTTGAGAAGCTAATGACTGAATCACCATTGGTCTTTGTGCAAGGTATTGATGTGTTGATGATAGAATCATTTGTATGTTTAACCTCTTGAAGCCTGGGGGCACAATTTTTATGTTTGGAAAAATAACGTTCCCAAAGTAAACAGCCTATTTCTCAGGACCAGCTGCTAGAATATGCATATAATTGACAGATTAGGATAGAAAACACTCTAAAGTTTCCAAAACGGTCGAAATATTGTCTGTGAGTATAACAGAACTGATATTGCAGGCGAAACCCTGAGAAAAATCAAACCAGGAAGTGGCTTCTATTTTGAAAACTCCATGTTCCATAGCCTCCGATTGCTCCATTTAAAGGGATATCAACTAGATTCCATTTTATATCGCTTCCTCAAGGTGTCAACAGTCTTCAGACATAGTTTCAGGCTTTTATTTTGAAAAATGAGCCAGAACGATAACATCGCATCAAGTAGTCACATGAGTTTTGCTCGTGCAACAGAGTTTGGATAGGTATAGCTTTTCCCTCTCCCACTGGGAAAGACATTTGCAGTTGATATATTATCGATTATATATTTTAAAAACAACCTGAGGATTGATTATAAAAAACGTTTGACAGGTTTCTGTGGACATTACGGATATTACTTGGAATTTGTCTGCGTTGTCGTGACCGCTCTTTCCTGTGGATTTCTGAACATAATACACCAAACAAATGGAGGAATTTTGGATGTAAAAATAATCTTTACGGAACAAAAGGAACATTTGTTGTGTAACTGTGAGTCTCGTGAGTGAAAACATCCGAAGATCATCAAAGGTAAATAATTCATTTGATTGCTTTTCTGATTTTCGTGACCAAGCTACCTGATGCTAAGTGTACTTAATGTTTTGTCATACGATCGATAAACTTACACAAACGCTTGGATTGCTTTCGCTGTAAAGCATTATTTCAAAATCTGAAACGACAGGTGGATTAACAAAAGGCTAAACTGTGTTTTGCAATATTGCACTTGTGATTTCATGAATATGAATATTTTTTGTAATATATTTGACTGAGGCGCTATGCTATTCAGCGGTTGCTGATGACAATTATCCCGCTTAAGAGATGGGTAGTGTCAAGAAGTTAAGATAATGACTAAAGTATTCCACCCTGAAACCATATAATTGTATGAAATGTGTTAGAGTCATAATCCAATAATGTGTGTGACTAGACTTTTTAAGACTAGGCCATTGTGTTACTATTTCGCAGTATGAGCAGGGTATAGTTGAGACATTCAAGGATAACTGAACTATCGACTTGTGATAACAATGAAACTAATAACTGGAAAGAGGCCTCCCCACCCTAGGGAGGAGAAAACCTGTTAGAAACGGCTAGGCTTGCAGAAGATAATGAAACATGTTGCAGAAGTGTGATAAACAATGTATGTGTGTAGTGGAAAATAATAGACTGTCTGCGGTAGGCATAGTTTAAGATTTGACCTTGTTTGTGTGTGTGTGTAAAAGATTCGCTCTGCACTTGAAGGGCAGAGCGCTCTCTGAATAAAGAATTGATCTATTGCAGGCTGAGAATGTCTATTTCTTAGAACTGGAGATTTTACAACCTTCAGGAATTAGACAGAGATATAAAATAGTTCCGTTAGAACATTGGGATAGAAATTCTCGTGGCAGTTGAAGATACCGAACTGTCTGTTCGAACAGTTGGCACACAGTTCGGATACTCATCGGAAAAACACAAGACGTGCAACCAGAGGAAATGCACAGTATTAAATAGAGCCATGACTACATATACCTCTGCCACCCCAGGTGGCAGAACACCTTCCTGCACAAAAGGGATTGTGAAGAGAAAGCCATTGTATTGTAATTTGCAGTGTTATGTATTAGACCCAGATATTGTGTGTATGTATGGATATGTAGGCTGTGTGACGTTAAACATTTATGTAGTTTAGTTCTTGATTAATGATGTTCTGTACTATGTATTATGTGTGGTCCTTCTGTAGCTCAGTTGGTAGAGCATGGCGCTTGTAACGCCAGGGTAGTGGGTTCGATTCCCGGGACCACCCATACGTAGAATGTATGCACACATGACTGTAAGTCGCTTTGGATAAAAGCGTCTGCTAAATGGCATATATTATGTTTCATGGACTCCAACAAAAGGAGCTGCTGCTTTTGCTTAATAAATATCAATACCACAGGGTACCTAATCAAAAGCGGACCATCGTGCTCTCCCAGAAGCTTGGCTGGTGACCACAGAGTACCTTCCAGACCATGTAATCAATTTAGTCTATCCATTTTCTCTTTTTACCTTTTCTCTTTGTAAAACTCTGGTAATCTGGAGTCCTTCCACAGTGCCCTGCTGAAAAATACACCAAAGCGGCAGAATTTGGGGTACAAGAGCATGACGGAGGGGACAAACCTTGCGGTTATGGAGCGCAACAAGATTGTGATCTAAAAACCAGCAAGGGACCCTGAAAGGTATAAAATCAAGACTAGAACAATAATGACACAGCCTCCTCATTCATCTCCCTGCATATTCTCAAAACACTATACAAAGACACGTCTACAAAACAAGACCATACGCCACAAGCACAGTCTCTACGCCACAAGCCACCATGCCAAACACCACTGCCAGTGTATTGAAGCCGCATAAAGGACTATGGCTGTGTTTACACAGGCAGCCCAATTCTGATATAATTTTCACTAATTGGTTCTGAAAAAGATCTGATGTGATTGGTCAAAAGACCAATTAGTGGAAAATATATAGAATTGGGCTGCCTGTGTAAACACAGCCATGAACGCAAACAGTGTGGCTCAGCATAAGACCATATAGAACACCATTGATAGAAAATATCCATATTTATTTCATCTTCGAAACTTGTCTACCCTTTATGGAATCACAGAAAATATAAATAAGCTGTACAGGGCTCTTTAGCATCAAACAGATGGTAGATATTCAGATATGTCTAAATAATGTATATTTGTCCAAATCTAAAATACAGGGGAGTGTACACTATTTAATGCTAACTCAAAAGAGAACTGGGTATTCAACAAGAATGTTATGTGGTAAAACTAGCATCAGTGTTGTAAAGTAGTTAAGTAAAAATAATTTAAAGTACTACTGAAGTTGTTTTTTTGAATATCTGTACTTTACTTTACTATTCATATTTTTGACAACTTCTACTTGTCAAAAATAATCAATGTTTTAATCCATACATTTTTCTTCACACCCAAAAGTACATGTTACATTTTGAATGCTTAGCAGGACATGAATATGGACCAATTCACATACTTATCAAGACAGCATTCCTGGTCATCCCTACTGTCTCTGATCTGGAGGATTCACATAACACAAATGCTTAATTTGTCAATTATCTCTGAGTGTTGCTTAATATACAGTGCCTTGCGAAAGTATTCGGCCCCCTTGAACTTTGCGATCTTTTGCCACATTTCAGGCTTCAAACATAAAGATATAAAACTGTATTTTTTGTGAAGAATCAACAACAAGTGGGACACAATCATGATGCTCTCTGCGCTTTTAACGGACCTCTGAGACTATCACAGTGCAGGTGCATTTATACGGAGACTTGATTACACACAGGTGGATTGTATTTATCATCATTAGTCATTTAGGTCAACATTGGATCATTCAGAGATCCTCACTGAACTTCTGGAGAGAGTTTGCTGCACTGAAAGTAAAGGGGCTTGATTTGATTTGTTAAAAAAGTTTAAAATATCCAATAAATGTCGTTCCACTTCATGATTGTGTCCCACTTGTTGTTGATTCTTGTGAGAAAGACCCAATCATGTGATAGAGCACAGCACTCAGGGAGAAGGGCACAACCTCCACTGGCCGCAAAAGGTATGGATTTTTTTAGGGTGCCGCCGTGAAATTCTACGCATTATCAAGTGCTTGTCGATTTGTGAATGAGTGACTGATGTACATGTACAGCCTGCACAAAAAACAAAGTAGAGTTCATGCCTTTCAAGCGACTTTTTTCAAAAATAATCATTAGTCACATCATGCAGCCTTACAGTGTATTAAAAATCTAAACATATAGCCCAGCATTTGTAGGCCAACTAAAATTACATTTAGTAACTCTAAATTAAGCATATATTACTTTGTTCACCGCTCAACAAAGAATAGCCGCATGGTCGCGACTCAAATATTTTAGATTTTTTTTCAGCTTTGTTTAATTGTATTCTTCATTCTAGAAAATAATGCCACGGAATTGTAAGCAAATATTGTCAGCTAAATTAACTAGTGTAGCACACAGCCATTTGGCATAGCCAGATCAGGACCCAACATAGGTACAACTCAAGAGTATGCTATTCTGTTGTTCTGATATAGACTACATTTTCTGCATATCATGCTTTTTTCAGACCTGTCTGTCAAAAATAAATAATGGATTTATTGCGACGATGTAGGCTATATTACATGGATTTATTACTTTTTAATATGTAGATGTTCCAAATATGTGGAAGCCAGGAGATGCTAAATGTGTTTATGTTAGTTAACGGTCAATTACCATGAGAACGACGACATTTTGTGGTCCCACAGCCCTATCTCTAAATGTCATTGAGTGGCCCAGCCAGAGGCTGGACTTGAAACCGACCGAACAGGAGAGACCCATAATGACAAAGGAAAACACTTTTTTTTAAACAATTTTTGCTATATAAAAAAAAGAAATATTACATTTACATAAGTATTCAGACCCTTTACTCAGTACTTTGTTGAAGCACCTTTGGCAGCGATTACAGCCTAGAGTCATCTTCGGTATGACACTACAAGCTTGGCACACCTGTATTTGGGGAGTTTCTCCCATTTTTCTCTGCAGATCCTCACCAACTTTGTCAGGTTGGATGAGGAGCGTTGCTGCACAGTTATTTTCAGGTCTCTCCAGAGATGTCCGGGCTCTGGCTGGGCCACTCAAGAACATTCAGGGACTTGCCCCGAAGCCACTCCTACGTTGTCATGACTGTGTGATTAGGGTCATTGTCCTGTTGGAAGGTGAACCTTTGCCCCAGTCTGAGGTCCTGAGCGCTCTGGATAAGGTTTTCATCAAGGATCTCCCTGTACTATGCTCTGTTCATCTTTCCCTTGATTCTGGCCAGTCTCCCAGTCCCTGCCTCTGAAAAACATCCCCACAGCATGATGCTGCCACCACCATGCTTCACTGTAGGGATGGTGTCATGTTTCCTCCAGACATGATGCTTGGCATTCAGGCCAAAGAGTTCAATCTTGGTTTCATCAGACCAGAGAATCATGTTTTTCATGGTCTGGGAGTCATGTGCTTTTTACTGAGTGGCTTCCGTCTGGCCACTCTACCATAAAAGCCTGATTGGTGAAGTGCTGCAGAGATGGTTGTCCTTCTGTAAGGTTCTCCCATCTCCACAGAAGAACTCTGGAGCTCTGTCAGAGTGACCATTGGGTTCTTGGTCACCTCCCTGACCAAGGCCCTTCTCCTCCGATTGCTCAATTTGACTGGGCGGCCAGCTCTAGGAAGAGTCTTGGTGGTTCCAAACTTGCATGGCGCAGCAGTCTTAGGCATTGCATCGCAGTGCTTGAGGCGTAACTACAGACCCATGTTCGATCCCAGGCTATGTCACAGACAGCCATGACCGGGAGACCCAAGGGGCGGCGCACAATTGGCCCAGCGTCGTCCGAGTTAGTGGAGGGTTTGGCAGGCTGGGATTTCCTTGTCCTTGTGGCAGGCCGGGCGCCTGCAAGCTGACTTTGGTCGCCAGCTGTGTTTCCTCTTTTCCGGCTGACTTCCGGGTTAAGCGAGCAGTGTGTCGAGAAGCAGTGGAAGGGTCGTGTTTTGGAGGACGTATGGCTCTCAACCTTCGCCTCTCCCGAGTCCTTAGAGGAGTTGCAGCGATGGGACAAGACTGTAACTACAAATTCGATATTACAAAATTGGGGAGAAAAAGGGGTAAATGTTTTTTTTATTTTTATAAATAAAACATTTGATGGAGGCCACTGTGTTCTTGGGGACCTTCAATGCTACAATCATACCATCCGGTCTCAGAGCTCTATGGACAATTTCTTCACCCTCATGGTTTAGTTTTTGCTCTATGGGCTAACTAACTAACTATGGGCTGTTTAACTATTGAACTAACTATTCATTGTATTCTCACGCGTGAAGGTGCTGGAATTATTAGGGAATTAAGTCAAGGTGAGAAAGCGTCAGGGTTTTCCAACCCTCTCCTCGGTCCCCCCAGACATTCCCCCCCAAAAATGTAACTCTAAACTGACACACCTGATTCATTAAGTCAACTAATCATCAAGCCTTTGACTAACTGAATCAGGTGTGGCAGTTTCTGTCCCCCTGTCTGTATGTCCCCTTTCTGTCTGTCGGTTACCTCATTTTGGTACTGTCGGGGAGCACGGGTGACCTCAGCCAAGAGAGAGAGAGAGAGAGAGAGAGGGGCGGAAAGGAAGGGCGGGGCGAGGTATTGATAGTGAGAATCAGTCATGTTTGTTCTGCATTGGTCACCATGGGTTACCCCGTTTGGAGTGACTGATAAGGCCGTCATTGTAAATAAGAATTTGTTCTTAACCGTCTTGCCTAGTTAAATAAAGGTTAGATATTTTTTTAAGTAAAAAATAAGAAAGAAAAGGGTGAAAACCAAAACGGGACTGAGACAGAAACTCACCCGCCTGCTACATGTTGAAGAGGACAGGAATGTATCCGAGAGGACAAAAGTCACCTGGCTTAATATTGATGGGAAATTCAAGGTGTGACTGGTAATGGCGTCTGTCTGCTCTGACTCTGCTTTGAAGTTGTGTATGTGTTAATCATTAAAGTCATCCTGAAATGTGGGTTCCCTGCTTGGACATTCTATATCTTAGCAGGGCAGGTACGGCAGAGGAACCAAAGTCCAGCAGGTAGGAGCCTAGTGAAAATGAACTCAGTCTTACTGACAATATCAATAGGCGAACTGACTTACGCAAAGTGGACAGGCCTGTGTATTCAGTCCCCACCCAGTTTTATGGCTCGGTAGAGCAGTGCATAGCCTATATTAAAGGACGCACCAGATGACTTGGGCATGCGGCACATTTCCGGGGCTTATTTGCAGTTCTCTGTTGTTTCGTTTCTCTTTCACTGGAATCAGTGCATGTCGGAGCTTTTCACACACAGAGAAGCAGAACGGGTAAGTGACAAATATTAGTCTTCCTAATCCCAAGCACACTACAGTAGCATGATTTGTAGGCCTACACTTGTAGCCTACATGCATTTAGCTTTTAGCTGTTGAACATACAGTGCCTTCGGAAAGTATTCAGATCCCTTGACTTCTTCCACATTTTGTTACGTTACAGCCTTATTCTAAAATTGATTACGTTTAAAAAATAAATAAATAATAATCCTCAGCAATCTACACACAATACCCCATAATGAAAAAGTGAAAACAGGTTGTTAGACATTTTTGCAAACGTATAAAAAATGAAAAACAGAAATACAGATGCGTAAGTATTCAGACCCTTTGCTATGAGACTCGAAATTCTGTTTCCATTGATCACTCTTGTGAGGCTGTGTGCTGCCAGGACAACAACCTCTCCCTCAAACGTGATCAAGACAAAGGAGATGATTGTGAAAAACAGGAAAAAGAGGACCGAGCACTCCCCCATTCTCCCACAACGGGGCTGCGTTGGAGCAGGTTGAGAGCTTCAAGTTTCTTGCTGTCCACATCATCAACAAACTAACATGGTACAAGCACACCAAGACGGTCGTGAAGAGGGCACAACTAAACCTATTCCCCCTTAGGAGATGGGTCCTCAGATCTACAGCTGCATCATCGAGAGCATCCTGACTGGTTGCATCACTGCCTGGTATGGCAACTGCTCGGCCTCCGACCGCAAGGCACTACAGAGGGTAGTGTGAACGGCCCAGTACATCACACAGTACATACTACCTCAACTAACTGGGCCAAGCGTTGTATTCTGCGCATGTGACTAATAACATTTGATTTGATTTGAGATGCTTCTACAACTTGAATGGAGTTCACCAGTGGTCTATTCAATTGACTGGACATGATTTAGAAAGGCACACACCTGTATCCATTGGTATGTGAGCGTGCAAGAACACTGGGTTAAAATGAACAATAACATTCTGCCTTGGAATCTATTTCTCTATTGTCAATGTCATTGAGTAGCCTATACAGTGTAGGCCCAAAATTGGATCAGAATTCATGCAGGATCAATGATAACTTGATTTCCAAAATTAAATAGACTAGTGGTGGGGAGATGTGTGGGGTAGATTTTGGTCACATAAGATGCTCCAAAACGGCATATTGTCACGTTAAAATCAGTGTAGATCTGATTAGTCTGCATATGTCAAACAATACTGTAATCTCCTTTCTTCAGACAGATCGGTCATCAGCCATGGCTTCTATCAGCAGCTCTAACACAGCCTTTGCCTTGGAGCTGTACCGCACTCTGGGTCAGACCAACACAGGGAATGTCTTCATCTCCCCCTTCAGTATCAGCTCAGCTCTGGCCATGGTCTACCTGGGAGCTAAAGGAGACACGGCTGCTCAGATAGCAAAGGTAACGCACACATACTCAGATACACAGACATGGGCACACGCACACACACACACACACACAGATACGCACTGAGAGAGATAGACACACATACACACCCTTAAATTAGGCTACTCAACTTGTACTTTGGAACGTACCAAAGCAGTATCTACGTACTTATCACTGTCTAGTTACCATGGAGAGGGCTATAAACCCACAGGTTACTTTTTCCCAAATGGCACCCTATTCCCTATATAGTGCACTACTTTTGACCAGGGCCCATAGGGCTATAGGCAGGGAATGATAGGGTGCCATGTGGGACGCATATTACACCATAACAACTTCTTTGTGTGCGAGATGTACACTGCACTTTATCTCCTTTATTCATTTCATCATCATAACCCAAAGGGTTGCAAAGAGAGGGTATATTACCGATAACTTTCTAAGTTTACCAGTAAACTACCACAATTTAGGAAACTTGGGTATGATTTAGACATTTTAATAATGTAAAATATATACATTAATAAAAAAAATGTAAATGTTTTTAAAAAATGGACAAAGCTGTAAAATATTATTCTAAATACAGAATACTTGTTGAGTAGCGTTCATTCGTATTTAATATGAGGAGTTCAGCATTAAATATTTTTATACTCTTTTATTTATTTTGCTATGTCAACATGTCTTTGTTGTAAATGTTTGGCACTTAACTGGTGGCAGTTGTGAAAAAAGTTGAAAATGATTCCATTGTTAATTAGAATTAGTTTTTTTTTTATTAATTACGCTATTTTCTCATAGTTTATCCATTAGAAACTCATGGACAACATGGACACAGATATAAAAAGGAATATTTTGTACGAATACATTTAAAAAAGTTATTCAAGTATACAGTATTTACCAAAGTGACCATCAATTGCAATAGATTAACTGTAAATGACCACAAATTCTGGTGACTTTGGTAAATGATCAGTTGTTTTGCAACCCTAACCACCATTATCGTCACTTTAACCATCTTTCCTCTCTGAATTCTCCCCAGGTTCTGTCATTCAACTTGACTAAAGACATCCACACAGATTTCCAGACACTCAATGGAGATATCAACTCTCCCTCTGCATCTTACATCCTGAAACTGGCCAATCGCCTGTATGGACAGAAGACCTGCAACTTCCTGACTGTGAGTTTCACTATAAACTATACTTTTCATGCAAGTAGCAAGTAACAGCCACACTACCACTTTACAGGCTACTAATCTATACAATCGTTTCACATTTACGGATATGCTGAGGTAATAATTACATACCCAATGTTCTCTAGTAATACTAGTCCTGTGCGAATAGGGCTTTATTGAAACAGACCGACTGGTTGTGCTATTACTGTCCCCAGAAGTTCTACCGTGTTTCCCTATATGCTAATTGAACTGTTCTCTCTGCTTATTGGTTTAACTGTCCTCTATATGCTAATTGAACTGTTCTCTCTGCTTATTGGTTTAACTGTCCTCTATATGCTAATTGAACTGTTCTCTCTGCTTATTGGTTTAACTGTCCTCTATATGCTAATTGAGCTGTTTCACTATGCTTATTGGTTTAACTGTCCTCTATATGCTAATTGAGCTGTTTCACTCTGCTTATTGGTTTAACTGTCCTCTATATGCTAATTGAGCTGTTTCACTCTGCTGTAGGAGTTTTTAGAATCCACCCACAAGTTCTACCATGCAGACATGAAGGCAGTGGATTTCCTCGGCGCAGCAGAGGAGGCCAGAGGAGAGATCAATGGCTGGGTGGAGCAGCAGACAGCGAGTATGATCATTCAACATATCAATGATTCAGTTAATCAATCACATTCAGTAACAGTCATGTCAAGTTTGGACACACCTACTCATTCCAGGGGTTATCTTGTTTTTTTCTGTTTTCTACATTGGAGAATAATAGTGAAGACATTAAAACTATGAAATTACACATATGGAATCATGTAGTAACCAAAAAAGTGTTAAACAAATATTTTAGATTTCAGATTCTTCAAAGTAGCCACCGTTTGCCTTGATGGCAGCTTTGCACACTCTTGGCATTCTCTCAACCAGCTTCATGAGGTAGTCACCTGGAATGCATTTCAATTAACAGGTGTGCCTTGTTAAAAGTTCATTTGGAATTTCTTTCCTTCTTAATGCGTTTGAGCCAATCAGTTGTGTTGTGACAAGGTAGGGGTGGTATACAGAAGGTAGACCTATTTGGTAAAAGACCAAGTCCATACAGTGCCTTGCAAAAGTATTCATCCCCCTTGGCGTTTTTCCTATTTTGTTGCATTACAACCTGTAATTTAAACAGATTTTTATTTGAACTTCATGTAATGGACAGACACAAAATAGTCCAAATTGGTGAAGTGAAATTTAAAAAAAATTTAAATAAAAAAAAATGGAAAACTGGTGCGTGCTAATATCTATTCACCCCCTTTGCTATGAAGCCCCTAAATAAGATCTGGTGCAACCAATTACCTTCAGAAGTCACATAGTTAGTTAACTAAAGTCCACCTGTATGCAATCTAAGTGTCACATCATCTGTCACATGATCTCAGTATATATACACCTATTCTGAAAGGGTCTAGAGTCTGCAACACCACTAAGCAAAGGGCACCACCAAGCAAGCGGCACCACCAAAAGAGGGCCGCCCACCAAAACTCACAGACCAGGTAAGGACGGCATTAATCACAGAGGCTACAAAGAGACCAAAGATAACCCTCAAGGAGCTGCAAAGCTCCACAGCGGAGATTGGAGTATCTGTCTATAGGACCACTTTAAGCCGTACACTCCACAGAGCTGGGCTTTACGGAAGAGTGGGCAGAAAAAATGCCATTATTATAGAAAAAATAAGCAAACACGTTTGGTGTTTGCCAAAGGCATGTGGGAGACTCCCCAAAACATATGGAAGAAGCTACTCTGGTCAGATGAGAAAAAAATGTTACTCCTTGGCCATCAAGAAAACGCTATGTCTGGCACAAACCCAACACATCTCATTACCCCGAGAACACCATCCCCACAGTGAAGCATGGTGGTGGCAGCATCATACTGTGGGGATGTTTTTCATTGACAGGGACTGGGAAACTGGTCAGAATTGAAGCAGTGATGGATGGTGCTAAATAGAGGGAAATTCATGAGGGAAGCTTGTTTCAGTCTTCCAGAGATTTGAGACTGGGACGGAGGTTCACCTTCCAGCAGGAAAATGACCCTAAGTATACTGCTAAAGAAACACTTGAGTGGTTTAAGGGAAACATTTAAATGTCTTGGAATGACCTAGTCAAAGCCCAGACCTCAATCCAATTGAGAATCTGTGGTATGACTTAAAGATTGCTGTACACCAGCGAAACACATCCAACTTGAAGGAGATGGAGCAGTTTTTCCTTGAAGAATGGACAGAAATCCCAGTGGCTAGATGTGCCAAGCTTATAGAGACATACCCCAAGAGACTTGCATCTGTAATTACTGCAAAAGGTGCTGTACAAAGTATTGACTTTGGGGGGGATGAATAGTTCTGCACACTCAAGATTTCTTATTTTTTTCTTCTTATTTCTTGTTTGTTTCACAATAAAACATATTTTGCATCTTTAAAGTGGTAGGCATGTTGTGTAAATCACATGATACAAACCCCCCAAAAAATCCATTTTAATTCCAGGTTGTAAGACAACAAAGTAGGAAAAATGCCAGGGGGGGGTGAATACTTTCGCGAGCCACTGTATTATGGCAAGAACAGCTCAAATAAGCAAAGAGAAATGACAGTCCATCATTACTTTAAGACATGAAGGTCAGTCAATCCGGAAAATGTCAAGAACTTTGAAAGTTTCTTCAAGTGCAGTCGTAAAAACCATCAAGCGCCATGATGAAACTAGCTCTCATGAGGACCGCCACAGGAAAGGAAGACCCAGAGTTACCTCTGCTGCAGAGAATCATTTAATTAGAGTTAACTGCACCTCAAATGCTTCAGAGTTCAAGTAATAGACACATCTCAACATCAACTGTTCAGAGGAGACTGCGTGAATCAGGCCTTCATGGTCAAATTGCTGCAAAGAAACCACTACTAAAGGACACCAATAAGAAGAGACATTTGTCAAAGTATCGGGCCTAACAACACCAGTGCCTATAATCTGGTCCAGGTTATTAAATAAACCTACCAGGGTGTTTACAAACACTACAGGAACAAGATCATCCACATGTATCGATCACATTTTTCCTAATACTGTAGAACTTTGTTCTAAAGCTGTATCCGTACCCATTGGATGCAGTGATCACAATATAGTGGCTATATCCAGGAAAGCCAAAGTTCCAATAGCTGGGCCTAAAATGGTATATAAGAGATCCTGCATTTTGCAGCGATACGCCGTCCCATCTGGTTTGCTCTTAGTGGGACTATCATTTGTTTTTCAAAAGGACAATGACCCCAAACACACCTCCAGGCAGTGTAAGAGCTATTTGACCAAGGAGAGTGATGGAGTGCTGCATCAGATGACCTGGCCTCCACAATCACATGACCTCAACCCAATTGAGATGGTTTGGGATGAGTTGGACCGCAGAGTGAAGTAAAATCAGCCAGCAAGTGCTCCTCCTGTGTGGGAACTCCTTCAAGACTGTTGGAAAAGAATGCTAAGAGTGTGCAAAGCTGTCATCAAAGCAATGGGTGGCTACTTTGAAAAATCTAAAATATAGTTAGATTTGTTTAACACTTTTTTTGGTTAATACATGATTCTATATGTACTATTTCATAGTGTTGATGTCTTCACTATTACTCTACAATGTAGACGATAGTAAAAATAAAGAAAAACCCTTGAATGAGTAGGTGTGTCCAAACTTTGGACTGGTACTGTATATTGTCTAAATTGGAAAATATGTGGTGCAATACAGGGAGGAAAAAACACAACATGAATACAACAGCCAGAAGAGAACAGGCCACCCCCTCAAAGCCTGGTTCCTCTCTGGGTTTCTTCCTAGATTCCTGCCTTTCTAGGCTGTTTTTGCTGCCACCGTGCTTCTACATCTGCAATGCTTTCTGCTTGGGGTTTTAGGTTGAGGGTTTCTGTATAAGCACTTTGTGACATCTGCTGATGTAAAATGGGCTTTATAAATACATTTGATTGATTGAACCGTCAGATCTGTAACTAGGATCAGCTAACATGGAACTCAACTAAATATGAATAAATGTGTCTTTGCTTAAATGACATAATTAGAACCATATGGTACCTCTTGTTTTAGATTGTTTCATTGTGTGTGTGTGTACGTGCATGTGTGTTTGTATGTTTGCGTTTACAGATAAAATCAAAGATCTGCTGAAGCCGGGGACCGTCAGTGCTATGACAAGGTTGGCTCTAGTCAACGCCATCTACTTCAAAGGAAACTGGCTGAATCGATTTGACCAAAAAGACACCAAAGAGATGCCCTTCAAACTAAACCAGGTATTTAGATATATATCTAATCATATTTAGATAGATATCTATGCTGAGTAATTCAATAATGGAATTATAATATAATTATATACTACACTACTAGAAGATATGATGAAAATATATATAAAAACAAAAAAGGATTCAAAAGCTCACTTTAAATGGGCCTTATTTAGAGCAATGGTACAGGCAAAGATTAGACATGTGTGTGTCATCCAAGAGACAAAACAAACCTTCAAGTCACACTGTATAGGCCTATTGTGAATTATATGGCGGTCAGATGAACTCATTCTCCTTGTCTGTTATATTCTGTGATTTTTCAGAATGAAAGCAAGCCAGTTCAGATGATGCACCAGATGAAGAAGTTCCCCTTTAACTCCGTCCCAGACTATAACCTCCAGATCGTGGAGCTTCCGTATGTGGACGAGGAGCTCAGTATGTTTGTCCTGCTACCTGAGGAGGTCACTGATGGATCTGATCCCCTAGTGAAGGTATACACAACCTCCTGTAACAACCTCCTGTAACCTTTTCACACTACTGAAGAAACCCTTACTAATGAGCCATGTTACAAATCTCACAAAGTGGGTTCACCCAATTGGCTCGATGCGTAGGGGAGTTTGCCTTTCATGCCAGCAACCCGGGTTCGCTTCGCTGTCCCTCTGTTCAATACACTACAAAAACCTCCTATAGTTAAAGTGATACTTCGCCCAAATTACAAAATTACATTGGTTTCCTTACCATGAAAACAGACTATGGTCAAGGTACAGTGGTTCTTCCTTTGAAAGTTGTGTCATACTGCAACACACCTTGCGAGGTACCACAGAATCCTATGGCACGTTATTTAAGTGTCAGCCATTGTTGCCATTAATGCTAGTTTGACCACCAGAGGGCATCTTTGAGAAGTTAAGTTATTGAAATGACATGGCGCTGTAGAGACTTAAGAGTCCTTGAGAGCTGTTATAGCATAACTTACTTATTGGCATACGGGCCTACTTCAATATACAGTATATCAATCAATCGTTAGTTAATTTGTGCGTGTCACGTCTTACATGTCTTTAAATGCATTCAAGCATTTTAGTTATAACTTGAAATAACGAAGGGCGCCATGAATATTTAAACATTAATTTAAATATGTTAATGAATTCAATTGGTTTTTTACTATTTCGAAATGCATATGTTTATTAGGCTACTGTGCAATGTCTTTAAATACATTGGTTCCCCCTACCCTCCTTTCCTATTGTCCTGCTAATAGCCCATCCTCGGGGGATGGCTTCTTTTGTATTAAATACATGTTTTAATTAGTCATTTACCATTCTCATTCTCGGAGTGTAAACGTTGTCAACACCCTGCTACACTTGTGTGAAAAACAAGTGTTTGAAAACATGTTTTCAAAATGTCTCCAAACTGTTAATCAACTGTATTCTAAAAAAAAAAAAAAAACACAGGATCTACAGTGGTACAAATATATTATTGAATTGGGTTTTAAAAAATTGTTTTAAAATGAATATGTTGACTAGGCTACTGTGCAGTCTGACGAAACCAACAGGGCAATGAGAATAGACAATAGAACCAGGAACAGCATAGGGCTGATTGACTTACTCATTCCTGGCTTTCGTTCAAAATAAGTTATATTATTAAAAGAGCGTCTGGTGCTCTCTAATGTGTGGATAGGCCACTGGGAGTAAACGGATACTGTACTGCACTCTGGTCAAAGAGTGATGACAGACACAGAAGACCAGTCTAGGAGTTTAATGATGAACCAGAGTATACATGTGGTCTGTGTCCAGAGGGAAACAGGAAACAGGAAATAGAAAATTACTACAATGTAAATCCAATAAACAATGTTATTGTTATTGTTATTATATGACATAAGTATTTGTTCTGATTTACATTTTAGTCAAAAATGCACAAATATCCTTGCAAATGAAAATAGTCTAATCTCCACAAAAGCCAACCTAACTAAGAAATACATTTAGTTTGTTGCCATGGTGAATAATCCAATAATAATTGGTAGGACACATTAAAGGAAACATCAGAGTTTACCGGAATCTCTAAATGAAGATACTGGCAGATCAATACAATGTCCTTGTAAATCTAATTACATTTAGAGGATTCTACATTAATATCTAAGGGGCTTTTATACAATTATAATGCAGGGTTAATAATAAATGAATATGTTTGTAGGGGTTGATACATTTTTGTTGTTGGGGAAAATCTGTTTTTAGAGTACTTAAGCATTGTAAGTTTGGCCCTTAGGCTACACTTTAGAATAGGACTCAACTCCAACTGACCGCACTATCTATCGGTAGTCTAAACTGTGGCACAGATTTGGGGATTTTTCACACACAATTCCTCCAGCTGTACATAACTACCGTCAATAAAAACAGCATCAACAGTGGTACAAATATATTATTGAATTAGATTTTTCTTTTTTACTGTTTTGAAATGTATGTTTCTTAAGCTACTGTGTAGTCTGACAAGTAAACATAGCCTATAGTACATAGTAAACATGGTAAAGTGCCTAATTCCTTACGTAAAGGAAGAGCAGGCCATGTCCAGACTTTCTCTGTGACCTCAAGTACTCATTAACTCTGTCTTTAATGCTTTGTCGTGTTCCATCAGTCAAGGACAGAAACTTCTGAGACACACCCGGAGGTTCACTGCTCAGCCACATTCGCCTCGGGATCCATCCCAGTTGGTATTCTGTGTCCACTCGTGGTATCTCTCTTTGGTTACACATCCTTGGAATAGCAGAAGAGCATAACGGTCCGGACGGCCCTTGCTGTGCCTGGTGAGCAGTTCGTCAAGTTTTCTTGTCAGAAGAGGAATGTAAATGTCAGGGTGAACTGACGACCTGACGAACCCGCCAGGTATGTTGACTCTGCCTGTCAGACGTGGAGTTCCAGAGCTCACAGGTGTGCCTGGTATGGATTGTGACTCCATCTCCTTCCTATTTCCTCTTCAACATGTCATTCTCCACCTGACTCTCGGCCAATGACGAGTGACTCTGCCAATACCGCCTGGCTCTGGACCAATGGATCAGCTTGTCGCCAGTATCTCTCGTATCCCTCAGAGAATGTTTCTCTTTCTGCTGGTCTGCCTTCAGTGACTTCATCTCGGTCTTCAAAGTTTGAATCTGATCCATGTGCATCTTCATCAGATGAGCCGAATGGCCCTGAGCCCACCATCGATTACAGTGGCCTATGGAATAAACGGTAGATATATTAAAAGTGACTACAAACACGCAAATGCTGCGTACAGAAACACATTTTAAGAATCTATCTTAACTAACCACTTTTTTGGGAACCAATGTATTTTTTCTGTTGTCTGTTGTCCAGCTCTTTGTCCACTGATCTCCATGGATGGTTGGGTCGGTTGAGAATGACCAGGATCTCTATTCATTTAAGTGAGCAGATTATGTCTTTCAGGAGGAACGGAAAATCTACTGGAGACATTTAAAAAATACTGTTAGAATTGGGGATTATGTAGCTGAGATATACAGTAGTTGAAATGAACATCTACATTTTGAAAGAGTATTTTTATCATTATTTTATTGACAAAAGCATAAAGATGTTGATGAACAAATACTGTACTGTACAAATACTGTACTCCCTCCAATTTAGAGGATTGGAGGATCCTAAATTTAGATCTAAGGGCCTTTTTCGTTAGGGCAAATCTGGTCTGTGAGAATATCCAAGGGGCTTTTATATAATTAGAATGCAGGGTTAATAATAATCGCTGGATAACAGATCGGCTTTCGTAACTCATTAAAGAGACGGCTTCTGTCTTCAATATAATCATTAATTCAGAAGATTAAACCCGTAATCCATGCCTTCTGGGAATGTTAAAAATTAGAATTTTGGCTGTTAGAAGCACTAAAATCAACCAATGTCAGCCTTTAAATGCTTTATTATCCAAATGTTTAAAGTGCGTGTGGGTGACGGAGAGAAACAAAATGGTGCAGTTTGAAAATTAGAATTTTGGCGTGTTAGAAGTACTAAAATCAACCAATGTCAGCCTTTAAATGCTTTATTATCCAAATGTTTAAAGTGCGTGTGGGTGACGGAGAGAAACAAAATGGTGCAGTTTGAGACCCTGAGGCGGAGGGTGACGCGCAGTGCTGGAGATAAAATAAATGACAAGGGGAAAGACGCTTGCAACATGCGTCTGATTATTCATTATGAATACGATCGATTTAGTTTATATTCTTCATTGCAACCACAACGTCACGAATAATTGGAACACGCACAACATGGGCAGATTAACTTGGTCCAAACAGTCAGAACATTTATTTTTAAAGACTATCAGAAAGAGTGTTGGTACTTATTTATTTTGATCCAAAGCCATGAATGAGTGAGTCACTCGGCTTTATACTGACAAAATGCTGACTCTCTCATTCCGTTTCTTCTTCACGTCAGCAAAGAAGGACTCCGTGTTTCAGAAACTCACTTTATATAGAGGGGCTATCACTCTTTCACACGGTGGTAGATAATAAAGCCCGTTTTTTATTTAGAATGATTTATTTCTGTTTTCAGAGAGAGAGAGAAACCAAAAGCCCACCCTGTCTATTTAAAAAAAAATCCTCAGTCGATGGTCCTGGAGTTAAGTTCTCTCTAGTGCCAGAGAAGAGAGACTCTCAGACTGTAAATATTTCCATTCATTCTTCAAAAAGATTTGTGCCTTAGTTTAGACATCTGAGAGATCAGCGTTCTAATTCCCCCTCTAATTCTGCAATGACAGAATCTACCACTAACGGTCTCGGCCTAAACTCTAACCTTTTAAAGAAGAACCACTGTGACAGCGTTCCATGCTAACGTATTAGCATTTGTGGCAAAATCCAATGCAAGTCATGGTACCTATATTAGCATTTTCCACGCATCATTTGCCACTAGGTGGTGGACTTGGCTCAGGCCCGGGTAGGCTGCTGAAAACCCCACCACTACAGTATCATCTATCATCTGTAGGAGTGTCAATGCTGCTACGCCTCTCTACACTGATTGGGTTTCAACTGTGTGTGTTTCACCTTCTTTCTATACTGACTGGGTTTTAACTGTATGTACAATTTTAGCTGGAGAGAGAGCTGACCATGGAGAAACTGGACGAGTGGACCAGCAGGGACAACATGGACACCGGCACAGAGGTCATAGTTCACCTGCCCAAGTTTAAACTGGAGGAGGACTACGAGCTGAACGAGCCCCTGACCCAGCTGGGCATGAAGGACGTGTTTGAGGGGGGCAGGGCCGACCTGTCTGGGATGAACGGGGAGGGGGGGCTCTTCCTGTCTACAGTGGCCCATAAGGCCTTTGTGGAGGTGAACGAGGAGGGGACGGAGGCTGCCGCCGCCACTGCTGGGATAGTAGCGCTCTGTATGATCCGAGAGGAACACTTCACAGCTGACCATCCCTTCCTTTTCTTCATCAGGCATAACAAGAGCAAAAGCATCCTCTTCCTCGGCAGATTCTCCTCTCCTCAGTAGAAGACTGGTTAAAAAAGCGTAGAGAAGATTTAATTTATAACATTTATTTGACAGGGAGAAATTAACATCATTCAACATTTCTGTAAATGTGGCAGATTTAGCAAGCTAGCTAGTAGCTAGTTCCATCAGCCCTTGATAGAATCCGCTATAAAAAAATATATATTTAAAAAAATAAAGGAAAATGTCTACATTTGTCTGTTTGAAAAGTATCATTGTGTGCGATCTTGGTTCCCTTATACACGTATTTTGACAACAGAGCAATCTGGGATTCAAATAACAAGGGGGAGGAGTAAACAGCTGAGAGTTGGGGCTGATAAGAGGAGGAGGAGCCTATCTTCTGTTTCCGTGAGGCAGCTTGTATATCCCCTGGACAGGACGCTAGTCTATTGCAGGGACTTACCCCAATCTGTCTACTTAATGCTGAGTGCTAAGCAGATATGCACTGGGTACTATTTTTACAGTCCTTGGTATGACTCGGCCGGGGATCGAGCCACTCAAATACATAGGCAGAGCTATAGATGCAAGGACTGACCATCCATTTTTAACCATGTTTTGAAGCTGTGTTTGTTTACAATACCATAACAGAGTTGAACTAAACTAATGAGAAGGATGTATGAGATGTATTCAAAAATCAATGGCTATACAGTGCACTCGAAACATATCCAGACCCCACATTTTGTTATGTTACAATCTTATTCTGAAATTAATTAAATTGTTTTTTTCCCCCTTATCAATCTGCACACATTACCTCATAATGAGAAAGTGAAAGCATTATTATTATTATTATACCTTAATACCTTATTTACATAAGTATTCACACACTTTGCGAAATTGAGCTCAGGTGCATCCTGTTTCATTGATCATCCATGAGATGTTTCTACAACTCAGTCCACCTGTGGTCAATTTAATTGATTGGACTTGATTTGGAAAGGCCGACACCTGTCGATGTAAGGTCCCACAGTTGACAGTGCATGTCAGAGCAAAAACCAAGCCATGAGGTTGAAGGAATTGTCTGTAGAGCTCTGAGACAGGATTGTGTTAAGACACAGATTTGGGGAAGGGTACCAAAAAATGTCTGCAGCATTTAAGGTCTCCAAGAACACAGTGACCTCCATCATTCATAAATGGAAGAAGTTTGGAACCACCAAGACTCTTCCTAAAGCTGTCCGCCCGACCAAACTGAGCAATCGGGGGAGAAGGGCCTTGGTCAGGGAGGTGACCAAGTACCCAAATGGTCAGTCTGATAGAACTCCAGTGTTTATCTGTGGAGATGGGTGAACCTTCCAGAAGGACAATCATCACTGCAGCACTCCACCAATCAGGCCTTTATGGTAGAGTGGCCAGATTTTCTGAGGAGTGGCTCAAAGGCACATGGCAGCCCGCTTGGAGTTTGCCAAACGGCACCTTGTGCTCAGGTGCATCGTGTTTTCAGCAGGAAAAGGAAGGAAGCACCTTGTTTCTCAGATTCTCTGGTTGGAAGAAAACGAGATTGAACAGATCATTGATGAAAACCTGCTCCAGTGGCTTTGGGACAAGTCTCAATGTCCTAGAGTGTCCCAGCCAGAGCCCAGACATGAACCCTATCGAACATCTCTGGAGACCTGCAAATAGCTGTGCAGCGATGCTCCCCATCCAACCTGACAGAGCTTGAGAGGATCTGCAGAGAAGAATAGGAAAATCTCCCCAAATACAGTTGTGCCAAGCTTGTAGAGTCATACCCAAGAAGACGAGGCTGTAATTGCTGCCAAAGGCGAGGCTGGCTGAGGCTGTAATTGCTACAAAGTACTGAGTAAAGGGTCTGATACCTTACTTGTAAACAAACATAAGTTATCAAGATGGCGCCGAAGAACATGGCTGAGATTTTACATTCTTCCAACCAATTGTGCAATTTTTGCGTTTTGTCTAACTTATTTTTTACTTATTGGGTACCAAATGTTGCTGCTACCGTCTCTATGACCGAAAATAACTTCTGGACATCAGAAAAGCGATTACTCACAGTGGACTGGAATAAACTTTTTCCTTTAATAAGTCCGACGAGACTTACGGGAACAGGCCCAGATCCACACCTTTTGCGTGAAGAAAAGACACTGGAAAAGGGAACACAGATCGGGGATCCTTCTGAGAAGCCGAAGGCGAGCGAGTAAACTCCCAATGTCTTCCATTCTCCTTGCTAACGTGCAATCGTTAGAAAATAAAATTGATGACCTACTATTAAGACTATCCTACCAACGGGACATTAAAAACTGTAATATCTTATGTTTCACCGAGTCGTGGCTGAACGAACAAACGGACAATATAGAGCTGGCAGGGTTTTCCATGCACCGGCAGAACAGATGCAACCAGGGGGGGAAAAAATCCTAGACCACCTTTACTCCAAACACAGAGATGCATGCAAAGCTCTCCCCCGCCCTCAATTTGGCAAATCTGACCACAATTATATCCTCCTGATTCCTGCTTACAAGCAAACACTAAAGCAGGAAGTACCAATGACTCGCTCAATACGGAAGTGGTCAGCTGACGCGGATTTGCTAGCACAGACTGGAATATGTTCCTGGATTCATCCAATGGCATTGAGGAATACACCACATCAGTCATGGGCTTCATCAATAAGTGCATCGATGACGTCACCCCACAGTGACTGTACGTACATATCCCAACCAGAAGCCATGGATTACAGGCAACATCCGCATCGAGCTAAAGGCTAGAGCTGCCGCTTTCAAGGAGCGGGAGACTAATCCGGACTCTTATAAGAAATCCCACTATTCCCTCAGACGAACCATCAAACAAGGAAAGCATCAAGTCAGGGTTAAAAATGAATCCTACTACACCGGCTCTGACACACATCGGATGTGACAGGGCTTGAAAACTATTACGGACTACAAAGGGAAACCCAGACGCGAGCTGCCCATTGACGTGAGCCAACCAGACGAGCTAAATGCCTTTTATGCTCTCTCCGGGGCAAGCAACAATGAAGCGTGCACGAGAGCACCAGCTGTTCTGGATGACTATGTGATAACACTCTCGGTAGTCGATGTGATCACAACCTTTAAACAGGTCAACATTCACAAAGCCACTGGTCCAGACGGATTTCCAGGACTCACTAGACCCACTCCAATTCGTGTATCGCCCCAACAGATGCACAGATGACGGAATCTCAATCGAACTCCACACAGCCCTTTCTCACCTGGACAAAAGGAACACCTAATTGAGAATGCTGTTCATCGACTACAGCTCAGCATTCAACACCATAGTGCCCTCAAAGCTCATCACTAAACTAAGGACCCTGGGACTAAACACCTCCCTTTGCAACTGTATCCTGTACTTCCTGACGCGCCGCCCCCAGGTGGTAAGAGTAGGTAACAACACATCTGCCATGCTGATCCTTAACACTGGGGTCCCTCAGTGTACTTAGTCCCCTCCTGTATTTCCCGTTTACCCACGACTGCGTGGCCAAACACTACTATAACACCATCATTAAGTTTGCTGACAATGCAACAGTGGTAGGCCTGATCACCGACAACGATAAGCCTATAGGGAGGTCGTCAGAGAACTGGCAGTGTGGTGCCAGGACAACAATCTCTCCCTCAATGTGAGCAAGACAAAGGAGCTGATCGTGGACTACAGGAAAAGGCAGGCCGAACAGGTCCCCATTAACATCAACGGGATGTAGTGGAACGGGTCGAGAGTTTCAAGTTCCTTGGTGTTCACATCCCCAATGAACTATCATGGTCCAAACATACCAAGACAGTGGTGAAGAGGGCACAACAAAAACTTTTCCCCCTCAGGAGACTAAAAAGATTTGGCATGGGCCCCCAGATCCTCAAAAAGGTTATACAGCTGCACCATCAAGAGCATCCTGACCAGTTGCATCACCGCCTGGAATGGCAACTGCTCGGCATCTGACTGTAAGGCTCTACAGAGGGTAGTGCGAACGGCCCAGTACATCACTGGGGCCAAGCTTCCTGCCATCTAGGACCTATATAATAGGCAGTATCAGAGGAAAGCCAATAGAATTGTCAGAGGCTCCAGTCACCAAGTTATAGACTGTTTTCTCTGCTACCGCATGGCAAGCGGTACCGGAATGCCAAGTCTAGGACAAAAAGGCTCCTCAACAGCTTCTACCCACCCAAGCCATGAGATGCTGAACAATTCATAAAAACCACCACCAGATCATTTACATTGACCCCCCCCCCACCTACATGTACACTGCTGCTACTCTCTGTTTGTTACCTGTAGTCACAACACCCCACCTACATGTACACTGCTGCTACTCTCTGTTTGTTACCTATAGTCACAACACCCCCACCTACATGTACACTGCTGCTACTCTCTGTTTGTTTGTTACCTATAGTCACAACACCCCACCTACATGTACACTGCTGCTACTCTCTGTTTGTTTGTTACCTATAGTCACAACACCCCCACCTACATGTACACTGCTGCTACTCTCTGTTTGTTACCTATAGTCACAACACCCCCACCTACATATACACTGCTCCTACTCTCTGTTTGTTACCTATAGTCACAACACCCCACCTACATGTACACTGCTGCTACTCTCTGTTTGTTACCTATAGTCACAACACCCCCACCTACATGTACACTGCTGCTACTCTCTGTTTGTTACCTATAGTCACAACACCCCCACCTACATGTACACTGCTGCTACTCTCTGTTTGTTACCTATAGTCACAACACCCCCACCTACATGTACACTGCTGCTACTCTCTGTTTGTTACCTATAGTCACAACACCCCCACCTACATGTACACTGCTGCTACTCTCTGTTTGTTACCTATAGTCACAACACCCCCACCTACATGTACACTGCTGCTACTCTCTGTTTGTTACCTATAGTCACAACACCCCACCTACATGTACACTGCTGCTACTCTCTGTTTGTTTGTTACCTATAGTCACAACACCCCCACCTACATGTACACTGCTGCTACTCTCTGTTTGTTTGTTACCTATAGTCACAACACCCCACCTACATGTACACTGCTGCTACTCTCTGTTTGTTTGTTACCTATAGTCACAACACCCCCACCTACATGTACACTGCTGCTACTCTCTGTTTGTTACCTATAGTCACAACACCCCACCTACATGTACACTGCTGCTACTCTCTGTTTGTTACCTATAGTCACAACACCCCCACCTACATGTACACTGCTGCTACTCTCTGTTTGTTACCTATAGTCACAACACCCCCACCTACATGTACACTGCTGCTACTCTCTGTTTGTTTGTTACCTATAAATATTTTCTTCTTCTTGAACTGCACTGTTTAAGGGCTTGTAAGTAAGCATTTCACGGTAGTCTACACTTGTTGTATTGGGCACATGTGACAAAAAAAGTGTCTATAATTTGGATGGGTTCGGACACATTCATACTTTGTGTCGCTTGGCAACAGCTTTGTCCACTATCTTCTCGTAATTATTACTTGCCGTTACATTGTGTTCACAATAGACCCAATACAGCATTATGGAGGTCTGGAGCCTGCTGGTTCGGTTCTACCTGATAATTAATTGCAACCGCCTGGTGTCCCAGGTCTAAATCAGTCCCTGATTCGAGGGGAACAATACGTTTGAGAGATATTAAGCCTTGTTCACACTGCAGGCCTTATTACTCAAATCAGACGTTTTTCAAATCAGTTTTGGACTACTGACTATCCAAGCAGCAAGTTACAAGCGACCAAATCGGATGTGTGTTCAGACAGCAGTCATTTGCTGAAATGGCTACGCTAGTTGTCATTGTTATGACGGTTCTGTGCACGGTGGTATAGGCAGAGTGGTGCTCGTGCTTCCTATCACTCAGAAGTTATGTAGCAAGCTAAGGTGACAATAATGCCTGCCCTGGACGTTTCCCCAGGTGACAATAATGCCTGCCCTGGACGTTTCCCCAGGTGACAATAATGCCTGCCCTGGACGTTTCCCCAGTTGCTTTGAATGTTCACAATCATAGTGTAAGAACACTTTGAAATTCTCAAAGGACAAGATGATCCAACATTCAAAACTATTTTTGGCCACAGCAGCTGTTTAGTTTTCTAGCACATTTACCAATTTGTTTGTAAACTATTAACAAACTAGTTAGCTAACACGTTCTTGTCAAACTGTCAGAGTCGCTAGCAAGCAACAAGATATCCCAAATAAGTCTAAAAACTAAATAAATCAGATTTAACCATTTTGACAAAAGTCACATGGCTGGGAATCAGATTTGTATGAACAACCTACGAAGTTGGTTTGAAATATCCAATTCCATTTGCGTTTTGGCTGTTCAGACTGCAGGAAAAAGCACAGATTTGAATAAGATATGCAAATAGGTGTCACGCCCTGACCATAGAAAGCTGTTTATTCTCTTTGTTGGTTGGGGCATGATAGTGACTAGGGTGGGTCATCTAGGTGAATTATATTTCTATGGGTGGGTCATCGAGGTGAATTATATTTCTATGGTGGCCTGATATGGTTCCCAATCAGAGGCACTGTTTTTCATTGGCTCTGATTGGGGATCATATTTAGGTAGCCATTTTGCCCATTGCTGGTTGTGGGATCTTGTCTACATTTAGTTGCCTGTGGTGCACACCAGTAGCATCACGTTTCGTTTGTGCTAATTGAGTTTCGATTTATTAAAAATATGTGGAACTCTACGCAAGCTGCACCTTGGCCTGCTCATTACAGCGAGCGTGACAATAGGTTTTGAGTCACTTCAAATTGCCAATGTGAGCACAGCTGACAAAATCCATGAGTATGTCTCAAATGCCATCAATAATGTGAAAAATATCCCTGTTGATCTTTCCTTCTTGAACAGGCACCATTTTTCTGTTAACAAACTCCTCCATACGGTTAAGACTGAATTCCCTGAGGATTTCTACCTTGTGTTTTATCTTGGTTTGTGATCCACTGTGGGGACAAAAGGAGAAAGAGCATGCAGCAAAGCCCCACGGTTACACAGATTATTATTATTATTAATTAATTATTATAAGTATTAAGATGTAGCAGAACAATGAATGATCATTATGTTAGCAGGAGATGGATGAGTTTACAGACTCTAAGGAACGGGCTGGGAAATCCCAGTCATTTTACCCATTCGTATAGCTATAACTTCTTCTACTGTATGCCGTTTTGCTGTCAACTTTCATAATAATTCACAAATAAAACTCTACATCCACTAGTGATCACCTAGCCTTGTTTGAATACAGAAATGGACACAATGTAAGAACAGTTGATTTGGTAAAGTGGTCCAGAGCCTTCTCTTAATAAAGAGAATGACTGATATATCTTGCCGCTACCTCATGCATTTAGGGGATACATTTGACCCTTTATTTTCTACTATTGTTCATACATGTGTTAATACTCACAGAGAGACAGACAAGAAACTAGTTAAAGTGCACCAAAAGCTCTTTATTATTAACCATGAGTGACACAAACAGCAGCAAGGGACGGACTGGGAACATGGTTACGTCCCACATGACACGCTATTCTCTATATAGTGCACTACCTTTGAACAGCTCACAGGGCTTAAAGTAGAGCACGACAGAGTGAGTGGGGTGCCAGGTGGGACGGGCCCAATGAAAAGGAAGAAGGTCAGACTCAGATCTTGTTGAAGGCTGCTACGTCAACACTCTGGACCTGCAGAACAAGAGATAACATTCATCAAGATAAAGTACATAAGCATTTCTAATTTGGGAACGCTAACCTGTACAAAGTGTGTCAGGTACATTTTTAGATTTCATTGTGGACCCCCGAAGGATTACGTGTGTGTGTGTGCGCACGCCTGTACTTACAAAGTCCTCGAACTTTGTAATCTCCTCCTCTAGCAGGTCTGTCCCGACCTTGTCGTCCTCGACAACACACTGGATCTGTAGCTTCCGGATACCATAACCCACAGGAACAAGCTTAGATTGACCCCAAAGTAGACCGTCAGCGACAACAGACCTCACACATTCCTCCAGCTTAGCCATGTCTGTCTCATCATCCCACTGTAAGAGAGGGGAGGGAGGGAGGTGGGGTATAGAGAGAGGGCAGGGGGGAGAGGGATGGGATGATATTAATGTCAGGAACACAAACACACAGAGGAAGAGACCAAAATTCCATTCATTTTTAAAAAAAATACTGTATAGTGATTGGCGAAAGTATTAGGAGAAGCGCGGGGTCTGTGACATACAGGCTTGACGTCCAATAGTATGGAGGACTTTGCGATGAGGGTGGGTTTCTTTGCCTTCTTCTCTGCATACTCTTTCAGCCTCTGCTCTTTGAGTCGCTCAGCCTCCGCATCCTCCTCTTCATCGCTGCCGAACAAGTCCATATCATCATCATCATCATCCTCCACTGGGGGGCTGGTCTTCTGCTGCTGGACAGAGGTTCCCTGAAGAGAAGAGGTGATTAAAATACACACTCATATATTGTACCAGACAAAAGTTTGGACACACCCACTCGTTCAAGTTTTTCTTTATTTTTTTTTTTACAATTTTCTACATTGTAGAATAATAGCGAAGACAAACTATGAAATAACACATTTCATTTCATATTTGAGATTCTTCAAAGTAGCCACCCTTTTGCCTTGATGGCAGCGTTGCACACTCTTTGCATTCCCCCAACCAGCTTCATGAGGTAGTCATCTGGAATGCATTTCAATTAACAGGTGTGCCTTGTTAAAAGTTAATTCCACAAATTTGTTTCCTTCTTAAAAAATTTGAGCCAATCAGTTATGTTGTGACAAGGTAGGGGTGGTATACACAAAATAGCCCTATTTGGTAAAAGACCAAGTCCATTTTATGGCAAGAACAGCTCAAATAAGTAAGTAAAGAGAAACCACAGTGCAAACTCGGTCTCAACCTTTAAGTCTTTACTGAAGACTCATCTCTTCAGTGGGTCATATGATTGAGTGTAGTCTGGCCCAGGAGTGGGAAGGTGAACGGAAAGGCTCTGGAGCAACGAACCGCCCTTGCTGTCTCTGCCTGGCCGGTTCCCCTCTTTCCACTGGGATTCTCTGCCTCTAACCCTGTTACGGGGCTGAGTCACTGGCTTGCTGGGGCTCTCTCGTGCCGTCCCTGGGGGGTGCGTCACCTGGGTGGGTTGATTCACTGTTGTGGTCGGCCTGTCTGGGTTGCCCCCCTTGGGTTGTACCGTGGCGGAGATCTTTGTGGGCTATACTCGGCCTTGTCTCAGGATGGTAAGTTGGTGGTTGAAGATTGAAGATATCCCTCTAGTGGTGTGGGGATGTGCTTTGGCAAAGTGGGTGGGGTTATATCCTTCCTGTTTGGCCCTGTCCGGGGTGTCCTCGGATGGGGCCACAGTGTCTCCTGACCCCTCCTGTCTCAGCCTCCAGTATTTATGCTGCAGTAGTTTATGTGTCAGGGGGCTAGGGTCAGTTTGTTATATCTGGAGTACTTCTCCTGTCCTATTCGGTGTCCTGTGTGAATCTAAGTGTGCGTTCTCTAATTCTCTCCTTCTCTCTTTCTTTCTCTCGGAGGACCTGAGCCCTAGGACCATGTCCCAGGACTACCTGACATGAGGACTCCTTGCTGTCCCCAGTCCACCTGGCCATGCTCCTGCTCCAGTTTCAACTGACCTGAGCCCTAGGACCGTGCCCCAGGACTACCTGACATGAAGGCTCCTTGCTGTCCCCAGTCCACCTGACTGTGCTGCTGCTCCAGTTTCAACTGTTCTGCCTTATTATTATTCGACCATGCTGGTCATTTATGAACATTTGAACATCTTGGTCATGTTCTGTTATAATCTCTACCCGGCACAGCCAGAAGAGGACTGGCCACCCCACATAGCCCGGTTCCTCTCTAGGTTTCTTCCTAGGTTTTGGCCTTTCTAGGGAGTTTTTCCTAGCCACCGTGCTTTTACACCTGCATTGTTTGCTGTTTGGGGTTTTAGGCTGGGTTTCTGTACAGCACTTTGAGATATCAGCTGATGTACGAAGGGCTATATAAATAAATTTGATTTGATTTGATTTGATCATTACTATAAGACATGAAAGTCAGTCAATCTGGAAAATCTGAAGAACTTTGAAGGTTTCTTCAAGTTCAGTCGCAAAAACCATCAAGCGCTATGATGAAACTGGCTCTCATGAGGATCGCCACAGGAAAGGAAGAGTAGTTACCTCTGCCGCAGAGGATAAGTTCATTAGTTACCAGCCTGAGAAAATGTAGCCCAAATAAATGCTTCCCAGAGTTCAAGTAACAGACACATCTCAACATCAACTGTTCAGAGGAGACTGTGTGAATCAGGCCTTCATGGTCGAATTGCTGCAAAGAAACCACTACTAAAGGACACCAATAAGAAGAAGAGACTTGCTTGGGCCAAGAAACACGAGCAATGGACATTAGACCAGTGGAAATCTGTCCTTTGGTCTGATGAGCCCATATTTGAGATTTTTGGTTCCAACCGCTGTGTCTTTGTAATACATAGAGTAGGTGAATGGATGATCTCTGCATGTGTGGTTCCCACTGTGAAGCATGGAGGAGGAGGTGTCATGGTGCTTTGCTGGTGACACTATCAGTGATTTATTTAGAATTCAAGGCATACTTACCCAGCATGGCTGCAATAACATTCTGCAGCGATACGCCATCCAATCTGGTTTGGGCTTAGTGGGACTATCATTTGTTTTTCAACAGGACAATGACCCAACACACCTCCAGGCTGTGTAAGGGCTATTTGACCAAGGAGAGTGATGAGTGCTGCATCAGATGACCTGGCCTCCACAATCACATGACCTCAACCCAATTGAGATGGTTTGGAATGAGTTGGACCACAGAGGGAACGAAAAGCAACCAACAAGTGCTCAGCATGTGGGAACTCCTTCAAGACTGTTGGAAAGGCATTCCGGGTGAAGCTGGTTGAGAGTGTGCAAAGCTGTCATTAAGGCAAAGGGTGGCTACTTTGAAGAATCTAAAATATAATTTGATTTGTTGAATACTTTTTTGGCTACTACTTGATTCCATATGTGTAATTTCATAGTTTCGATGTCTTCACTATTATTCTACAATGTAGAAAATAGTAAAAATAAAGAAAAACCCTTGAAGGTGTGTCCATATGTTTGACTGGTACCACACACACGGGCAGACATAAAAATATATGCCGCTTTGTGTCACGTCAGAAGGCTCAGTCTGCACTGAAAATAGTACATGGCTACTTGTCTCATAAGAATGACATCTGTCGAAAGAATGGCCACTTAGCAGTCTTTTATTCAAAGCGACAGACTACAGTGAGTGCATGCATTTTTAGTATGTGTATGCGATCCTTGCGGTAATCCTTGCGGTAATTGAACCCACAACCTTGGCATTGCGCACCATGCTCTTCCCGACTAAGCCGCATAGGACCAGAGCGAGAGGGACTTACATTTGTACGGGGGGCTGCAGAGACTGGGGCTGCAGCTGGCGACGGTGATTTCTCCAGCACCGCTACCCGACACTCCAATTTAGACAGAGCCAACCGCAGGTCCTCCACCACTTAAACACACACAAAGTAAGATTACAGACTAGTTATATCATCTGTAATACAGATTAGACATTCTGTATACAAATAGGGAAACAAACACCTGTCAGTAACATTTGAGGGTAATTTGATCTCTATACACGTGGACACACATACATACACTGAACAAAAATGTGAAAATGCAACAATTGCAATGATTTTACAGAGTAACAGTTCATATAAGGAAATCAGTCAATTTAAATGAATTCATTAGGCCCTGATCTATAGATTTCACATGACTGGGCAGGGCCGCAGCCACGGGTAGGCCTGGGAGGGCATAGGCCCATACACTTGGGAGCCAGGCCCAGCCAATCAGAATAATTTTTTCCCAACAAAGGGCTTTATTACAGACATAAATACTCCTCAGTTTCATCAGCTGTCTAGGTGGCTTTCAGACAATCCCACAGGTGAAGAAGCCAAATGTGGAGGTCCTGGGCTGGCGTGGTTACAGTCTGCGGTTGAGAGGCAGGTTGGACGTACTGCCAAATTCTCTAAAACGACGTTGGAGGCGGCGTATGGTAGAGAAATTAAAATTCCATTCTCTGGCAACAGCTCTGGTGGTCATTCCTGCAGTCAGCATGCCAATTGCACTCTCCCTCAACTTGAGACATCCGTGGCGTTGTGTTGAGACAAAACGGCACATTTAGTGGCCTTTTGTTGTCCCCAGCACTAGGCTCACGTGTAATGATTAGTGATGCACCGATATTACACACACACACGCAGCGGTCTAAGGCCCTGCATTTCAGTAAGAGGTGCCAGTACAGTCCCTGGTTGGAATCCAGGCTGCATCACATCCGACCGTGATTGGGAGTCCCATAGGGCGGGGTGTACAATTGGTCTAGCGTCGTCATTGGAAATAATCATTGGTTCTTAACTGACTTGCCTAGTTAAATAAAAGGTTACACACACACACACAGACAAAAAAGTAATTTTGTTGGCATTTACGTATGTCCCCTTTACCAGTAAAAAATGATCAAATCCTATTTCTTTCACTTACTTGCTGTGCTGTTTCGTGGTTAATTTGTTCAGTCGTTTCATTCTCAACCAGGGTTTCTATGGAACGCCGTTTGGGTCTTTGTTTGTTAAAAAAAGATAGGTCAAATAAAACTATTTGTTCAATAAGAACAATCTGTTTCAATAGCTAGTTAACTATATAGCTAGGTGTCATTTGCATCACTGTCAATGACACTTTTATTTTGAAGGCGAAATGGAAATTCCACTATTGTGCCTAATCCTTATTGTGGCCAGCTTCACAACACATAACTCGTTCCGGTCGAGCCTCACTAGCCAGCTGGCTGCTTATTATGGTCGCTTTGGGCAACAGGGTTAAGTAGCTGGCTAGCTATTTATTTTCATTAACTCAAGTTCAATTTCAATAGGCGAACAACAAGTGGCAACCAAGCTAATACTTATTCACAAGGATTCCTAAATCATTGCTAAGAATAATTCAAATGACTGCAGTTTTATTGTTTTCAGGCTGGACGTATTGGTGCTAGCTAGGTACCAAGCTAAAGCTAGCTAGCTATCCCAGAAGTTGCGGTCGAACAAATTATGCTTTATTACCAATGCGGTATTGTAAACACATCGTTCGTGGCCGGTGTTTGCTTGTTTGCAGACTTTTTTGTATAGCTTTGACAGCGCTACTGTATCTTTTTTGACACGCTAAGACCCAAACGGCCTTCCATAGTAGGCATGTCGTGAAGCTAACAGCAGTGAAGCTATTATTAACTCCGGTAGGGCAACATCTGAAAAAAATAGCGCACTTGGTAGTGTGTACCGGTGCTCGACCAGTCGGTGAAAACCAACATCACCCACAACAGAGAACGGTTGATTGTCAAGGACAACGTACTCTTTCAAATGACTGCTCGACTTGTTGACTGCTCGATCCACACAGGAGACATTGTGGGTTAGGAATGCTGTGTTACACGTTTAGCATGTGCCGTTATTACGTCATGTAATAAGAACAAGAAGGCCATCATTCTTTACTAACCAATGAAGCTAGTCACTCTCAGGCTACCAATACATACAGGCTGGTCCTTATTTCAATGTGAAATGAGGAGGAGGGGGGAAAGGAGGTTGGACTGGAACTGTTGTAGAGGATATAGGTATATAGGTATGCACAGTAGCTTTGACATCAGTTTCTAACATCGGTGTTAAACTAGACATCGGGCCGATGTTGATGTCGATATGTTCACCAATATATCATGCATCCCTCGTAAAGACCTGTGTAGTGATCATGCTGTTTAATCAGCTCCTTGATATGCCACACCTGTCAGGTGGATGGATTATCTTGGCAAAGGAGAAATGTTCACTGACAGGGATGGAAACAAATTTATGGACAACATTTTTATGTGCATGGAACATTTTGGGGATCTTTTATTTCAACTTTAAAATGTTGTGTTTATATTTTTGTTCAGTATACACACACACACACACCTTGGTTCAGACTGTTGTTCTCTAGCTCCAGGCTCTTAATCCGTGTGATGAGTTCGCCTTGATCTCCTGCCCCATTAGCTGCACTCTGAACACACACACACACACACACGAAAGAGTGTCAGAATATCCCTATAAGCATATCACCAGCGAACTCTAGTGGCTAAACTCAGGTACCACCACAACCAATTGAGGAGACAAGGCAGACATGGATAGAATGAGCAACACATTATATCACCTGTACACGTAAATAACCACCATCACCTAGAGGCACAGATTGGACAACAACAGCTACAATTGCAGCTCATGCAAAGCTGTCTCACTCAGGAATAAAAAGGTACTTTAGAGTCTGTTGTCATAGTGACGATCAGAGGAAAGTTTCAGGAAATCCAGGTAACCCCTCTGGAGCATTATACATGGAGGTGTCCAAATATTAAGAATCCTGAAGTTGACCAATCACAACTCTTCAAAAACCAAAGAAACAAGTGTCCATCTCAGCACCACCTAGAGAGAGAGTAAGCTCAGCGGAGGGTGGCCAAGGACAGGGCAGACTATGGAGTCAGAGAGAGAAGCAGACCCATCATACAGGGAGAATGAAGGAGGGTGGTTGGGTTTGTTTGTGTGAGTGTGTGCACAAGTCTGTGACATCGCTCTTAGTCGGGAGGGTGGGGGGGATCTAGCTACTGTCACACAGGGTGGGACACTTACAGGATGGGGGTTCTGGGGTTGATCAAAGCCTCTGCTAGGTAACAGCGAATTCTTCAGCTGGGGTGCGGGGAGGGAAGGAGGAAGGGAAAGAGGGAGAGAGTTGAATGAGGTTGGAGGTGCAGAAGGGACACTAGCAGAAAGAGAGAGAAAGCTACACAAAAGGATCAGGCAAAGTTAAAGTTAAACTCAGGGTTGGCCTAAAGAGGAATCAGAGAAATTAAGAGCTAGCCAGCAATACAAGAAATCTTGCTTCATGAATACGACCCAGGGTATTCAATGCTCTCAGCAGCAGTTCAGAGTCAAGGGATACACACCTTGCGTTTCTCTGTGACATGTAGCCTTAGCCGTGTGGTCACATATAGCTGGTTCAGCCTTGCTTACACGTGTGTGTGTGTGTGTGTGTCTTTGACCATGTAACAGAAACTAAACATACAGGGACTTCTGTAGAAAACTAGCCGGCTGGCTAAAACTGGCATATTTACAGTAATGGTGTGCACTGTCCCTGTAAAACTACATTTAATAAAGTATCTTACTTTCAGTGCAGCTTTAAAAACAGATCATGTGAGATATATGTATTGTATGAAGGGTCGGATGGGTTTATATTATACTCACTCCTGCTAGGGACTTCTGGATGTTCTCTCTGGCCCGGGCTATGTCCTGCAGGATGGTGTTGGCTCCCAGCTCCTATAGGGTACAGGAGACCAGGTCTGACAGGATGTAGGCATACACACACCAGAGACGTATACAAGTTTTAAGTGAAACGCCTTTCTTGCTTCCCAACAATGCGGTAATGGATACCAGGTGGCGACACGTGTGAGGAAAAGACCGACAATGTGGGGGATGGCATTGGCACACACACACACACACACACACACACACAAACTAAAAGAAACGCCCTCTACCTACCTGTGCTGGGTGTGAGGTGCTGTTAATGCGTTCGTAGAAGTGTCTCTCCGCATCATCATAGCGAGGCTTATCAAACCAGATCTTCTCCTGGACAAAGTAGTCTACTGCTGAACTCATGGTGCTACACGGACAGAGAGAGAGAGAGAGAGAGAGAGAGACAGGATAACAAATGGTTAGTAAAGTAACATTCAGTCCACCAGAAAGCTCTGTTTTAACCATCTGTGTTCGACTATTTACAGACAAGACCACTTCTCTTTCGCCGTCAACGCCACACTAACATCATCCTTAGAAGTAAGCTACATCTTTGAAAACCACTAACATTGAGTAAAATAAATCAAGCAAAAATATAAAATGGAAAAGGATAACATATAAAAAACAAATAAAACAAAAAGAGACAAATGAGCCAAACAAAGTTTAATTAGATGATGTGAAACAAACAAATGAACCAACTCAAGACACAGACAACACCAAAAATAAGGGGGGGAAAAAGGAGTAAATGAAGCTGGCTGTGTTTGTAGAGGTCCAGTCTCCTGGGATGGGTCATACTTGTCCCTCAGAGGGCCGGTGCAGGCGACCGATGACGGTTGTGGTAACAATGTTGCCGACCCCACAACATCTTGTTGCCCACGAGCCCCCTCCTCGCGGTCTGCTACTGTTGACTCAGCAGGTACAATCTGACGGTAACTGTAGAAACGGCTCTCTGCTGACTCGTAGCGTCTCTGCTCCAGCCAAACCCTCTCGCTGTCTGGATGCAGGAAGTAGCAGACTCCTCTCATCGACATGGCCCCACCTTCCTCCTCTGCGACGTCAGCAGGCTCCTCCTCCTCCTGAATGGTGCGCAGAGCGTGGAAGACTTCGAGCTTCCCCTGTGAGACCACGGCTTCTTCTTCTACCACTTCTTCCTCCTCCTCTTCTTCTTCTTCAACAAGACTCTGTGGGTGGTCTCCACTTCCTCTGGAGGTTGAGGGAGCGTTGGGGTTGGTACGTGAGGTGGAAGCTCCACCACCCAGGTTGTTGCTGGTGGGAGAGCGGTTGTTTCCATAGAGGCTCTGGTAGAAGGCTGCCTCGGCCCGGTCGTAGAGAGGTTTCTCCAGCCACACGTCCCTCAGCAGCTCCATGGGGAGACGGGGGAGCCCATTCACTGGCTGGCCAGGGGCCGGGGTCAGTGGAGATGTGGAGGCTGCCTGGGGGGTCTGGGCCAGGGACAGGTACCCCTCATCTGGCGTGGCTGGTGTGCTGGGGCTGTTGGCAGGGAGGGCTAGGAATTCTGGGGCTGCTGGCTGCAGTGGCTCTGCAACAATGCAATGCTCTTTGGCAACTATGGGTGGATGGTTGCTGAGGTGGTTCGGGGCTTGGGGTGAGGGTGATAGTGAGGGTTGAGGGGAGGCGGGGTGGTTGTCAGTCGTCAGGGTTGGTGGTGAGCCGATGGGCCGTGTCATCGACCCGTTGGCAGAGTGTGCCAACCAGCACTGATACAGACTCTCAGCCTGCTCATACACACTGCGGTCAAACCACACTGAACCACACTCAGATCGCAGGCTGAGCAGGACCGCGCCGGGGGAGTCAGGAGCAGGGTCGGGAGAGATGCGGCTACTGCCCTTCTGGCAAAGCTGGGGCTCCTCCCCTTTCTCCTGGCCAGGTGGTGGTGGAGTCACCATGGCAACAGGAGCCGGGCGGTTATCGGGTTGAGCGGAGCGTTTGCGACGACGGCGCCTCTTCCCACTGCGTTTCCCATTGCCGTCTCCATTCACACTGCTACTCTCTGGGGAGGACGAAGCAGCACCACCCCCGTTCCTCTGACCTCCCTCCACTGCCACCTCAGTGGTACAGTCCACCTGGCAGCGTCTGGAAGGGAGATCAGGATCGGACTGATCCATTGCTGAACACAAGGGGTTCCTCTGAGGCATCATCTTTGATACGAAGCAGAGAAAGAGAGTGACAGGGACATGCCAGAGGGTTAGTTACACAGAGAGGAATTTAGAGAGACAGATTGATCCATATAGATTATAGTCTTTTAAATATCTTCTAATTTTAGTATCTTTGTCAATTTTACTTACGAAGCAAATCTCTGTTTAACAGAGATAAGAGAGAATTCAACGGACCAATCCCAGAATGCTTTTAGGCATGCAGGAAAGGAAGAGAGCGGAAAAGAATGTGAAAAGAACCAGATGAAGCAGACCAATAGATTATGAAAAATGAACTGAACGATGGATGATGTCCACTTCACTGGTTGTGTTTGAAGAACACAAACAAGAGAAAAAAAGTACTCAAAAAGTGTAAACTAAGTAATATAGGCTGGTGCCTCTGTGACAACTTTTACTCCCATTTCATGCCCTCTGAACACAACTCCTAATGTCCAATGTTACATTCTGGAGTTCTTGTGATTCTCAGACTTCTGAGGCTACCCATAGTAGATAAACACCCCTTTAACCAGCATGTCTCTGGACTACTTCTATTCAGGTCTACATAGAGGTAGAGGACACAACAATTTACCAGGTAAATTGAGAGAGAATTTACAGCAACGACCTGGGGGAATAGTTACAGAGGAGTGGAGGGGGATGAACGAGCCAATTGGAGTATAATTCATTGGCTGAGTCCTCCTGGTGACCTGGATGGAATTATGTAGTGCCTCTTAAACCGATAGAAAGTCCCACCCAGTTGACTACTTCGAAATGTTGAAACTGTAAAGATGACCATTACAAGCAAATGGCAATAATGACAGCATATACCAACATGCAAATTCTGCATGCGAACCGAAAAGGTTTCTGCATAACCTTAAAGGGCAAAGCATGTAATATGATCACTCAGCAAGGTTACTGGGCAGCCTTGGTGAATGACTGATTTGTGTAGTGGTGGTGATAGCAGTAACAGCACTGGCATGCTTAGTCAGAACTAATGCAGGTGAGACCAACTCGCACTGTGGAGCGGACCAAGTGGCACCCTATTCCGTTTATAGTGCTAGAGCTCTGGTCAAAAGTAGTGTACTATAAAGGGAATAGGGTGCAATGTGGGACAAATCCTGTGGGTTCTGCGTACACCGCATAGAAAGAGAATCATAGATTCTATACAGTATGTCTAGATAAGAGCGTCTGCTAAATGACTTAAATGTAAATGTACACAACATAACCAACCACAGTCATTAGCAGTGCGGGATGCAGCTGTGGTTTTGACGAAGGAGGACGATCCATGCAACATTCATGATTCATACAGTAGCATTGTGAAACAGGAAATACATTTCCTTATACCAATTGTCCCCCCGATTGTTTTTAGGCCTACTAATATCAAACTTGGCTGTACTATTGCTGAGCGATGTGCTTTAAATTCTATTTTAAAATATATTTTTGTGACTATTATTCAAATCCTGATGAATTCACCATTCAGAAAAATATTTTGTTGCATTACAGGTGTGTCTATTGGTGGCCTATATGAAACCCTATGTAACTCACCTTCCTTGGTGAGAATAAGACCAAAAACTTTCGTGATTAGATGAGAATGTTCAACGTGTTCATCCATTCAGCAGCCGCCAGCCATGAACAAACAAACAAACATTATAGCCTAATACGCCACACAGACCTAGCAGAAAAGCAACACATTTAGGAAAAGGGTACAGTATGCTTACAGTAGCCTAAATGGTGGCAGCTTCATAATTAGTCTAAAGTGCCTTCACTTCCTGTTGGATCCTCCCCACGGAGCATGCAAGAGCAACGTGTGAGTGAGAGGACATCTAAGGTATTCATTCAATGACTGCCTTTGGAGTGGGACCGTGTGGGGGGGTGGGAAAGGCTATAAAGACTGCATCGTTGCATAGGTCATTACAGGAATCATCAATAGCCTAAACCACATTTGACTCATGTTAGGCTACACGTCGGAATCATACTCACTTTTCCAATTCTTGAGAACATAGAAAAGGGGACAGAGGCACACTATTAGAGGTTATCGTATTGTAAACGGTGACAAGAAACAGGAACACATTATATATAGCTTGTTGTTAGCTGATTAACAGCAACATTGTATCAACCGCGGAGCTATTCCTTTGTTTGATCGGTGTTACAATGTAACTATTTCAGGTCGCCAGCTCTCACTGCCACTGCAGCGTCGACGTCTTCAATCGCTCTCAAGATATCGAGGCAGGTTGTGACAAAGTAAAGCCTTAATACACGTCTATATTCATTAGCAACGAATTCGCTGAAATGTTGAATTTTTTTGTAATATTTCTTCTCAGTATCTCAGTTTATGTAGACATTCATTTTTATCCGGTCGGCCCGGTCTCGGGCGCCCATCATGGCTCCACGACATTTCGCTTTTCTTAGCCATTTACATGATTTCTCCCTCCCACCAAACAAGTCGACTAACGACTCCCGTGTTCATTTCTCCAGAATCCACAGGCTCGAAAAGCGAACTGTCAGTTACTTACTGTTCTGTATGTCGGTGGTTTAACCGGGCCGGTGGTCCTCGTGCGGTTGTTCAGCTGGGAGCCTAGAACAGAAAGAGTGACGAGTGGGAGAATACAACGCGAGTGAACCGGAGGGGGGTTGGGGGGGGGGCTGTTCGTTTAAACAACGGGTTGTTTTACACTCAAACGCTGAAAATAGTATTTTTTTTCATCCACATATTATTAATGTCCAGAACAGTGTATTAATGATGTTGTTTTTCATTATTTTTTTGTACATCAGTTTTATTTCGGGTTGGTATGTTCCTACTGCACTTGCTCATGACAGAATCAAGAACTAAATCATAAATGATTTCGCCAGCAGGCTGAATACATTGACCATCGTTTGTCACCACCTTTCAAAGTGTGTGTGTGGCATTATGGTTATAAAAATCGTCAGACTTGCGACGACATGTCAACTGCACGCACTTTACATAAATCATATGATCAAAAGATCCGTTTTTGATGAAGTCGCTGCAGTTGCTTCTAACTAACCGCACCATGCAGACATCATCTGCATTGTGAGAGGCACTATTTGTCAACCAATCATTAGGGTTGTTTGAACCACGCTAACCTATCGTAGCAGACGTAAAAGAAAACGGATGAGCGGACTTTCCTCGTCCAGTTTTCAGCGGAAACGGAAGCTAGATTGAATTTGCTGTATCATTTATGTAGCACTATATTGTATCACTCCAATAGGGTATCCTTCCGCGCGGCAGGATACATTCGGAGTAATTTCAGGTTAGTCCAGTGTACCGGGGCACTACTTCCACCTCATCATTTTCTCTGCTCATTCCAGAGAGGATTCGTTTTATAAGAGCTGTATGTTGGAGTGCATAAGCATACCCGCAGATATTCAATAGCTCGGAACAGTTAGCCTCTTCATCAAGGTGCTCTGCTGTCCTCCCACTCGGTGTGATTTGTGCCATCTCGTTTGGGTTGCGTCCTCGTGACAGTGTACTAATTTTGGCGATACTCGGTTTAGTCTACTAGTTTTGCGGCGCTGAGGGTTGGTCATAGTTGTCTGCATGACTTGTCAATCAACCGGAACCCTCCCGGTTATAGCCTTCAGAATCGTGGACCTCGCCTACCCCGCACGATCGGGAGACTGTATGTTTCGCTCCAGCGGGCTTGCAGTTCTCCCTTGAGTGAGCTAGGTGTCGCGAGGCGCACCACTATGGGATCAATATCATGCCAAATATATTCACAAATGTAAATCACTATCCACAAACACACTTTTTGATTTGTATTTGTAAATCGATATAATGCATTATATTTTTTTTATAACTGCAGATATGCAGGTCATTTCCAGAGGACAGATGATTTTTAGGCATTACAGCTTCAGTACTCTGCGGTCCCGTTCTATAAGCTTGTGTGGCCTACCACTTGGCGGCTGAGCCTTTGTTGCTCCTAAACGTTTCCACTTCACAATAATAGCACTTACAATAGAACATCTTTGGAGGTATCTGAAAGTCCGTATAGCCCAGTGACAGCCCCGAAACCTGAAGGATCTGGAGAAGGTCTGTATGGAGGAGTGGACCAAAATCCCTGCTGCAGTGTGTGCAAACCTGGTCAAGAACTACAGGAAACATATGATCTCTGTAATTGCAAACAAAGGTTTCTGCACCAAATATTAAGTTCTGCTTTTCTGATGTGTGAAATACATATGTCATGCAATAAAATGTAAATTAATTACTTAAAAATCATACAATGTGATTTTCTGGATTTGTGTTTTAGATTCCGTCTCTCACAGTTGAAGTGTACCTATGATAAAAAAGTACAGACCTCTACATGCTTTGTAAGTAGGAAAACCTGCAAAATCGGCAGTGTATCAAATACTTGTTCTCCCCACTGTATTTGCTGACCAGTAGTGGTGTAAAAATTGGGAAGGCGGCAGGCTTAGGTCTCTCTAGATACACCTTTCTCATTTGTGGATTTGACTTATTCAAAATGAAGTTGGAAATGTAGCTGTCCAGTTGTTTGAACATTGACTTTGGCAGGAAAATGGGGGATCATTTGGAAAAAGTACAAAAACCTAGGTAGTACAGTCATCTTAACAGAATTCATGCAACCTGTTAATGAAATGGGAAGAGACGACAAACGTATGAAATCCTGCTTAGTGCGCTCCAAGAGTGTTTTGAAGTTTAAACAGAGCCTTAAATGAGCGTGTGACCTTTATCCCCAAATTAGTAAAGACCTGATGCTCCACCTTAAATGGGAAATTGGCATACCCAATTCCTTCTGCTAACTGATTAATGAGGTGGAGCACACTTTTTGTTAGGTTTAATTTATAAGCAGAGAATGTCCCAAAACCTTGTAGCATGTCCAAGAGATAGGGTATGGACTCCACTGGGTTAGAGATGTATAAAAGAAGATTGTCTGCATATAAGGACACCTTGTGAGTTATGTTGCCCCTCAATATCCCCTTAATCCTATAGCAAGAGACTCGATAGCAATATCAAATAGGAAAGGGGATAAACACCCTGCCTGGCCCCCCTGTGGAGAGGGAAGTAGCTGGAGGTAACATTGTTGGTGAGAACGAAAACCACTGGGGATGAGTACAAAATGACGGGCCAAACCCAAATTTCTCTAGTTCTGTAAATAGATATTCCCACTCAACCCGGTCGCCTGGGTAAGTGTCTGTGGCAGTTTCTGATTAGAACGGATTTCATTGTACATTGACCTGAGAATAGGGGATCATTTAGAGGAGAATGCTTTATACATTTCAATAGGGAAGCCATCTTGCCCAGGGGCTGGATTGTCAGAGTAGCTTCATCCTCACTTATTGAGGCATCCATGTTGGTTTGTTCATCTGAATTGAGGCAGGGGGTGTCCAGATTGTCTAGAAATGTGTCAGCCTCTGACAAGTAAAGAGCAGAATAGAATTCCTTCAATTGATTGTTGGTTTTTTTGGGATTGGTAGAAGTTAAATCAGCTGCAACACAGATTTCAGGTATGGTGCTGCTATTCTTTTTCTTTTTACCTTTATTTAACTAGGCAAGTCAGTTAAGAAGAAATTCTTATTTTCAATTACGGCCAGGGAACAGTGGGTTAATTGGTCTAGGAACAGTGGGTTAACTGGCCTAGGAACAGTGGGTTAACTGCCTATGAACAGTGGGTTAACTGCCTAGGAACAGTGGGTTAACTGGTCAAGGAACAGTGGGTTAACGGCCTAGGAACAGTGGGTTAACTGGTCTAGGAACAGTGGGTTAACGGCCTAGGAACAGTGGGTTAACTGGTCAAGGAACAGTGGGTTAACGGCCTAGGAACAGTGGGTTAACGGCCTAGGAACAGTGGGTTAACTGGTCTAGGAACAGTGGGTTAACGTCCGAGGAACAGTGGGTTAACTGGCCTAGGAAAAGTGGGTTAACTGCCTAGGAACAGTGGGTTAACTGGCCTAGGAACAGTGGGTTAACTGGCCTAGGAACAGTGGGTTAACTGGCCTAGGAACAGTGGGTTAACTGGCCTAGGAACAGTGGGTTAACTGGCCTAGGAACAGTGGGTTAACTGGCCTAGGAACAGTGGGTTAACTGACCTCGGAACAGTGGGTTAACGGCCTAGGAACAGTGGGTTAACTGGTCTAGGAACAGTGGGTTAACTGGCCTAGGAACAGTGGGTTAACGGCCTAGGAACAGTGGGTTAACTGGCCTAGGAACAGTGGGTTAACTGGCCTAGGAACAGTGGGTTAATGGCCTAGGAACAGTGGGTTAACTGGTCTAGGAACAGTTGGTTAACTGGCCTAGGAACAGTGGGTTAACCTCCTTGTTCAGGGGCAGAACGACAGATTTTAGCAGCGGATTGTCGGAGCTGGTGAGATAACAACTTGCCAGCTTTCTCTCCGTCTACAGGATAGTAGTAGTGGGTCCAGTTGCCACGGGTGTTGTGCCAGTACTGTCCGGAAAGTGGATATGTAGCCGGACAGGGCTACGGTCTGAGATAATGATGCTGTGATATTGGCTATTAGTTACAAAAGGAAGAATTCTATTGTCCCGCAGGAAAAAGTCAATCCTAGAGTATGATTGGTGGACTGGAGGAAAAAAAGAGTACTGTTTAGCAGTGGGGTTGCTCCTCCTTCATGGATCAGACAAATTATAGGATTCTAGAAATGAGTTGATTTTACTGCGCCTGATTTTGAAATGACATTGTTGGGCTTTGGTCTGGATCTGTCTAGACTTGAATGCAATACACAATTGAAATCTCCGCCCAATATCTGTCACGGTTCATGAATCCACTGCCTCTCTCTCTCTCTCTCTCTCTCTCTCTCTCTCTCTCTCTCTCTCTCTCTCTCTCTCTCTCTCTCTCTCTCGTTTGTGTGGGCGTGGTTCCCAATCTCGGCCTGATTGTCTGCGCCAGCTGGAACCACTTATCTTCCCTTTATATGTTCTGTAACCAGTGTTTCTTGTTGTCAGATCGTTGTTACTTCCCTGAGGTTGTGTCCTGTGTCCGTGCTTGTTACTTCCCTGAGGTTGTGTCGTGTGTCCGTGCTCATCTCTCGCCGCCTTTGTGTGGATTATCTGCTGTGCTCCTTCCTACCCATCCGGACACACTCCCCTGGATTTCTCAGCACGCTATCATCGGAGTATGCGCCCTAGTCCCTGGATCGGATTCCGTCTGAGTACAGTCTGTCTGTCCTGTTGCTGCTGTAAACTGTATTCATTAAACCGTCGTTGCTTGCATCTTGCATCCGCCTCTGTATTGTCACAGAACGATCTGACCAGACCATGGATGCAGCGAGTTCAACGAGTCTGACCGAATTCATTTCCCGCAGTATCACGAGAATGGATCAACAAGAGGAGAACATCTCCAGCACAGGTCGGGCAGTACAAGTCCTTGCGACGCAGGTATCCCAGCTGACCCAACAATTGCAACATCTGAGGGGTTCCGCTGCGCCACCTACACCGGCAGTTCAACCCGCCCCGCCAGAGCCGGATTCCCAGCTAGAGCCACGGCTACCGACACCAGAGGGTTATTCAGGTGATCCTGACTATTGCAGAGCTTTTCTTACGAGATGTTCCATGCATTTCTCGTTGCAGCCACGGACCTTCAACCGTGAACAGTCTAAGGTAGCATTCGTACTCACACTGCTATCAGGCAAAGCGGCTCTTTGGGGAACGGCGGTGTGGGCGAACCAGGACCCATGCTGCACCTCTTTCCAGACACTCTCCGAGGAGATGAGAAGGGTCTTCGATCGGGCCGTGGCGGGTAGGGAGGCGGCCAGACTACTCGCTGACCTTCGCCAAGGAGACCGTTCAGTATCGGAATACTCCATCCAATTCCGCACTCTGGCCGCAGAGTGTCAGTGGAACGAGGAGGCGCAGTGGGACATGTTCCTGCATGGGCTGGAGGACCGGATCCAGAAGGAGATTTATGTTCTGGACCTTCCCAGGAGTTTAAATGGACTAGTGGAACTAGCCTTGAGGGTCGATGCTCGTCTGAGTCGTATTGGCCGCCGAGCATGCCCTAACAGACCGTATAACGACACGGAGGACGGGCATGCCAGCGGCGGGAACACGGCCAGTTCAGCCTCCGCTCACGAACCCATGCAGCTGGGGAGAGCTCGCCTCTCCCGGGAAGAGAGGAGAGGCGGAGATCCCAGGACTCTGTCTCTACTGTGGTAGAGCGGGCCACTTTATCCACTCCTGCCCGGTAAAAGATCAGGCCCGGTAGTAAGCATGAGGCTATTATCGGGTGGTGTCACCACAGAGAAGACCTCATCATCTACTCTCCTCCCGGTAAGACTAAGATGGGCCACCCACACGCACGACACCCAAGCCTTACTGGACTCAGGAGCAGAGGGTAATTTCATGGACTTCAAGCTCGCTCACAAACTCCAGATTCCTATCACCTCACTCACGCACAAGATATCCGTCAACGCTCTCAATGGTCAAGAACTCCCCAACATTTCTCACACCACTGAACCTATCACACTCATCACTTCTGGCAATCACACTGAGACACTATCATTCCTACTCATGGACTCACCCCTTGCACCATTAGTTCTCGGCCACCCTTGGCTCACCGAACACAACCCCAGAGTTGACTGGGGTCATAACTCTATATCCATGTGGAGTAACAAGTGTCTTGAGTCCTGTTTAGTGTCTGCTTGTTCGTCTGTGTCTGATTCTGTGTTTCTAGAGGAGGCAGTGGATTTGTCTAACGTGCTCGTTGAATACCTCGACCTGAAGGAGGTGTTCAGTAAGTCCCGTGCTGCTTCTCTTCCTCCGCATCGTCCCTATGACTGTGCAATAGAATTATTGCCAGGTGAGTCTCCGCCTAAAGGCAAGTTATATTCACTCTCTGTTCCTGAGAGGGAGGCAATGGAGAGATACATCTCTGATTCTCTGGTATCTGGATTCATTCGTCCTTCTTCTTCTCCAGCGGGGGCGGGGTTCTTCTTTGTGGGGAAGAAGGACGGATCTCTGCGTCCTTGCATTGATTACCGTGGCCTGAATAACATCACAGTGAAGAATACCTATCCCTTACCGTTGATGTCCTCAGCCTTTGAAAGGTTACAGGGAGCATCCGTGTTCACTAAGTTGGATTTACGTAATGCATATCATTTGGTTCGCATAAGGGGGACGAATGGAAGACCGCGTTTAACACCCTCAGAGGGCACTTGAATATTTGGTCATGCCTTTTGGGCTATCCAACTCCCCAGCGGTTTTCCAGGCACTCGTCAATGACGTGCTGAGAGATATGATTGATCAGTTCATATATGTTTACCTGGATGACATACTGATTTTTTCTTCTTCTCTCCAGGAACACGTTCAGCACGTCAGACGAGTGCTTCAGAGGTTGTTGGAGAATGGACTTTTTGTCAAGGCGGAGAAATGCATTTTTCATGCACAATCCGTTACATCGTCTCGACTGAAGGTATTCGCATGGATCCTGACAAGGTTAAGGCTGTGGTGGATTGGCCAAGCCCAGATTCCCGTAAGGCCCTACAGAGGTTTCTGGGATTCGCCAATTTCTACCGGCGTTTCGTTCGCAACTTTAGCCAGATAGTCGCTCCTCTTACCGCCTTAACCTCCCCCAGAGTGACGTTCAGGTGGTCCGATACAGCCGAGGCTGCATTCGCCAAACTCAAGAGCCGCTTTGTTTCGGCTCCCATCCTCATAGCTCCCGATCCCTCGCGTCAGTTCGTGGTGGAGGTGGACGCTTCAGAGGTGGGGGTAGGTGCGGTACTTTCCCAACGTTCCTCTTCTGACGACAAGATGCACCCTTGCGCGTTCCTTTCCCATCGGTTATCACCTGCGGAACGCAACTACGACATTAGCAACAGAGAGTTGTTGGCTGTGAAGTTAGCACTGGAGGAGTGGCGCCATTGGTTAGAGGGTTCGGGGGTACCTTTTATAGTTTGGACCGATCACAAGAATTTGGAATATATCAGAATCGCCAAGCGACTCAACTCCAGGCAGGCGCGGTGGGCACTCTTTTTCGGACGTTTTGACTTCTCTCTCTCGTATCGCCCGGGTTCCAAGAATGTCAAACCCGATTCCCTTTCTCGCATTTTTGACCATTCCGAACGCCCATCCACTCCCGAGTGCATCCTACCCGGGACCTAGTGGTCTCCACACTCACATGGGAGGTTGAATCGAGGGTCAAAACGGCCTTAGAAGGGGTAATGCCTCCCGCCCGGTTGCCCGCCTAATCGGTTGTTTGTGCCGGAGGGTGTCCAGTCCGATGTTATTCGGTGGGGGCATTGCTCCGACGTAGCGTGTCATCCAGGAGTCAGCCGCACTAGCTTTTTGGTTAAGCAACGCTTTTGGTGGCCACTGATGGCTCGTGACATTCACAGTTTTGTCTTGGCTTGCTCGGTTTGTGCCACTGGGAAGACTTCTAATCGACCCCCAGATGGGTTACTCCAACCGCTGTCGGTCCCTTCGAGACCCTGGTCCCACATTGCGTTAGATTTTGTTACCGCCCTCCCAGGGCAAGACGGTTGTTTTGACCGTGGTGGACCGGTTCTCGAAGGCGGCTCATTTTATTCCCTTGCCTAAATTACCATCTGCCAAGGAGACAGCGGTAACTGTCGTGGATCACGTCTTTCGCTTACATGGCCTGCCGATGGACGTAGTTTCTGACAGGGGGCCCCAATTTGTGTCCAAGTTTTGGCAAGAGTTTTGTAGGTTACTGGGAGCGAGTGTCAGCCTGTCTTCAGGGTTTCATCCCCAGAGCAACGGTCAAACGGAGAGGGCCAACCAAGATTTGGAGAGAGTGTTGCGATGTTTGGTTTCTAAGAATCCCTCTTCCTGGAGTCAACAACTCTCTATGGTTGAGTACGCTCACAATTCGTTGCCAGTGGCAGCCACGGGTCTCTCTCCATTTGAGTGTAGTTTGGGTTATCAGCCACCTATCTTTCCCAGTACGGAGTCCGGGAGGTCACTGTTCCCTCCGCTCACGCTTTCATCCAGAGGTGCCGTCACGCATGGAGCAGAGCCCGTGAGACTCTTCTCCGGGTGGGGGCGCACCAAGGCTAAGGCCGATCGCCACCGGTCGAAGCCTCCGGTATACGTCGTTGGCCAAAGAGTGTGGCTTTCTACTAAGAACATTCCACTCCGATCCGTTTCGAACAAGCTTGCCCCCAAATTTATCGGCCCGTTCAGAGTCACCAGGATCATTAGTCCGGTGGCGGTCCGGCTCAAGCTTCCTCCGGCGTATAGGAGAATTCATCCTACCTTTCATGTGTCTAAAATAAAACCTGTGTTTCAGGCACGCATTAACCCGCCGGTCCCGGTTCCCCCGCCGCCACGACTTGTTGATGGGAACCCACCTTTTCTGTCAATCGTATTTTGGGCTCTAGAAGGAGGGACGCGGATTCCAGTACCTGGTGGACTGGGAGGTTACGGCCCGGAGGAGAGAAGTTGGGTGCCTGCTAGGGACATTCTGGATCACTCCCTTATTGATGATTTCAATCGACAGGTAAATTCGCCTGGGAACGCCAAGAGGCGTTCCTAGGGGGGGGTGTATTGTCACGGTTCATGAATCCACTGCCTCCCTTTCTCTTTCTCTCTCTCCCCCGTGTTTGTGTGGGCGTGGTTCCCAATCTCGGCCTGATTGTCTGCGCCAGCTGGAACCACTTATCTTCCCTTTATATGTTCTGTAAACCGTGTTTCTTGTTGTCAGATCGTTGTTACTTCCCTGAGGTTGTGTCGTGTGTCCGTGCTCATCTCTCGCCGCCTTTGTGTGGATTATCTGCTGTGCTCCTTCCTACCCATCCGGACACACTCCCCTGGATTTCTCAGCACGCTATCATCGGAGTATGCGCCCTAGTCCCTGGGTCGGATTCCGTCTGAGTACAGTCTGTCTGTCCTGTTGCT